>NC_141997.1:15782036-16112869 GCF_049901715.1 Pseudonaja textilis
CTGATATGTACAGCATTGTTATAAGCAACCTCAGCAAATGGTCCTGTCAAGCCCAAAATTGACGTAAGTGTAGCAGGGGTGGGATTTAAATTTCTTAACAACTGGTTCTGTGGGTGTGGCCTAATTTGTGGGTGTGGCTTGGACATCATGTAATGGGGTGGGCGTGGCTTGCTGACTGGGTATGGCTTGGCGGTCACGTGACTGGTTGGGCATGGCTTGGTGGTCACATGATCAGCCAGGCTTGGCTTGGTGATCACGTGACCAGCTAGGCATGGCATATACTTTTTTAAGTATAAAAAAAAGATATACCAAAACAAAAGGTAGTTTATTATTTCATGTCTTTAATGCTTAAATAATAAAAAGGTACACAAAACTAGATTGTTACATTTTAAAATATTAATCAAAAACTATTACATAACAAAACTTTACAAGAAACAATAAAACTGTTTAAAGTACTACTAAATTGCTTTTTTATTGGCGTCCTCAGTTAGTTTTCTTTTGTTTGACAAAATGATCATCAGCTGTGTGATGTGCCCATAACCATTTCTTTACTATAGGAACAGGGTCCCATTCTTGCAGAGGTAAGCCAATTAGATTGATCATCAGCAGGTTTGTTATATTGGAAACCATTAGACGACTTCTGCCCTCTGAACCTATTATGTTCATCTGTGAGAAATCCCTTTCCGCTTCTGCTGAGCTGACTGAAATAGTTCTAACAATATCTATAGCCTTTTTAATGCTGCAAAGAATTGTATATTTTTCCGAATCTTTTAATACATTTTCTATGAAATAAATCACAATAATCATTAATATTGATTCACAGAGCAATACTGATTTTTTTCTGAAATTTATTCCTCAGTTTAAAAAACTGGAATATATGAATTAGGTTCAGTATTGGGCTCTGCTAGTACTCAAAACAGCTATTCAAGATTGTGTCAAGGTTAGAAAAAATGGTAACGCAACATATAGATTTAAACTTTAAAACCAGAAATATTTTTGTTGGTACCCACATAAATAAAGGGAATATAATACATATTTAATTTTACACGTGTTAACAGCAGCTAGAATTATGTTTGCACAACAGTGGAAAAATAAAGAGATCGCTATCAATGAAACTGTAATTAAAAAATAACAATGTGCAAAAATGAATAGAGATTGCTATGTATTAATTAAATATAAATTGTTGATAATTATAAACATGTTGATGTGACTCCGAGATTTGAACCTGATCAGTCAGCAGGTGGGTTCGAGCGATGAAGAAGATCTGGCACTGAGATTCGAGCCTGCATTATTAAGTGACTTAGAGGGGAGTCAAGTAGAGGGAGAGGAGTTGGATCTGAGATATGAGCCTGAATTATTGGAGGTTTCAGAGTCCACTCCTTCCCCTGAATCTACTTCCCTGATTGCACCTCAGGTGTTAACTGTTAATCAGGAAAGTGTGTCAGAGGCTTCAAGCGGTGATGAAACTGCCGGATGCTGGCTGGATGCCAGAACTAGGAGAAGATTGAGACATCAATCTCAATTAGAAAAGAGACATCCATTAAAGGATTAATTAATGAGACTGACACGCCCTCTCTCAGAGGATATAAGGGAGCGTACGAGTTCATAATCTTTGCTGGAAACAAAGTGGATTTTGCCTTGGAAAGAAGTGCATCTGACTACAGCATTGTGATTTACGAACAGAATTGCCAGACAGATTCTAGGAGGATTGCCAAAGGACTGTGATAACAGAGCAATTGAATCTTCTGTCTCTGGTTTTGTTTGCGTAAAGTATTTGAACTCTGTAACTTGAGATTCTCACCTGTGGATACAGGTGGGACAGAACATAATTAGCAAAATTATAAATAAGCTAATACTAAGAAATTTAGTTAAAAAAATTTGTTACACTTTTGTTGTTACATGTTGATACTTGTTTTTCCTTTGTTTCTTCCTAAATGATATATGCCCTGCCTGACAATACTTATTCATAAAAACAAAACATATAGTAAAAAAATAAATAAATACATAAAAAATATTTTACTATCATTGTTCCATGTTGATACTTCTGTCTGTTTCTCCTTTGCTTTTTCCTAATAGGAAAAAGCAAAGGGAAAACAAGTGTCAACATGTAACAATAACAGTAGTGTAACCAAAAAAAAACATGTATGCATTTATTAATGTTTTTAGTATCTCTACTGTTTTTATGATTAATAAAAACAAACCCTAAACTAAAAATTATTAAAATTAATAATTAATTTCATTATTAATAGATGGATTTTGCTGTTTTCTTTTCCCATAATAATTTATTTTATTTAGAATAACATCAAATCGGCAAAGTCTCTTGTAATTTTGGATCTGACATAACCCAGAATTACACCACACAATATTGGAAGTTAGAAACAACCTTTAAAAGTCATATTCTCCAATAGAGTAAATCAATATTGCCTGGTAGCATCAAACTCCACCTTCAGGTCTAGCAAGGTCAGCTTTCATTCCCACGGGGAAAAAAACACCACCAAGCCTAAACAACTCTCTGTATCTCCACTTCTCCCACCTTAGGAACATGGTAAGGCCTAAACCCTTCCACCCACACAAAGAGAAAGAAAGAAAAAGAATATATAAAAAGGCTAAATAAAATGGCTATACATATGTCAATGTCAGGCTTGACAGCTTCCCCTAGGCTAGTTCTTGCTCTGTGGTACTAAGGCCCATGCAGTCATACCTTTCTGCCAATTCCATGGGAGGGGGCATGTCCCTCAGGCAATTAACATTTCCCACTGAAGAAGTTGCAGGAAAAAAAACAACCACCATGATATAATAATGTATCTGAGTTGGTAATTAACTAGAATTAGCTAGGTTTTAAAGTAACATTGTGCTGAACTGTCCTGTGATTTGTTAAACATTTTCTTCATCTAAAAAGAGGCTCTTGTTTATCTCATTTGTGAGATGCATTTGAAATTTCTTTACAAAATTCATGGAAGAGCTGGCATCTACTACATGAAAATCTCTTGTTATTCCTCTCATTTGAATTACAAAATAAACATTGAATAATTTGGGGGGGAAGAAATTGTATAGAATAGGATAGGGCATTAGTGTATGAACACTGCAATTCCAAGAGTTTGCAAACACTTATGAAGAACCTTGGTTATCATGAAGTATAACTAAATACAATACAGGCATAGCACATCAGTATAAGAAACAGGAAAGAAGGCATTATAAAATTATATGCCTAATTACAATTATATTCAAAAAGTTACTTTTAAAAAATAGTCTATATTTGTAAGAAACCCTCCTTGCTGAAATGCTGCAAAGCTTGTTTTTCCTGTAGCAGCTGTTTTGATTTCTCCTAGATGGAACGCTTTGAAAATAGCTCATTGTGTTCATTACTGTTTTGGAAAGACTTCAGTTAAAGGATGTGACGTCCTTTTTTTGGAGACTGGGAACTAGCCATTATGCCGTGTGAGGCCGAACTCTGAAAAACCTCTCTGTTCTCTGATCAGTCCCATATGGGCAGCCGAATGTTAACTGATGTAATCAGCAAGTTCAGGTTGAGAAAGGAAACAGAGATGAGCTTGTAGAATTTCCCACGTAGTTTACGTTATCTGCTATCCTGTCCTCCCTTTACGAGGCTTACAAGTACGCATGAGCAGATGGGATTAATGTGAGGAATTTCTTATTGGCGTCCGGCAGAGGCTGATGAAAGATGCTACGCACGTGAATGAAGTTCAGCATTCTTGAAAAATTAGGCATAAAGTTTGCTCTCCAGCCAAGCTGTCTAGTTGCTATTGTGGCTGTTGCTGCTGCTTTATATCTTGAGAACTGATGAGTTTTCTCCAGGTAATATATTAACTCTTTTTTTTTTTCAGATTAAACATAGAAGCAATTTGAAAATCCAAATGTACTTCTGGCACGGAAAAATAAACTTGCCAGAGAGTTTAAAATAGACTGGCTTGATAACATCTATTACAAGTTTCTCTGCACAAAATATTTCTTTCAAAAATGCTTCTTTGGACACGATTGCAAGAAATGCTTTTTAAATTGCTGCTGTTTTAATTGCTAATTTAATTCTAAAAACATGGACGTTACCTTTTTCTTTTTTCTGACTTAATGAGATGCCATATAATATAAAATAAAGTTATGTTAAAATCATATGCAATATGCTTAGCTTAATGCAAACGTTTTTGGAAATGAGATGCCATTAAAAAAAAGAGATGTTCACAAGACAAAGATCTGACTTAGTCATCAGTGTACTACATAGTTCAACCCAGCAAAAAAAGGTTAGGGTGCTGAAGTTCATCAGATGCTCTCTCAAAATTACACCATCTCCTTCTGTGGAGGGTCTGTTTTACTTTGTCAAAGGGGTTTCTGGTGCATGTATTGCACACATGCAGGAGCTGCTGTTAACCAGACTGGTTGATTGAGATAGATCATCCTGAGTCCAGTGACTCGCCTGCAGGGTTTTTCCCTGTCAGCCTTGAAATCCAGAAGCACTAGCTCTAACTTTATTGTATGGTTACATTAACAGAATCTGGTAAGTTTGAAAGTCCTTCTCTCACCTTTGCAGTTGATGACACTGGTGAGGGTCCCTTCTGAGACATTTGCCATATCCCCATTTCTTCTGCGGGCTCAACTGCCTCTGGTCTAGTCTATGGCTCTTCCACTTATCTCCTCAGGGTCATTCCCACATACCAGTACAACATCCCTCTATTATTCATAATTTTCTATACATTTCAAAAGATATAATTTTATAAACTCTGTATGTGTGTGTGAGAGAGAGAAGGAAAGTATGCCGCATCCACGTGGAAATATCTCTAGAATTTCTATAATGTGTACCTCTAACTTTTCCGGCATATTTTAATGACATGCAAAAATAGCCTGCAATAAATTAGAGGGTCCTGGATTTAGTTGATTTGTCTTGATCACTTTTTATTGTAGGAAAGCATCTTGGTGTGGGCTGTGCCTAGCAGGCTATGTGTTCAGGGAGGTATGAAATGGAATTTCTTGTGCTTGTTTGTGTGCAATCATGTTTTATGCCCACATTAATATGTGACTTCTAAAAGTTTGGTAGCATTTATGAATAGAGATTTGGACAACCAGGAGTTTCACAATTAGCAGCATATTTCAATGCAACACCTATCCATCTTTTAGAGTCTGCTTTTAGCCATTCCAGGCAGCATGAAGAATGATAGGCTTTATTTTCAAACACAGTGGAAAGCCATCAATTTGTAAAGGGGCAGCACTCTAAAAGCCTGAACAAGTTGAAAAAAACACAAATATACGAGGAAATATGAAATAATTTGTTTTATCTGGGCAGAAGCATGGTGAAAGAAGTTAATCCCTCTTTCACTATTAAAAGTTATCTGTAAGAAAACTGAGGAAGAAAAAAAGCACAACCCCCCCCCCCTTAGCTTTCAAATGATTTTCATTGGCTGAGAACATCTGTGAACAAACTTTGAAGGAATTTAATATTTATAGCATGTCAATACAATACAGTTTGCAATTATCAGGATTTTCTCTAATATTGTCTTGTTTTCCTCTAGCCTCAGATTTCTCATCTGTCCACAACTTGACTTTCCTGAAAGAGATCATGGAGTGTTGTGCACAATTCTGGTAAATAAAACAAACATTATTTTCTTTATTAATTTACTAAGGTCTCAATATAAATGTATAAAGTAATCTGGCACAATTGCATTTTATAAACATTTTAGATTTAATACTTTTAAATTTATTGCAATCCAGTATCAATCAATATGGAAACCAGCAAAGTGGGTCCCTTATTCACCATTAACTTCTTTAACACCTACAATTCCAAGAAAGCTGGCCTTAGAGATTATAGAGTGAAATTGCCTGATTAAAGTGTTAAAGTGTCTGATTACTCATTTTGTTTTATTTCACTAGAATCCAATTATATATTAATTAGTTTTTATTCTCTACTGCAGAATGTCAAACTCGTGACACATGACATATCACAACTTTTTTCCTCTTTCACTAAACCGGGGATGGGTGTGGCCAGCACGTGATACATCCAGCCCACGGGCTGTGAGTTTGACACCCCTGCTTACTGACCGAGTACTTTGCAGGTAGTCCTCAACTTACAACAGTTCATTTAGTGACCCTTCAAAGAATAGAATTCTTTATGGCCAAGTGTGATTGGACACACAAGGAATTTGACTTGGTGCATATGCTCTCAGTATACATAAAAGAAAAGATACATTTGTCAAGAATCATCCGGTACAACACTTAATGATAGTCATAGGGTACAATAAGCAATCAAATCATGCTAGGAAACAGTCAATATAAATTGTAAGGATACAAGCGACAAAGTTACAATCATACAGTCACAAGTGGGAGGGGATGGATGATAAGGAGTGATGAGGAGATTAATAGTAATAGTAGTACAGACTTTGTAATAGTTGAACAATGTTGAGGGAATTATTTGTTTAGCAGAGTGATGGCTTTCGGGAAAAACTATTCTTGTTGAGTTAAATGGCACTGAAAAAAAGTGATTTAGGATTATTTTTCACACTTATGCCCATTGCAGCATCCCAGCTGGATGCTTGACAACTAACTCACTTTTATGACAGTTGCAGTGTTCCGGAGTCATGTGATCCCCTTTTGTGACCTACTGACAAACAAAGTCAATGGGAAAACCAGATTCACTTAACCATGTTCCTAATTTAAGAACTGCAGCAATTCACTTAACAAAGGTGGCGAGAAAAGTTTTTATTTTAAAAAATTATAATACAATGGGAAGAAAGAATAAACAACAGAAATGAACCTCTCATATGAACCATCCAAGCAACAAAACCAATGATGATCTCTCGGGACTTAAGAAGAAGGATAATGTAAGTAATAGTAACAGTGTTCACAGAGAAGCAAGCCTCTGCAGTGGGACCTAGACAGACTGAGAGTGAGGCTTAACTAGCAGCAGAATTCTCCATCATTGACTGTAAGGAATTACAGTGAGAGCTCCTGAGCTGCCAAGATTCAGTAACTTCTCAAGGCAGCTACCATTTGTTCAGGTGTTGCAACCACTTCAGAAGGCTGTTAAGAAGAGATCCTTTAAATCAAATACAAATCCAAGGAAAAGAGATAGCATGGTGGCCCTATGTACAATACAAATGCATTATAAAAAAAAATAAAGAACAATTTGGCTTTAATATGACCTACCAAGAATTAGACAAGATCTGGCATGGAGAGGAAAGGAAATTGATTAGTAAAATATATAAATATCTTTTGGATTACAAATTAAAAGAAGAAACAGTTAAGGAATATATGATAATTTGGCAAAAAACGGCCACAGTATTGAACTAGACAAGTGGGAACATATTTAGGGAATAAATTACAAATTTAACTTTGTCAGTCTCATACAAAGAGAATCTGCATAAAACGGTGTTTTGCTGGCATCTGCCCCCTGCGAGACTGTCTAAGACGTTTCTGAATCTCCGGCCAAATTGTTGGAAGTGTAACTGCGTCCAGGGAACATACTTTCATTTGTGGTGGACGTGTCCATATGCCCAGAAGTTGTGGAGAAATATTAAAAATTGGATTCTAAACATAACTAAACAGGATGTAAAATTTGAACCCGAAACCTTCTCGCTGGGTATGATAGATTTAAAAATAGAAAAAAAAATCAATATTTAATCCTGCATATTATAACGGCAGCGAGAATAAGCTTTGCACAAAATTGGAAACTATCTACTGTCCCTTCATTAAAAAAATTCACGAGTGTGCAGAGAGGATAGTCTAACTAAATTATTAAAAAAGAAAACAAAGATAGTGACCACTATAAAATTTGGAATTGTTGGTATGAATGGTTAAAGAAAAAGCAATATTTGACCACTAGATAAGCTATGGAACTATGGAAGATATGCATTTAATCATAAAGTATTCTGTGAAATTAAAACATTAAAAGAACAAGGAAGGTATTATAACAGGGCAGATCACGTCAATCTTAGGGGGTGAAAAAAAAGTGTAACCAATGCTCAATACCTGCTGCAAAATGTATATATGTATGTATGTATGTATATTTGTTTGTTTTTAAATGTTTTAAATATATTAATCTTAAATAAACTTAAAAATTTTTAAAAAGAAGAGATCCTTTAAAATGACAATATTAAAGACTTTGTATCCAGCCAAAGCTTCCTGACAGCCTAGACCAGGGGTCAGCAATCTGTGGCTCTAGAGCTGCATGTGGCTGTTTCATCCCTCTGCTATGGCTCCATTGCTCAAAATATGCATCACAACTGCCAATGTGCGACACCCACTGGCATGTGATTTGTTGAGTTTTTCAACCCCCAGTAGGCCAACCATGGATAAATCCAAGAAATGAAAAGTTTCAGAAGAGAACAGAACATTTAATTCACATACATATGCTAGTTTTGTGGCCATTCAGCAAATAGTCAGACAGAGAAAAGGTTTTGTGGCTTTTGGGTGGTGTTTTCTTTTCTGTGGGAAATGGGTCCAAATGGTTCTTTGAATGTTTAGGGTTGCTGACCCCTGGCCTAGACTGTAATTTCAACCTGAGAATGTTTAACTGCAATGGAGAGAAAAGTGGAGTTTCTGAAATAGTTATTTGATGCATTCATGCCTAATTAGCAGAGACTATGACTGCACAACATTCTTGATCTAAAAATAAGCTGCTTCCAGATAGTCCTTGACTTACGACCACATTTGAGCCCAAAATTTCTGTTGCTAAGTGTGATATTAAGTGAATTTTGTCCCATTTTACAACTTTTCTTGTCACAGTTGTTAAGTGAAGCACTGCAGTTAAGTTAATGACATGGTTGTTAAGTGAATCTGGCTTCCCCATTGACTTTAATTGTCAGAAGGTCATCAAAAATGGCCACAGGAACCCAAGATGTTGCAACTCAGGATACTACAATATGGGTCAGTTGCCAAGCATCTGAATTTTGATCATGTGACGATAGGGATGCTGCAATAGTTCTAAGTGTGAAAAATGGTCATAAGTCACTTTTTTCAGTGCTGTTATAACTTTGAACGAACTGTTGTAAATCGAGGACTACCTTTATTTATCCAAAAGAAAGATCTTAATCTTAATCAATGAACCAAGTGGGAAAGGTGACCAACTCCCACTGCTACATGAAAGATGGAAGATTTGAAAGCAAAAACAACTACTACACCCTCCAGAATAATCAGGTGTGGGAGGGTAGGTTTTGTTTTGTTTTACAGTTTAAACTCCCTTTTTACAATCTTTCATGAATTCAAGAAACACCTGTGAGATTCAGAGAAAGCAATTTTGTTCTTCTAAACTTAGTAACTTCACTGTTATTAATATATGGCTGATCTATTGGAAGCAGTCCAGCTCTCAGTCCAATGGGCAGCAAGTGAATTTTTCTGACATTTAAGCATTCCACAATTTCAAACATATTCTTTAAAATGAAGCCCTTTGGAGATACTCTTTCTGCATTTCCAAAATATATATTTTGTCTGGCATTTTGTCTTTCCATCATTAAAATACTAACAGCATCTTCAACCATGAAAAGCAACAGCTGCAGGTAAACATAAAGACATCAGACCAGAAATGCCCTTGAAAGTCAGTTTCCTTAGAGAACAACCTTAGATAATGTTTGAAAGACAAATGATATTGAACCTCTGATACTTTTGGAGCTTTGCTAGCATCTACTGAAGAAACTAGATGATCTTCACCAAATCCTGTCTGTAATGCATGAAATAACTTTCTACTAATAGATTTGGTTTCCCCAACTTCTTTAGATGGCTGCAAATAAGGAAGTGCATTGAGTCCTTCCATAATACTTTCTGAGATCAGAGGAGCTGAAGCCACTATGAAATCTGCTTTTGATATATTGTGTCACATGATTTTAATGTAACACCATAATTTTCATCACTTCAATATTCATATTAGTTTTATTTGTAGATTATAGTGACAATTTAAAAATATTTTAGCTATTTTGTATTATATTTTATAATATTTTTAATCATTGATAACACAATGTATAAAGTACTGTATTATACTCTGCTGCACATTTGGATGTAATCAAGTTTTAACTATCACTTGTATTTTCATAATGTCAACCAAACATTTTAGCAGAAACCATGTTTTCATAGTTGCATTAGTAATTCTAACTTTCACAACAAGATCGTTAAAAATTTCATCACTTACCTCATGCTAAAATAAAGAATACTGCTACAGTTCATGGGGTATTGGTTTAATGATATTTGAAATAAAATTATAACACACCTCTAATTTTGACCATTTTAGCAAGAGCTGCATAGGTATGTTAAAATATACCCTGTTTGTTTGTTTTTATTCCTGTTCTTAATTTACAAGTTTCTAAACTGTTGTGTACATTAGAAGGAAGGTGGTGATAGGCAAATGTATATACAAGAGAATAAATACAGTCTCTTCAGATTTTGGCAGTGGTTTGCTTTCCAAGCTTCTTTCAATTTAGTTTTTCAATGTTTCAATGTTTCATTACCAGTCTAGGTAACATCATCAGCAGGATTTTCTCATCCTATTCTCCTTAGTTTATAAATGTTTTGTGTGGTCTGTTGTAGAACGGCAGAAAGAACCGAGGCAAAACTCGGAGCGAACATCAGCTGTAACTTTATTGACACAATAAAGGGTTGCCACGGCTGCCGCGCTAACAAGGCAGCCAGCTGGTGGGCAACAGCTCATGATGTTTGACAGCTCCTTTTATAGCGGGCTGTCAAACGGCATCAGCCAATAGGAACGGTCCGTGTTCCCGCTAGAAACACGGACCGGAATGAAGACTTCAGGTTACTCCATTGCGAACGCTATATGGTCAGTTGGTCATGTGATTGGTTGTCTGTTTGGAGCTATATTTAAATCCTGAGCAGCTGATTGATTCTCTCTTGATTGGTCATTCAAATGGTCTGGTTTCTTACATATTCATATACTGGATCTATATTAGTATGCTTGTTCATTGTTCCTTTGATAGAATAACAGGCTTCAATAAATTCAGATGTGAGACGGGTGTTGGTATGACCATGATTTTTGTTCCTTCCCAATGAAACTGGTGTTGTTTATTATCAGTGTGATTTGAGATCAGGGATTTTTTGTCAGGCAGTTTAACTGCTAGTTGATGTTCATGCCCCTTGTTTTCAATTGCCTTCCTGTGTCTACTTTAAACCAAGAAGAATAACAAGCAATGGCTTGTGACTTTGCCTCTTCTGCCTTCTTATGTTCACTATGGGTGGCCAAGAAATTCATTTAATCCGTACTTGAGATTCAAAAATTATAGTTTACTGAATGCTGCAATGCAGTCTTCAATGTTTTTTTTTTAAAAGTATACTTGGGAAAAGAATTCTTTATGGAAATATAAAGCATTATGAAAATATTGAAGCCAAGTCATTTGTTTGAAAACTTCAAAAGCTCTCTATCTTGGGCAAAAGTGAAGAGAAAAATGGCTGCTTGAAACTGCACTGTTTCATGCTAGTAGTGGAGTCAACGTTCTTGACATCTGTGTTTTAGCAATCCACAGCTGAGACTTAGTACACATTATTCTTTGAATCCTTAAGTTCAGATGGGTTTTTTTCTGCCTGATGTATTTTCACTGCTTTCTAGTCTGATGCATTTTGATTTCAGTAAGAAAATGTGGGACAACACTTTCTGAATACCTTTAGGCAGAAAAGAAACAGGCTCTCTCAGTTGACATTAATGTCCTTGAGACTGAAGAACAGCATATTCCTTTCATACAATCTAGTCCATTGTTGACTTGTGCAATTTTATAGCCATCTAAATATGTATGAAGAACAGCCTTCCTTGAGATCTTGTTAAAATGTCTAACTGTTCTCTCCTCTTTTTAGGAGACAGCAAATTTTAGTTCTAATTTTCTGCTTAATTCTGAAGCCAAGTGGATTGGATGCTTTGATCAGCTACAAGCCCAATATTGTCATCTTATTGGCTGATGATTTTGGCATTGGAGATCTAGGCTGCTATGGAAATACTACAATTAGGTAAAATATTTCGTACCAGTGCCGTATTTTATTCATGTGTTTATTTCATAGATCCAAGTGCAAATATTTGGAAAACTTATAGGGACATAACATAATAATTGGAAAAAGATCATTGAGTAATCATGCTCTTTCTGTACACAGCATAAGAATAGATAAATACGGGTAAAGTATTGCCTATAATCTAGGAATAGATATATATATCTTAGAAATTGTAAAAAAAAAAAAGTTATATGCCCAGTAATACTTATAAGACTATTATATGTATTTCCAAGATAACAATATTATGGATTTTTCCCCTCTAAATTTTAACTGTTGATTAAATTATTAATTGGAGCTGGTCAGCTTTTATTCCATGATATTAATAGAAACAGATGTTGAAACAGTTGTGCGATTTTTCAGATCCTGCAGGGACTTCTTATATGGCATCTGTCTACACTGCCTTCATATCTAAAAATCACCAAATATTAGCCGCTGTTTCTGAAGGAGTATAATCCTTATGATCGTCTTTTTCCATTGTATAAAATGTTTCTCTCTGTTTCATTACCATTACCCAAGTTACCCCTTTGCTGGAAGAATGATCCAACAAACATGTTCATACTTGTATGTTTCTAAATTTAAGTGAATTTCAACACAGGCAAGAATGCTCTGCTCTGTTTTTAAAGTGGCTAATTGTTTTCTGTTCCACCCCCCACTTCCCAACTGTTCCAATGAAACTGTTGACATCTTTTATTAGGACTCCTAATATTGATCGGTTAGCAAAAGAAGGGATTAAACTTTCTCAGCATGTTGCTGCAGCTCCCCTTTGTACACCAAGCAGAACTGCTTTCTTAACTGGAAGATATGCAATCCGATCAGGTTTGTTATCATATTTAAATATCACGTTTCTACATAATAGTGGGAAATCATTTTATATGGAATATTATTATCTTGTGGTAAGTAATAATATTATTGTCTTGGGCTAAATAATTGGTTGAGCTCTACCATATCTTCCAAAAGCAGAAGAGTTTTACAAATTTCCAATGTTTCAGAATTTAGATTATAATTCCAAAAAATGTAACCCAGCCTATCTGGAAGGCTGTTGAACAATAAATTTACTGGATCTCTCTTTTCCCAAGAAAGTTTTCAGCATTAACTGCCTACTGATTTTTTTTTTTTAAATGACACTAGTTGCATAGATGGTTGACCGATTACAGTCCAGAGATATGGACTGGTTATCTTCTTTTAATTTATGTTTTAAATTTAGGTATGGAAGGAACTGTTGGTTATCGTGTTCTTCAGTCACTTGCTGGTTCTGGTGGTCTTCCTACAAATGAGACCACTTTTGCAAAGATATTGCAGAAGCAAGGCTACAGCACAGGTTTAATAGGTAAGGGCATTATGTCTGGGTAAAAGAAAAAGCAACATATTACATGGCTTTTCCTTTGATAATTTTAATCAGAACTGTCCTTTCTACTAATAACTTTATCTGAAGTTTCCAAGTAAAACAGAAGATTTTATTTAGCCTGGTTTGGTAAGAAACATATGCTAATATTTTAATTTGAGAAAATATTCCATTCAATTTACGATTAACTAAGCACCTGGTTGCAAAATTAATTTGCTTCAGTTGATGAACTGAGCTGAAATTATTCTATAAAGATCAAATAGAAGTTAGAAACTGGGGTTATTCTAGATAAAGGATAACATGTTATCTTAACACTTAACAAATGTTTCAGCAACTATAGCAGCCAATCACACAACCTGAAATCAGACCAGGACTCAGAAAGGCCAGTCCTCCCTCAGACAAACTTCCCTCAGACAAACCAGTCCTCCCTTAGACAAACACAATCCAAAGTGTATTAAAGATGTCAAATGGGGACAAAACATTTGCAACCAAATCGCCAAGCTTGGAGCTCAAATCAGTGACGTAATTACCCACCTGAGCTACTAATATTCAAATCCCATCAAATTTCTCAGTTATTAAATTAATTGACTATCTCCATATTTGGGGTGGATCATCAATAGAAAAGAATAATTAGGAATGAATTATGAATAATTGAATTGAATTGAATTAGGAATTAGGAATAATTCATACAAATTCAAAAATATTTAATCCCATCATATCTGTATATGATTGATATATACATGTTTGGTATTCAAGAAAATAAGTTATTGTCTAACAACTTCCTTCTTTTGAAGATCAAATTGGTTAATCTTTAAAAGATTAAACAAGACTTACAGTAGTTTAATCTTTTGATTAAAATCAATTTATTTTAATTGAAAGATAGAAGATTGTTAGAAGTCTTGTTTAGATAAACCTTCTTATTTTTTAATATTTGTTTCCTGTGAAAGATGCCTTGTATCATATTTTTAATTTTTCCTATTGGATTATTATGGTTGATCACACAGTCACTCAGATGTTTGCCATTCCAGGTTTCTTTTATTTTTCATTTGGTCTTTCTTGTAGGCCAGTTTAGTTATTATGTTTTAATTAATAATTATACATATATTTTGGGTTACCGATGTAAATCAGTTGATACTTTTTAAGTGTACATAATAAATAATAAAAAATACATACATAAATTTTTGTGTCTGTGTGCATGTGTGTGTGTGCATACACATAGACACTTATATACATACATTTGTGTGTATTTTCTTTATTATTCTATATATATGTACAAGTAATCCCGGGTTATGAGCGTTCCCTTAGCAAATGTTTGAAGTTATATGATCAGGACCCCCTAGCATTTCCAAACAAGGCCTACAATTGCACCCCTTATAAACAACCACAGAGATTCTGCAACATTTGTCTGGCACATTGCTGGCCGAAATGAAGCTTCTGAGGGGCGGATCCACCCTTCCAAAGCCCTGTTCAGACATCCAGAGCTTTTCCAGGCACCTTGCCAGCTGAAATGAAGCTTTTGAAGGGTGGATCTGCTCCTCAGAAGCCCATTTGGCTGTCCAGAGGCTTCACTCGGCCCATTACAGGCAAAATGGGGGCTGGATCCGACTCTCCAAAATTCTGTTCGGACCTCCGCAGGCATCCTCCGGCCTGTCAGAGGTCAAAATGGAGCCTCCAGGGGCTCCATATTGATCTGCAACAGGCCAGAGGAGGCCCACGAAGGAGCACATGAGGCTGGAGAGAAGACTGCTGGGTCTTCACAAGATGACACAGCGTGGTAGATTGTGTGGGGAAAGCAATTTGGGGAGCATGAAATATTTCAGTGGGTCGGAGAGGCCCTATGTCAGTGATGGCAAACCTTTTTGGCACTGAGTGCCCAAAGCACGTGTGATACCCAAAATGCAACACACACACACACTGCATTTGCACGTGTATCCTCCCGTGCATGCACCCCACCTCCTGCACATGCCCGGCAGAGACCCAAAGACCAGCTGGCCAGCAGGAAGCGCACGTGCATACGCAGCGGAGCCAAGCTGGAGTGACAGCGTGTGTGCACACAGAGAGGGCTCTGCATGCCACCTGTGGCATTCGTGCCAAAGGTCTGCCACCACAGCCATATGTGGTCTTAGGCAGATGGCCTGTTCTATCAGAAGCCGCCCCATGTCCTTCCCCATCATGAAATACCTCATGTGCATTTAACAAGTCTGGCATTCAATTAGAGAATGCATGGGCAAAAGGAGGGAGTGATCTTGTTCAAGGTACAAGATTCACTCCCACAAATCTTCGGGTTACAAATTGAATGGACAGGCTATATATGTATATATACAGGATTGACTACCTGTATACAAACATGCACACATTCACGCAAAATAAAATTTTATATATACAATAAAATTGTAGCTAATTTTGATGCTGCAAAAATAGAATGTTTGAAATGAGTTTTGAAATATAAAAAAATATTGTTAAACTAAACCTGTCCTTGTTATTGTTACTGATATTCATGTCTCCTTTGCTTGTTGTTTTGTCTTGTTTTCTTCATTATGTATTTCAGGAAAGTGGCATCAAGGTATGAATTGTGAATATCGCAACGATTACTGCCATCATCCATTAAATCATGGGTTTGATTATTTTTATGGGGTACCATTTTCACTAATGAATGACTGTGAAATCTCGCACCCCTCTGAGTTGAATCTGCCACTGCAGAAGAAACTCTGGCTTTATACTCAGATAATTACCCTTGCTCTGCTGACCTGTGTAGCAGCAAAATTAACTCGTCTTGTTTCCCTCAGTTGGAAAGCCATCTTCTGTTTGGCTTTGTTTGACTGCCTCTTCTTCATTTCCTGGTATTCAAGATTTGGCTTTTTGAGACATTGGGAGTGTATTATAATGAGAAACTATGATATTATAGAGCAGCCAATGAAAGTAGAAAGAACTGCATCTCTTATGCTGAAGGAGGCCATTTCCTATATTAAAAGGTATGTTATTTTTTGCTGGAAAAATGTTATTTTTTTATTTAATAATTCGAAACAAGGAAAAGTATTAATAACAAAAGAGGAAACACATTAAAATTGTTTGTCTGCTTCATCTATATATAGATACACCACTTAAATATAGATATTATATAGATATAGATTTGGTGTATGGGATGAATGAATGAATGAATGAAGGAAGGAAGGAAGGAAGGAAGGAAGGATGGATGGATAGAGAGAAAGATAGATAGACAGATAGAAAGATAGATAGATAATAGATGATAGATAGATAGATAGGTAGATAGATAGATAGATAGATAGATAGATAGATAGATAGATGCAACAGTTTTAATAAGAAATAGCTATTATTTATTATAATTGTGCCATATATAATCTACCTCTGTAAGCCATGCATTCATAAGTTACAAGCAACTTATTGCTGTTATTAATGAAAGCCTCATTTTTTTAGGGGTAATCTATTGGATACAGTACAATGATAAGTAAAATTGAAACAAAAAAATAGGTTGATCACAGATAGCTTCTTTTAACAGCTTTTTCTTGCTTTTCTGAAGCATCAAGAAAATTAACATTAGCTTTTAGCTAAATATGGATTAATTAATTGTAAAGATATTTTGAAATTCAACCAAGGGCTGTGTGAATCTAAGCTGAGAACTATAGTACAAATACAATGCCCCTTACAGAGCGAGTAATCTTGAAATACTAGAGAACAAGGAATCATGTTGAGCTTTCATAAATAAGAACACAGGATTATTGGAGGTTGGTTCAAAGCATCAAGTAGTAATAGAACAATTATTTTGCAAAGTATTAATTGCCCCTCCCCCAAATAATAATTTAATTGAATAATTATTAAAGGCAAATTTTCCTTATTCTTTTTTAGAAAGAAACAAGGTCCATTCCTCCTCTTGGTTTCTTTCTTGCATGTTCATACACCCCTGGTTACTACAGAAAAATTCATTGGCAAGAGCAATCATGGATTATATGGTGACAATGTAGAAGAGATGGACTGGATGGTGGGTAGGTACTTCTTAGTTATATTCTTGATTTTATCTCTAGGCTGTCATATATATCAAAAGATACCCCAAAGCTGTGTGTCTATATGTGTAACTACAATTAATAAAAAAGTGATTAAATCATTCAAATGTTATGCTATTACTAAGAACAAGAATTATATAATATTTATGTAAAAACATACAGTATGTTAAAAGTGATCAGCAAGGACACTCTGGGAAAGAGATGAATATTTATTGTTAGTAGGCATACATTAAAATCCTATACATGCCTACAGGTAGTCCTCGACTTATGGCCACTATTGAGCCCAAAATTTCTGTTGCTGAAACATTTATTAAGTGAATTATGCCCATTTTATGACCTTTCTTGTCACAGTTGTGAAGTGAATCACTATAATAGTTGAGTGAATCTGGCTTCCCCGTTGACTTTGCTTGTCAGAAGGTTGCAAAAGGTGATTGACATGACCCCTCAACACTGCAAATCGTCATAAATATGAACTAGTTGCCAAGTGTCTGAATTTTCATCAGGTGACCATGGGGAGTGTGAAAAATGTGTGAAGAATGTAAGTGACTGACACAGAATCAAAGTACTCTGTCTCAGTTATTGAAATAAAACCAGTGTCACAAAGCAGATAAAAATTAATGAAATTAAATTAACGAGATAAAATGAGATAATGAGCTAAAATAGAATTTAAAAATAAAATAAAGTCATAAAGGTAAATAAAAATAGAATCAAATCAAAATGTTCCTGGCAAGGTTCTGAAACAATAAAAACATTGCCAGCTATTAACCATAAGAAAGTATAATACTCTAATCCATTATGAGGTTAAGGTAAAGTCAAAAATAATCAATACAAGTTGAAATATGAAAGTGTATTAAACTTCTGTCATAGTTCATAGTATGATTGACAGTAATGATGTACAAGAGCTTTTGTTTTAAAAGCAGTAACAATTTGCAATAACAAAGGTGTTCATTTTATGGGAATTTTTGGCATCTTCTTTCAAAACTTCAACTTGCAATTCATTGCAACATGCCAGGACTAAAACTAAAAACATTAATATAACAATTTGATTGAAATATCAAACAGGATTATGTCTGCTGACAAGAGTATCTAAATAGACATCACCAGGGATTATGCTGTCCTCAATGTATTGTTTCATGTCAAATATGCCTTCTAAAATTGCAAATGAAGGTATGGATAAATAGTATGGAAAAAAGTGATTGTTGGAAAGAAACGAAATTCATAATCTGAACTTTGGGTCTTTTAAAAGATCTAGCTGTAAAAGCATGCCCTTAGGCTCTCTTACCTGCACAGTTCTTGGAATTTTGTTAGGAAAAGTTAGTTTTTAATTTAATGAAATAATGTAACAATATTAGCATAATTCACAAACTAATCAAGATCACCAAAAGTAGATGGTATAGTAGAATTTTGCTTGGCTTAAAAGTTAGTGATACATAAGTGATGTTCACTTTACAGGAAAAATTTTGGATACTCTTGATAAAGAAAATTTGAGAAACAGTACTCTGACATATTTTACTTCTGACCATGGTGGACACTTAGAGGCTCAGGAAGGAAATATTCAACGAGGTGGTTGGAATGGTATATACAAAGGTGAGAGTAACCCTCATATGCTTCCTTAAAAAGTTGTTTTGCATTTTAAAAGCCATGATACGTTACTTGAAACATAGTTTAAATATGAAACATAGAAATTTGGGTTAAGCACAATTTAGTAGATCAATGAAGCATGCATCTGCTGTCATAAGTTGCAAAATAGGAGTTTAATTCCTACAAATAAAAAACTTCGCTAGAGTGAAATAAATTATCAATTTAATAGAAAATATGAAGTTATCTATGGAAAAGGCAAGTTAGAACATAGCTTCTTGCACAATCTACAGGATGAAAATATGATTGTTAAATCTTTTAGATCTCTTAGTTCTTCTTGATTTTCTCCTTTTAGTATCCTCTTTGGGTAATTAGGAAGGAATGTGGACAAAAGCTTTTATCCTTGAAGAAAGAGCTGTAATAATAACTCTATGATGTCCCACATAGATCCATCTGAGTTAACAGTGTTGCTGTTGTTATCCTGGAAAGATCTATTTTGCAAGACCTAATGATTATAAGTCCCCTGGGTAAAAACAAAGCATGACTAAGCAGTGTTATATGTAGATCTCAATGTGCTTATGAATACCATCCTGACCATCTACTTGATTTACTGATCATTTGTGGGACTGTTTCTCCCTAAGAATATCTAGATCAGATAGGGTGGGCCTGCTCCAGCACTCCACAGCGATTCAACAGATCTCCTCCCTCCTAGCCTTTTGGAAGGCCCTTTAAGACCTAGATTTTTTACTGTGCTGCTGGGATTGTAAGAGTACAATGAGAACAATATGGAATAAGGTTAGTTGCTGTGGGGCATCCCAAGGGGAATAATTATCACTCAAAATATTTGCTTATTGTTTTATGATTTTTGTGAGCTCCCCAAATTTGCTTTAAGATAGATGGCCATAGAGAAGATTTCAGTAAATAAATAATTTAGCTTTATTTTTCTGCTTAGTTCTTTTCAGTTGAAAATCTAGATAATTGTTCATGGGTTCTTGCTCTAGGAGTTTGATGTCCTAAAAGGGTTTCTTGTTTATAAGACCTATTGACCGTACAATCTAGCTAAGATGCAAAGTGTTAGAAGCACTAAGTTCTGGCTGAAAGTTCTCTGTGTTTGCAAAGCCTTTCACAAACACGGGCTTATCAAGAAATCAGCAGCAACTGCAAGTCTAATAAAAGACTTTCTACTATTGACCTCACCCCTTTCCTAAGAGGTCTGTAGCCTACCGTCCCTGTCCTATTGTTTCTTTTATTTTTCTTATATGTACCCATTTCATGTATTCATAACTATGTATATACTTATACCTATTATCTTGTAAGCAATTGACAAATAAATAAAATAAATAAATAAATAAAAAGAGGCTGGCAAGAGGGAAGAAGATGAAGGGCTGTTAATATAAAGAAGGAGGAGGAGAGGGGGGCTTAAGTTGTTGTCAACGCTTAGAAACCACATAAATTTTCTCCCTAAAATCTGGTGTGTCGTCTATTCCAGAAGTGCTCTTTACTACTGTATTTATTTATTTATCAAATTTATACAGCTTCATAGGAAGTGACTCTGGACCACATACTATGTCTATCTGCCTTGCTGCTGGTCAACCTTTTCTTTGATTCCTTTCATCTTTCCCAGCATTAATCTTCTCCAGAGAGCTAGATCTTTGCATGATGTGTGCAAGGAAGGATAATCTTGTCATTTGTGCCTTGAGTAAGAACTCTGGGTTCATTTGTCCATGATCAGATATTTAACCCATACATACATACAGAGAGGGAGGGAGAGAGGAGAGGAAAGGAGAGAGAGAGAATATATTGTATGTTATTTCAAGGTGGAAAAGCCATGGGAGGCTGGGAAGGAGGAATCCGTGTTCCAGGATTATTTAGATGGACAGGAGTGCTGCCGGAGGGCAAAGAGATTGCTGTACCAACAAGCTTAATGGACATCTTTTCCACAGTGGTTCACTTGGCTGGTGAAACAGTGCCACAAGACAGGTATGGATGCTACAGAACTTAATATCTTCCAATAACTTAATATCATCTTAATATCTTTTGGGTGATCCCCAAAACTAGTGAAAAGTATATAATGGTACAGACCTGCTTTGATTCTGATTTACTGACTTTCAGAATATTTCAAACTGTTCCTTTCATTCTGCAACTATGCTGTTTTTATTCTAAAAGAAGAAAAAAGATGGATGAAGCAGTGGGAAAACTTGGGGGGTTTCAAATTAAAGAAGTAAATATATTTTGCATAAATGTTCAGAAATGAGGTAAGACAGTTGCATGATCAAAAGTAACATAAGCAGAATGTATTTGTTCTTCATTTAGTAATACAAGTCCAGATGGCTAGGTGAATGGATGGGAAGTTGTTTGATATTGCTGAACTGCTATTCTTCCCATGGAATACACTTACAGTGTCCAAAAGAATAAATAATCCTACTAGAAAGTTTTACCAGTCTTACCTACATAGCAATATAATGGAAAATAATATTTTGGAAGTGTTTGAGAGAAAACTGAGTATTCTTCTTCTCATATAAAGATCTCATTAAAAGTAAGATTGACTCTTCATGGGCAGCAATAAGAAAGGAAACAAATATTTCTCTCTTTTTTTTAAGAAAAAACAGTTTATATCACATATTTGATAGTTTATGAAGACTCCCATCTAAGGAAGAAAGCAATCCAAAAATATCCTTTTAGTTGATGTGATTTAAAGCAAACAAGAAAAAGGTTTAATAAATGCATCAGGGTGAGGAAGAACTGTTCTATCTTCTCCCTTGTTTGATATAACATAGGAGAACTTAGGAAATGATGTTCTTCTGCTATGAAGTCTCTACCACTCATCTTATAAGAACTAATGAATCAAGATAGCATAAAAGTCTGTTCACTTGTGCTCAATGATATTAGTATTTTGTACTCAGAACATCATCCAGAAATTCTAGTTCACTTTAATGAAGGCTGCAAATCACAATAATATTTAGAAATTGCAGAAGTAAATAGAGAATCTTTTCTGCCTGTAGAATTCTCCATATATTTTCTCCAGAAAATTCACATGTACAACTATTTGGAATTTCAAGTGATTTTGACTATATTTATATATAGCCAGTGTCCAGCTATATTCATGCAGTGTATTAACAAATGTTTTATTATGTGTTATTAATGCAAGGTTCTGAATTAGTCCAAATCCATCTGTTTAACTCTGTGCTTGTTGTCCTTTTAGGGTAATTGATGGCCGGAATTTGATGCCTTTGCTGCAGGGACTGGTTCAGCATTCAGAGCATGAATTTATGTTTCATTACTGTGGAATATACTTACATTCAGTGCGGTGGTATGAGAAGGAGAGTAAGTATCAAAGGCTCCTCCAAACAAAACCTAATTTATCTGGCCAAGCACTGTTTCCTTAAAAGCTTATAGTGTTTTAGCTTGCAGGGTGATGTGTTGAAATGACTCAAAACTGATGCAGACTGATGGTTTGCATTTTAATTTGACATTTCTCAATTGGATCAAAATGTATCCGTCCACTTTTACTCCTTTCCAAATCTAGGGATGTCAAAATAAATTGTTTTTTTTTTTAAATAGTTAGGGTTAGGGTTAGAAATCACAGAGAAAATCTGCAAGCAATATGGATAGGAAAAGAAGTGAAGCTATATTACAAGTAAATGTATTATCTCTTTAATGTGTTACAGAAAAATAAAAGAGTGGAACAGTAGCATGTTTATTTCTTAAAAGAGAATGCAGCTGATAGGTAACATAACAAGATTGCATGTCTCAGTTGCCAATCTAGAATTAAAATAGTTATATTGGGGGAAAACTAGACTGTTTAGAACATGTTCATAGTTTGCTTCCATTTTAATATATCAGATTCTTTTTTATCAGGCGGAAATGTGTGGAAAGCCCATTATATGAGCCCTATTTTCCAACCTGAAAGATCTGGAGCCTGTTATGCCGTTAAGTACTGTCCATGTTCTGGAGAAGGAGTCACCCATCATGATCCTCCTCTACTTTTTCATCTCTCAAAAGATCCTTCAGAAGCCAAGCCTCTGTCAGCAGACAGTGAATCACAATTTTACACAATTCTTGAGAGAATAAACAAAGCTGTAGAAGAGCATCGCAAAACTCTTACTCCTGTCCCACCACAGCTGTCTTTCTACAACATTGTCTGGAAACCATGGCTCCAGCCATGCTGTGGGTCATTTCCATTTTGTTATTGTGACAAAGAAAAGAACAATACGTAATACAGTCATCATTTTTGAAGTTGTTTGTCTTTCATGTTTTATCAAGTCTAGAAAAAAAGCCTTCTCATAATGTAGCATTCACAAGATGAAATAAAGAGAAGAGTTTAAAATGTGTTGTGCTGCAAAGAAAGATCCCATCTCAGCGTAGATGTGCGTTTCCTTGTAAGTGTTTGTGTTTCCAGGATTAATAATATAAATAAGAAAAGTAGATTGCCAGTAGTCCAATGAATATGAAGAACCTTTTTTAAAGGGGAAAATGGACAGAGAGCTCTTGATAGAACTTAGCAATTTCGCTTTAGTTCAAGGGCATAGGTAGGATTTAGCCACCCACTAATATTCCTATTTTAGTACTATTTCTGCCAATCTGTTTCTCTGCCTAGACAGCCATGATGTTTAGTTGGTTATAATCATCCACCAGATGAGTAAGTACATCACTTCCTGATCTTCTAGTTAGATCCTGACCTTCCTATCAGGATGCCAGCCTCTGCTTACTCAACTCTACTGCCTGCCAAAGCCTGCTTCTCCTTATCACAGTCTTTTAACTTCCTGCTAACAGTACTATTTCCGCTTTTGCCAGCCTGCCTGATCCTTGTTTATATACTCAGATTAATTCGGGCTGGGGAAAAATAAGGCACCAAATAAATAAATCCATGGATTAGCTCCTAATATCTCTTAAGGCAGGATAGAACAAATGTATAATAAACACTGTTTTATTTTATTTAGATAAAAAGCCTATAGCTATCCTTTTTAGCTCAAATCATACATAGTGTGTTCATCTTTCCAAAATCTTTTTTAAACATGAAGAATACAATAAGCTGAATTTTGGAACATATTTTTCTTGTTTTTATTTAAATTTCATTGAAATTCCTCATATAAAATAAACATAATAGAAACACATGTAGAAACAAATCTGCAAATTCCAAACTTAATATCTAACTTAAAAAAATATAGTGTACTTTCTCTTTCATCACAGATCATTAACCATTATTTATTAATTTTATACTATGGTAAACACTGTTTAAATTTTCCATTATCTCCCCTTATTTAATCTACAAAACCCTGTATCATCCCATTATTTTCTCTATCTTAATTCATAAACAGACTCTACTCTTTGAGAAAAGCCTCTGTAAAGTTCTTTCTCGTTAGTCATCTTTGTTTTTCCATATCTGCCAAGACCATAACCTTAAATAGCTAATCTTCAACATTTGCAGTTTATTTTTCCATTTATGTGCATATAGTAATCTTGCCATAGGGTTTTGTACAACAATAAGACAGTGCTTTTTACTCAGTTCTTCTTCCAAAAACTCTTAAAAGTACAGTTCTGGTTTCATCTGTAGTTTTCACTAATGTCTTGTGTATAACCAATCAAAAACTTGGGGGGGGGGGCACTTCACAAGTCTGCCACATATGGTAATAACACTCTTTTCCACAATTGTAACATTTACATGAATTTTTTAAAATATATTTCAGTTTCATAGGTATAATTTTATTAAATATTTTGTCTCAATTTAATGCACAAAATAAATTTAATATTTTAGTCCATATTTTGGGGGCCTCAGCAAGGGGAATCCCGGCACAGCTGATCTTATCTACAGCTGATTATCAGGAGGGGAAAAAAAGAAAAATACCTTAGGCAAATGTCAGGTAGGCGGGCGGGATGAATGAGCATCAGGTGGGAGGGCGACGGGGGGGGCATGGCCAGCCAGAACTTACTACCGGTTCAATGACCCACACCAAATTCTTGCTACCAGTTTGCCCGATCCGTTGCAAAATGGCTGAATACCACCACTGTTCTAAATGTAAAAAACTATCATTACTCACTTTTTTCAGTACTGTTGTAACTCTGAATGATCACTGAATGGTTGTAAGTCAAGGAGCTGTCATGCCCCTGTCAGAATCTGATTTAGAAGGGAAGGCCGAACAGCTGACAGGGAGTGGGAGTGTGGCTCCATTGCCTGTGGAATAAACTGGGAAAGGATGAAGTCTGGTTGGGCAGAATGGGAGAGGAAGAGCAAGGGAGAGGGAATTCAGAGGAAGATCCAGGCCCACCCACCCCTTCATCCTAGGTCATGCAGGGAGCAATGGAAAAGGGAGCAGTGTGAGTTGCATGGCTTATGGGGGAGGAAAGGGCTCTGATTCCCTTCATTGGTTGCAGCTGGAAACACAGTGTTTGAAAGGGGAAGCTGTACGCATTGAGCTGTTGGGAGCAAATCGTGAATTTATCTGATATCATGGCTTATCTGTATTCCTGGCATCTTCCCAACTGTGTGAGTTTTGCCATGTTTTCAAGTCTGAAAGTCCTTCTCCTGCCCTGTCAAGTTAATTACTGCAGCTTGGTTTGTTTGGATTTTTTAGTTACAGTCTTATGTACCTTGTTTTGGATTGAATTTTCTCCAGTTAAAGGCTATTCCTAGGAGAGTTTTTCTCCAGCCAAAAGTAACCTGGACATTGAGGGCAAAGTTGGAGATAATAAAGGGACTCTTCTTGCTTATTTGACTGTGTTGCCTTTGTGCCACATCCCAGGTCATTGCAGGAGCATGTATACATGAGCAAATCCTCATAATTTAACCATTGGGGAAGGGGATGCTGTCCCTCTCCTATGAAAAGCTTCTTGGGTTAAAGAGTATAATGACATCTCTGAGACAACTTCTTTTTATATTTATTCTAAGTTTTAATAGGGCATCAGAAAACATTTTTGTAACTGTAGGATAGTTGGGAGCTTAGGTTTAATCTGAATGGAAGTACAAAATATGAGGAATCATTTTTCCCCTTTTTGGAAAACATTAACAGGATTGTGTGAGTGTTAACAATTGTGACACTTCTTTCCATTTATGATCCTTCAGAATGTCTATTGCAGTAATCATGCTCCTCCTCCTGGATTCAGCAACTCTTGGCCTCCTGCAGACAGCCTTTTCTACCCAAAATAAGTAATCTCAAAAAAGAAAGGGAGGGTAAATGGTTTGAAAAGACAGGTGTTTCCCAGATTCCTTTCTTCCGTCAGGAAATGTGTGACATCTTTGCCCAGGTATTTTTCCCTCCAAAGCCAAAGCACTCGTGCCAAAAAACAACTGTACAAAAATACTGTTCTTTTCTTCCAGATAAAAGAAACAGGGAAGTATCTGATATCTAGTGCCAGTTCTGCCCTCCTAGTTACAGAGAGGTTGCAAAGAAATTACTCCAGAGTTACAAAACAATTTGACTGGTTAATAAAAGAGGATGTGATCATTGACCCAATAATCAACTTGTAGGAATAGAACAAACAGATTTATCCCATTTACCCATTACTGCCCAAACCCCATTTTCTCTGAATTTAGCCTTTCTTCAAAAATACATTCACTTGAAAAAGCCGTGTGAATTCTTTCTTGTATATAGAACAAATATAAACTTGATATCCATGTGTTACAGAATTATTTCAGGTAATATTTAATCAAGTTTTTCAAATGGTGCCAGTTCTGTGTTAGCTTGTCATTAAATGCAAAGTTTGGAGTTAATGGCAGGTAAACCTTTCTTTGATAAACGTTTAATGAATTTTTCATAGGCAAATTACTTACTTGAACAAAAGCCTCATAAAGTTATTTTTAGAAAAGCTTATTTGTTATATACATAGGATTGTATTCATATTGGACTCCATCCAGACCTGAGTCCTAGTGGACAATCATTTAAATATGAGCCCAAAGTGTGCGGCAGCAACCCAAAGAGCCAATGCAATCCCAGGCTGCATTAATAGAGGGACAGAATCAATATCACGTGAAGTATTAGTACCACTTTACAAAGCCTCACTAAGATCACACTTGGAACACTGTGTGCAGTTTTGGTCACTACAGTATAAAAAAGACATTGAGACATGGGAAAGAGTGCAGAGAATAGCAACAAGGATGATTAGGGGACTGGAGGCTAAAACCTATGAAGAATGGTTGCAGGAATTGGGTATGTCTAGTCTAGTGAAAAGAAGGATTACGGGCTGGGCTTCCGGGTTGCCAGGCTTCGGTGACAGCAGGGATTTGCATTTCTTCGCGATCCCTGCTGTGCTCGCCGTCTTGGTGCCTCCAATCCAGATGGATTTGGAGGATAAGGCTGCCCTGTAGAGTCAGCCGAAGATAGGGAGGATCTGGGAAGGGGTTTGGGAGTGTCGCAGACCCCCTCCCCACCCAGTTTTAACCTCCTTTTCTCAAGGCGATGCAGCGGCGGTCATATGGCCGCCACCAAGAAGCTGGCAGCTGGAAAAGATTGCGCAGGAGGTGTGCTGAAGGAAGTGAAGACAGAGAAAGCTTTTGGCTGAACCGGGACAACAATTAACATCTGAATACCCTGGAACTTTGGCTTTTCAAGTGATATATTGTTTCCCAGAGGATCATTAAGCTGCGGTGGAAAGTAAAGGGAAAGTTTTTTCTCTCCTCACTTTCCTTCCCACGGAGACAGCAGATGGAAATCGGAAATACCCGTTTTGGCAGTAGAAGGTACTAACTTTCAAAATTGAAGCCAAGGGGAAATTACATTCCTAAATACTGATACTTTAAAACTCAAATCTTTTTGCTTTAAGTGGGAAGGAAGAGAGGTAAATGATTTATACTAACGTTTGTTGAAGGAGACTGCTTGGAGTTTTATAAGATTAGAGATTAAATCGCAATAAAACTTCCAAAAAATGTCTTGGAATTATGTAATTGAATTCTGCCCCAGGAAGAGCAAGTAAGAAAGTGAAACAGACTGTGCTGACTGTGCTGACTTTGATTGCTTGATGACTTTAACTATCTTTTGAAAGACTAAGAAAACATTTGGATTGTTTAAAAAAAAATCCTTTTCTTTTTACAATGGTATCTTTTGAAGAACTGAAAATGCAATTTGAAAGACTAAGAGAAGAGGAAGAGGGCTCTTTTGGATCTATCTTTTGCTTTTTAGAAATGGCGATTTCTGCTTACCAGGAAATGCAACAAGAAAAAGGCTGGGACGATGAAGAAGAAGCCATCTTTAATGGACATATGATTTTTAAAAAGCGTAAAAAGGAGAAGAAAATCAAGAATTTAAGTTCTAAAAAAACAATTAAGAAAGGGAAAAGTAAGGTGAAAAATCGATATAATGATAGAAAGCAATGGAAAAGAGGAATACAACAGAGAGGGGAGATTAAAAAGTTGGAGATTGAGAGGTGGGGTAAAAAGGTTAGATTTGATAAGGAAGGAAGGGACAAAGCGAAGGGAAGTTATAAAGACTTTAAACAAGATGTTAATAAACAATTTTTTTTCAGAGATAAAGGGTAAAATATAATTTAAATAGAGATTCTGCAAAGGTACACAAGACTGTATTTTATATTTGTATTTGAAATATATGTTAATAGAATATTGTAGGGATTGTGTAATTAATGTTTAATTAACTAATTTGTTATGGAACACTATTTTTAATATACTATAAGATTATTATGTTTTTTATTTTAAAATGCCATGTAGAATGTACTAAGCAGAATCAGAATAGAAATAATGTTTAATTTTAAGTGTTGAATTTGGGGGGAAAATAGAAAGGTGTCATACTTCAACCAGTCATTACAGGAAAAAGTTTGTGTTTAAGAGAAAGATAAATGGATAATTGAAAAAGAACGGACAAAAGATAAAAGTGTAATGATTTAAATTGAGATTAAATAAATAAAGTAGAATTAAGAGAGTGAAAAGAGGGGAGAAGATATATGTAAAATGTAGAATTTTAAATAAGATATGAAATAGTATGTAAGCTGAGCATGAATTTAATTTTCGTCTGTACCAAAAGTTATAACCCGGGGTTAAGCCGCTTTCTAAAAAGAAGTTTTATATTTTTATGTTATGTGTTTTGTTAGTCTACATTTGTCTATTGAGGAGTAATGTTGGATAAGAACATATGAAATAGTAACAATATGAAATATAGTAATATGAAATATATGAAAGTATAAGTTTAATGAATAAAATTGAATAGAAATAAAGGAAGAAACAGTAAGAAGGTGGAAAACAGTAATAAGATATGAAGTTGAATATATAAGATGCATATTAAGTTGTGTGTGGAAATGTGATAATTTAGAACTATATTGTACTTAAATGAGATGTCTTATTTGTTTTGTTAAGTAGCTGTTAGAAAAGATGTTTTATGTTCTTATGTTTTATGTTTTGTTTGTGTACTCTCTTTGAAAGTTAATAAAACTTTATTTTTTTTTAAAAAAAAGAAGGATTACGGGGGACATGATAGCAGCATTCCAATATTTGAGGGCTACCAAAAGATGAGGGGGTCAACTTATTATCCAAAGCACAAGAAGGCAAGACAAGAAACAATGGAAAGAACTAATCAAGGAAAGAAGCAATTTATAACTGAGGAGAAATTTCCGGACAGTGAGAATAATTAACCTGTGGAGTGCCTTGTGTACAGAAGTTGTGGGTGCCCCATCACTGAAGTATTTTAAGAAGAGAGTTGAACAGCCACTTTTCTGAAATGGTGTAGGATCTGTCTGCTGGAGCAGAGGGTTTGACTAGAAGATCTCCAAAGTCCATTCTAACTCTATTATACTATGTTCTATGTTCCCAAAAAGAATTGGAAGATAACATTGAAACAAATATATTTTCTTCTGTGTTTCTTGTTCTTGTTAAATTAAAGCCTAAAACAGAAATCAGGAAAAATTAAGGAAAGCCATATAGTAAATGTTTGTTCCAATGAAAAATTCAGAATGAACAAACAAGTATTAAATAAGACTAACCAGAGGATTTGTGTGTGTGTGTGTGTTTACATTCCAGTTAGTATTGACTCCTGGTAG
The DNA here is from genome assembly GCF_049901715.1 of Pseudonaja textilis. NCBI lineage: Eukaryota > Metazoa > Chordata > Lepidosauria > Squamata > Elapidae > Pseudonaja > Pseudonaja textilis. The sequence continues at coordinate 15,811,932 of NC_141997.1, forward strand.
TTGCCTGGTCAAGTTCCTGTAGTTTTCTTTGCAGGATTCTAGAAGTGATTTGACATACCCTCCTTCCTAGGCCTGAGAAAGAGGGACAGGCCCAAGGTTACTTGCTGGCTTTATACATAAAGCAGCACTATAACTCATGATCTTACCATTTTTAGCCTTATGTTTTAACCACTAGACCAAACTCAGTCAGCAAGTTACTGTAACAAACTCTAGTTAAGAATAAACCAGAAATGCTTCGCTGACTCAGTTAACTGTACACATCAGCCAGTGACCCTGCTTTCCCTGCCACCAATCTCGATAAGAAAAACCAAAGGTGAATATTTGGCTTTTAAACTTCTTACCAATGAATGTCTCCAGAGACTTGTGTCAGTTTTACTAATAGTATTGTCATTAAATCACAGCCTATGAAATAATCCAAGGGTGAGGAAAGTGATATTAAAACAGGACAGAAGGAAGTTCTGAAATCTCTTCCAAATTTGCCTCTGGTTGCACCAAATGAAGCTGCTTAACACGTTCAGTGGAGGAAATGCCAGGTAAGAGAACTGTAAGCAAGTTTGCTTCTGATACTCATTTTGTAGATGAACTTCCTTTTTACCACAGGATTTTTTGGTATCCTGCTAGATTCTTTAGTTGTTGTTTCTAGCTGTTTTTGTAATTATTTCTGTGAGTATTTTTTTTCATATAATGGTGACTGAGTGTTCTTTAAATAATGATACATAAGAACAACAGATTGTGTTGACAATTAACTTTCTAAGGCAAAATTTTATATTCACTCACCCAGCCATAAATCCAGCCCAAAAGGCTTCACATAAACAGGGATAGGATTATGCTGGAATTTATTTATCTGAGAAAAGTGGGTAGTTTTTCAGCAATCTGAGAAGAAGGCTGGGGATGGGACCTAAGACTGAAAAGCTGGTTCCTTCTTACATTCTTTTTATACAGAAAGTGATAAGTTTAGCATATTGTGAGAATGATTAGTTTGTGATTCAATAGACAATGATATCTCAGTGCAAAGATCTTTGCCTGCCACAGACCAAATTCTGGTTCAATTTATTTCTTTGCATAAGCAACATTGTTATACAAATGACTAAGGAAATTCTGTGGTCCTAAAACTGCTGCCAATTATCTAAAAATAAGGTCTGATGCCAATATTCTTTGGGTTAGTCAGGGAGGAACACAGCAATTCTGTAAGAAAAAATGAATTTGTTATAATGATATTTTTTTTTTGTATTAGATAGGACATATAAGACATTTTGTTTGGGAAATATTTTAAGTTTGTAATAAAAGGAAGGGAAGGAAGGAAGATGGGGTAATCATATGGTCTCACCATTCTCTCCCAAAACTCTGAGTATTTGCTGCTGCTACTTTGTTCTCCAATTATTTTTCTTTTTCATTCTTATGTCATTCTTTCCCCCCTTCTTTCTCATTTTTCCTTTTTTCAATTCTTCTAAGGTCCATGTTTAAAGTTTTATTAATACATTTAATGCTATTATTTTAATGCTATTTTTATTCAATTTAGACAATTTAGATTTTAAAGTGCTAGCTTTAAGTTGGCTTCTTAAATAAGAGCAATCCCTTTTTGTAACGTTCATATTACTTTTCTAATATAATTCTAAAATAATTAGAATCAAATGTACAAATATATATATTGGAATGTCAGGAATCTGAGACTTATACTTAAGAAATTAAAACAGAAAAAGAAGAAAAGAAATTCAGCTTCTTTCCAAATAAAACATTTATACTTACAAGAAACTGGGTGGATCAGATTTATATCCATAGAAACTCCATTAATTAGAAATCAATTGGATATTGATTCTTGATGTGTTTTTATTTAATAGTTTTGATAATATTTTATAAAGTGGAAGTAAACCAGATATTTTGCATAAATGTTTTCCAAATCCTATTCACTACAGATGGTCCATAAAATTTGGGTAATGTATTTAATATAGTTTTGTAGCCACCAATAAATTGAAACAAAGCTTCCAAAAAAACCTGACTACAGAGTTGTAATATCTGGTATTCATATATTTAATTTGATTAATCTATGGAGACAACCAAATATAATTGAATTTATTATAAAAAGATCTTCACTGGCACATATTCTTATCAGAATTTTTAAAAATGTATCTATACTGAAATACAATTGACTGAATATTGATCAATAGTCTCTTATTAGAATATCTGGTCTTGCTATGATGTTAATATTTTTTATTTATATTTGTATGTCCTCTAATTCTCAACAAATAAAAAAAGTTAAAACCAAAGAAAAATAAAAAGTAATAAAAATAAAGAATAGAAGATGGCAAGGGTGACATTAAAAAAGGAATGAAAAAATCTGCACAATTCAAGGGGGTGAGGCACCCTGTCAAGGTCTGTCAGTGAGCCAGACCCTTTGAAGCACCAGCAGGAAGAAGGCCATCCAAATCTCATAGGAAACATTCCAGGTACTGATATAGAGAGGTTCATTTCTGGGGACCTGATAGATGGCATTGTTTTATCAACAGAACCCAGAGTGCACCAATCCTGGCAGTCCAAATTGACCAGGTAGATACTATGGGAGACAGGCAGCCACTTGAATAACTAGGCCTTATGCCACATAGGACTTCATAGGTAGTGGCCAGCACCTTGAATCACATTCTGAAGCAATGATGATACATGGATATATAACTTTCATTTTAGGTTTTGAAGATTAGTATGACTTTGTTGTTACAGAAATGGCTTGAAATATTCAAGAAATGTAAACCAAAAGATGGAGCTGTAACTTTTTTTGTACTCTGCTACACTGCAAAAAGTCAGAAATCACTACTTTTTTTTCCACTTTCTTTTTCTCTGCACCTCTCTTCTTTTCTCTTTAATTTATTTTTCATAGAAAATTTATTTGTATTTTATCTTATAACAATCTTTAATAAAATATTAAATAAAAATTAGAAGCAGGTATGATAAAGCAGAATGGAATTAAAGATCACAGTGGAATCTAAGATGGCATTCATAACTGTCACGGAGTGAATATGCATGTCCCAGGATAATGTTGCAGGATGTAATCTGGGCCTGTCACTGGGACCAGAGGTTTTGTCTTCTGAGCTTTCAGACTTGGGCAGGAGTCCATCTTCAGGGAACTTCTCTCTAGCTGTTCTTTGTGTGGTATTTATAATGCCTGTTGTAAGTGGCTTTTTAGAAGTTGATTGGGGTGTGTTGATGGCTGGTTTTTAAGACATTAGCTGTCATCTGCTTGTGCTGCCCTGCCCTTGCCTTCTAAGTTCTCGACAGGCTGGTGGTAAATCAGCACTCCTGTTGACTGATGAGGGGCCTCTTTCCCAGGCTTCAGTCACTTCCCAGGCTGAGATTCCATCTTCTCCGACATATTGTTCAAAATGGAGGAACAAACAGCTAGGCAATTACCATTTTTAGATGTACTTATCAACAGACAAGAGGATGGAAGCCTAGAAACCACAGTTTATCCCAAAGCCATCAAAACTCCATGCATTCTGAATTCCAACACAAGCCATCCATTGACACACAAAAAGAGTTGCATCAGAAGACTGTACAGCAGTGTGAGAACCCACTGTAATACCCAGCAAGCCAAACAACTGGAGAGTAGGAACAATTCAACCAGAATGGGTACCCACTATTATTTGTCACAAGACACAAGATGGTGGAGAGAGGAAGGAAGAAACAAGGTACAAAACCAACCACACGGCATGCCTTGCCATACATCAAAAACATTTTGGAAGCTGTAGAACATAGCTTTTGAGATCTGCAACTAGGCATCACACACCACCCAGAATTACCACACGAGGACAAATTATGCATTGCAAAGGTCGCTTGGAGGTGGCAGATACTTCCAATGTGATCTACCGAATCCACTGCAACTGTCCCTGTGACTGTGTAAGAACAGATGGGTAGGAAGCAAGCTATCAGATTGCAAGAACACAAGCAAGCGGTCAGATGAGGAGACTCAAACTCATTAGTAACCTCACACTACAATGAACAAGAACACACATTCAATTTTTCAGCTACTAAGATTGTTGGACAAGCAGACACAAAAATAGCCAGGGAAGTATTAAAGCCTTGGAAACAGGCCCTCATTAGTCAGCAGGAGCACTGAATTACCACCAGCCTATCAAGGACTTAGAAGGTCACGGTTGGGCAGCATAAGCAAATGACAGCCAATGACATAAAAACCAACACACCCCAATCAACGTGTAAAAAGGCACTCACAACAGGCACTATAAATACCACACAAACGGCACACATTCTTCTTGAGAGAAGTTCCCTGAAGATGGTCCATTTTCTGATTTAAAAGGAGGCAACCAAAAGTTGGAGAAGAAGCTACAACATTTCAATAAAACTATGGCATCAGAAGGTTTTTTTATCCTGTATATGATTGTATTAAAGAAAACCTCTACCTATGACAATTTGTAGGACATTTCCTTTTTGAAAATTCTAATCTACTGGTAATATTGCTCTTATTTTTACAGTTGTTCTCCAACTGGTTTGTTTATTTCCATATTATTTTCCAAAATTTGGGTAACCAGCATGTCAAAACCTAACATTTTGATCCTAATGGCAGATGATCTTGGAACTGGTGATCTGGGATGCTTTGGAAATGAAACTATCAGGTAAACGTTACAAAAAAAAAGTATATTTTTAAAACTAGGTTTAAAGGAGTTTTTAAACACTGTTCAAGAATAATGCACTAATTTCTAATGGGGGATAATAAGGAAGCTAAATTAAGTGACATGAAAATATTGTCTATCGGTGCAAAATATCTAAGAAGCCATATAAAGGATACATATACAGTTAGGACTACAACATGAACCATAGATGGTACATGTCTCAGTGACACTGCATGCATCATGATTATTATATAAGCAAGCAGGTACCTAGATACAAATAGATATTTCAGTATAGGAGATGGATCTCTTGTATTATTATGCCTGTTTGCTTAGAAAAACACAAAAATAGAAGGTACACAACAGAAGCCCTTTAATTTGACTAAGTTATCCAATTATGCATTTCCAGCAGACTTCAAATTAGGAATATCAGTTTCCATAAGGTATTAGATTCCCATGTAGTCCCATTCAATTTTGCCATCTAGTGGCAACAGCAATTGCTGAGTTACATCTGACTTGCAAAGCTAAATCAGCCACACAACATCTTTGAGCTGAGGGAGAAAAAAGAAATTATATTTCTGCCTAAGTCCTTTCTTTCTACATGTCATGTCTCCTTTGTGTGGCGGAGAGACAGTCATCCACTGATGTCAATCAAATGACTCCTCACACTCTTAATATATGCAACCCAGATGCAGGCAGGTAAATTTATGAATGTACATGCAATGCATTTGGTTCCATAGGAGCCAAAGCAGCTTCTGTCTTGCAAAAATTCATATTCAGTGCAGTATCTGACACCATGGATATATGGGAAAGGAGGGCTTCTCAGGAATGCTTATGTGGTACGTATTTGGGATTAATAACAACTGAATAGGAAAGATAGAATTGATTCAAATTCATCTTATTTGTTATTGATTCAAATTCATCTTATTTAACTTGTTAAATTAGCAACAAGTTAAACAAAATCAAGAATGGCTTTTGTAAACAAATCAAAGAATTTTTTTTGCTAAGAGTAACAAAGCGATATGTTTCTGTAAGATGAAAATGTGTAACTTTTTACATTTTTCTGTTTTCCACCGAAAACTGAAGTTCTTATGCTTCAAAGTTTCCAGATTTTTTAAAAAAAACTCTAATTGCATTATGCCTAAGGACATTTACCCATGCGGTAGAGCTATATTAGTATTATCCTTCTCATCTTTCCTATTGTCTTCTTTTATTGGTATCTTATGGTTATTACTTTGTTGTTTGTACGTACACTGAGAGCTTCTGCACCAGAGGCACATTCCTTGTGTGTCCAATCACTTGGCCAATGAAGAATAAAAATACAGAATACCATTCAGGATTTTTGAAAAAACAAAACTCTTTGGGATAGACTCAGAAGTATCTTACTGCAACAATCAGATACCATCTAACAAACAATTGACTGTTTCTTACAATATGAACAATATTTTTATAGCCAATACATTCTTGAAGTGAAAAAAGTCGAATTCTATTGTTCTTTAGAAAGAAATAGTTCAAAGCATGATTTAAAATGGAAAAACTTTAGGAAAGCTGACATGTTTAATCATGCTTTATTTTTAATTGATTTTCTGTCTTTCTCTGTTTCTTCCTCCCTCCTGGACAAAAGGTGGAAGTCTCTGGGAGATTCATTATGTGGCTCCAAACTTTCAACCAAGGGGGTCTGAGGGATGTTATAGAAAGATCATGTGCCCATGTTCAGGAGACAATGTGACCCATTATAAGCCTCCTTTGGTTTCTGACCTCTTAAGAGATCCTTCAGAATCAACTCCACTTTCCCCAACTTCTGAACTACGTTTTGACATCATTATAAGCCAAGCTGAAGAAGCAGTGAGAAAACACCAATTGACTGTCACTCATGTCCCGAATCAACTGGATCTTCCAAGTAATCAATGGGAAAAAAATCCGCAACCATGTTGTGGAATTTTCCCTTTCTGTTGCTGTGATAAAGAAACCAATTAATTCCTGATAGAACTGTCAAAGAAGCAATGTTGTCTGTCTATTAAAACATTTTGGATATCTTGAAATCGTGTTACCGATGGTTACTGAATGGCTTAAAAATTACCTTGGAGAAGATAATAAAAAACAATATTTTATTTTTTTAAAAAACAGATTGTATACTAAAGGGGAATGAATAATATTTAAATTTTTAATGAAAGAAGGAACAGTGCTGGTCACTTTTAGCAGCAGAATTTAATTTGCTCACAGTGTTTCTGAAATATCCTAAGATATAAAAAAAATCACATCTTCAAAAAGTTAGGAAGCCTTGGAAAACAGAATTCTAGAGGTGGGGCCATCACCCCAAAACAAGATTATTACTGTCACCTAAAGAACATCTGCACTGGAAATGAGACCAGCAGCTAATTCCCTAGACCAGGGGTGTCAAATTCACATCCACATTGGGTGTTCATAAGCTTGACCTTTGAAGTAATGTCTTGGTATTTCTCACTGCCACAAACTATATCCTAGGAAACACCACACCTGGATTTCCCCACAGCCACTCAAATCCTGGAGTGATAAGTTCCTATACTATGTGTTGCTCTGTGGCCATTGCTAGATAGAGGTAAAGTATACATAATTATTAAAGTACTCCCCTTGGACCCAGAGTGTCAAAGCATATGAATGGAATATTAAACTTTTCCCCTTGGAAATAAACTACTTTCAAGGAATAAGGATATATTTATATTTTACAAGAAAAGTATAAATTGACGAGGTAGGCAGTACATAAATAAATAGATAAATAAATATAAAATAATAATAATAATAAATAAAATAAATTGTATAAAAATATATTTAGTCTTAAATGTTAAAATGCAGGTTTTCAGTGCTGGAAAAGACTGTTGTACCAGAGTCCCCAGAGCAAGGCATAAATATGATCTGCAAATGTCAATATAAGAATTCCAACAGACCACAAGATGGCGCAATTTGCTACCAAAAAGGAAAATGTTTTTTAAGAGATCAGAGTCAAATAACTGCTTACAGAACAGAAGAAATAGCAAGAGCATTCAGTAAGCAAGAATAGAATAGAATAGAATAGAATAGAATAGAATAGAATAGAATAGAATAGAATAGAATAGAATACTTTATTGGCCAAGTGTGATTGGACACACAAGGAATTTGTCTTGGTGTAAATACTCTCAGTATACATAAAGAAAAGGTACATTCATATCTACTCACAGGTGATGGTTCTCAAATCTTTCTATATACAGGCACCACTAACTTCAAACACACATACAGGAGAGAGAAAACCATCAAGGCAGAAGTAACTATGTAAGTTTTAATCAAGTACCTTTCTGTGAACAGAAAGTAATAATGAGAATTACAGATGTCATCACAAATCTATACCGATACTATTTAAGATTACATTGCTAACCTCCCAGTCTAGTATTGTTCTTCAACCTACTCTTAGTATGATAGTCTTTACTGCCAACAGACAATATGAAATTCGTATCAATCCTTTTAATGCAGGTATTACAAAGAAAATAAGGGGACCCTCATTCAGGCAAAATGTATGGCATATTTTTAATTTATGGCATAAATCAATACTTCTATGAGAAATCTGATGGTATTTTAGCTAGAGCGAAACCTCGGGGAGGAAATCTGAAAAATCTGACGGTCTAAGATTGATCTTTGAGGGAAAGAACATGTGTTTGTGTGTCACTCTCGCTAAAATACTGTATTTTACTGGATACTCTTATGGGTTAGTGAAAAGAGCCGTGTCTACACTTTTGCTTAAGAGTGAAGTTTTGTCTCGGTCTCTTAATGAACTCTAAACTTCCTAGCTGGAGTTTAAGTCCTTGGCAGATTTGCTCAGATCCTGCAGTGAGTGCTGGTTTTCTTCCGGGGAAGGAACAGGTTTTGAACATGGGGATTGCTACACCTCTGTTGGGGCCCTTATTTCTGTCTAAAAGGTGGGCTTTATTCTAAGCTTCCTTGAATCAAGACCACTGATGTTTCTTTCTGTGTACACATCTCTTTTTACTTTTTTAAAATAGCTTTTAGCATAATAATTTCTTGCTGCAAAAGTTTACCTAATTGTTTCATACTGTAACATGCTAGATTAGCGACAAAGGAAAACATACCCTAAATTTATTTCATCTTTCTTTCTCTTTCCCTTTTTCTTCTAATATAGAAAAGCTATCACTGCAAATTTACTAACGCAAATCTTTTCTTTACGACACTTTAAATAGGTGGGGTTTTTTATTAATTAAAAAGTTGTGTAACTCTTAATTAAAAAGGCTGATCATTCTACTTGAAAAAACAAACAAGGCACAAATATCTTAAAAGGATTGAAATATGATTATTTTTCCCAGCCCTCTGCTTTTATTTGTAGCCTGGTATATGTAGCAATAAAGAAGCTGTTTTGAGCATTTTCCCCCCAGCATTAAATGTTTGATCATATTAAAAAGAAGTTCTTTTACACAATTTTTCCTAGTCAGGTTTTAGATAAAAAGACCTAAAGGAGAAATAAAGTGATGCTGATAAAGAAAGAAAACAACAGTTCTCCAAGATTGCTCAAATGAGGGCCCAGATTGTTGGGAGCCATGCATTGACACTGTAAACCACTTAGAGAGGGCTGTAAAGCACTGAGAAGTGTTATATAAATCTATGGATTATTGCTATTGTTCTCAGTCTAACCAAATAAACAAAAATTGGAAAAATTAGTTAGATTGAACAAGTACACTCACCTTGCTTGTTTGACAGACATTCATTTTACTAAAAGACAATTGTAAAAGTGTTACAATATTCATTTGATTCTATTAATTTGACTTCTTACTGTATACACAAAATATTTCAAAGGGTTATATGGTTTTTAAACAAAATCTTATCTGCAGATGGGATCTGTAGTTTTCATCTGTTATTGGATCTTGAAACGGTAACTGCAGGTATCAACTAATTGTACTAATAAATTATAATAAATTTTGGCTTGCCAAAAACTAATTCTCATATACCTTAGTCTCTAGGATGTTTGTGTGTGTGTACTTGACATCTTTTTACAAGTATTATTTGCTTTCCTTAATTTTGATTTCAGAATCTACTTGGTGACCCTCTTGGCTTCTCTTATATTGCTTCATACCTGTAGAATGGGTGCAGCTCTTGATTCTAAGCCAAATATCATTCTGATGTTGGCTGATGATCTTGGAATTGGAGATATAGGCTGTTATGGTAACACTACTATCAAGTAAGATATTCGCAGATGACTTTTATATTGCTTTAAAGCTGGTTAAGCAGTTGGACAATGTGCTTTATTGTAAGCTACCCTGTGAGAACAGTGGCTATATAAATTTGACAAATAAGTAAATACATGTATATAACATTGGTGAATCTATCCAAATGTTTCATTTAACTTCATTTGATTTACTTAATTTACTTAATCTACTGCATTAAGTCTTATTTGTGTATATCACTAAGTATTATGCTTAAATAACTTTCATGTATGATTATTTAATCTGCTACATATTGCTTTGGTGTACCCCAGCTGTCACACTTAAGTTTTGTTATGCATAGAGCCACACAACCTACAGATCTCCCAAATGAAGATATGTCTGATTTCAATTCCCATAATTGCAAATGAGAACACGTGGAATTATGGAATCCAGAGAGCAGCAGGATAGGGAACATGGCTTCAACCTTCTCAACTTATGCGTTTACTTCTATTTTATATTTTGTTTTGCTGTAATTAATCCTCTTTCAGAATTTAGGACTTTTATGAATAATTTTCAGAAAGTAATGTAAAGTAATTGAATTTCAGTCAATTTAAAGATTGCAAGTAGATGTCTATTTTTATACAATATGCTAGTTTATACATGTTAAACTCTGACTCATGGAGCCAGTCTGATTCTGAAACACTAAGCATTATATGTTTATATATATCACATGGAGTCAAAAACAATACTGTGATTTAGCAAGATGTGTAACCCAGTCTTCGATATCCCTTGAAACATTGTCTTTAAGAAATGTAAGAAAAACATGAGTTGTTTTCAATCTGTATTTTTTAGGACAGAAATCAAACAGAACAGTTTCAGGCCTTTTTTATGTGCTCCCACCAAAATCCTTCCTTCAATGGTGGAAGCTAAAAACAATTTAGGACAGAGCTCATCAAAGTGGAAAATCATTTTTCCATTCTTTTTGGGCGATTTTTCTCCTCCATTGTCCTTGATATGCTGATATAATTTGGCTTAATTTCCTCCCCCCAAAATCCTCTGGATCTTTCCAATCAACTGCCTTTCCCACTACATTTTCTCCTCCTTCTGCCTTCTGCCTTTAGAGCTGAGGATGACAACGCAGCTGGATGCTGCCATATGGAAAATTTTCCGCTATGGACTTTGAACTCCGTAAGAGGCTAAATACATGATATATCTTGCAGACTCTTCCTTCCCAATGCATCCTGTTAGATATTTACATATGCACCTCTGATTGGCTGGTCAGAGGTGGCGGGAAATTAAACAGCCGTCACTGGTTGTAACCGCTGTAAAAGGAGCTGCTGCGGCTGTTGTTCTTTGTTCTGAATGATACAATAAACAGGAGTAAACAATCGGAGCCTCCCCACGTTCTCTCGCCCACAATTTAACACATCCTATTCGATGCATAGATAGCAGAAGTATAAATATTTTGCAGCAGCAATCAGGAACACAACCACACATAGATACTACTTCCCACCTAGCAGACTCTTCAGCTAGAGCATCTCTGTATGTTGTTGAAAGTACAAGCATACCAGTCAAATCACTTTGGCTATTGCTATATTGTTTTACGTTTTATAGTTCTTTTTCTATGACTAGCTCCTTTTTAGTTACCTACTTACATTAACATTTTATATTTTTATTGTAGGACCCCTAACATTGACCAACTAGCAAAGGAAGGAGTGAAACTTACTCAGCATATTGCAGCAGCCTCACTTTGTACCCCAAGTAGAGCGGCTTTACTGACTGGCAGATACCCCATCAGATCAGGTAAAGGAGTGGTCTTTTTTTAATCATAGAGTTGGATAAATGAAATCACATAAACCAAATGTGATATAAAGGATTTAAGGAATGGGACTACTATAACATAACAATGACATAACAAAACAACTGGGAACAGGAAAATATATTTGATGCCACAAAAACAAAGATAACAGAGCTGTGATGGCACAGTGGTTAGAATGCAGTATTGCAGGCTAATTCTTCTGAATGCCAGGGTTCAATCCTGACCAGCTCAGGGTTGACTCAGCCTTCCATCCAGAGGTGATATTCAGCAGGTTCTGGCCAGTTCTGAAGAACCAGTAATAAAAAAAAATTGAATCCCACTACTGCTTTCATCCTTCCAAGGTCAGCAAAATGAAGATCCAGATTGTTGGGGCCAAGAGACTGACTCTGTAAACTGCTTAGAAAGGGCTGTAAAGCAATGTGAAGTAGTATATAAGTCTATATAAATGCTTTTGCTATCAATATTGGGAACACCAACAAGGAAGATTATTCTGTAATATTCATTAGTGTTCTTGTAATATAGTACAGGTTTTGCATGTTTTAGTTCTCTGGCATGTATTCCTTTGACTGTCTTTTACATGCTCCTTGGGGATGCTTCAGTTCTCAATTATTGTTAAGGTCAAAAGTACATTAGTTCAAGCAACAGACCACCAACTACTGCAAATGATAAGGTAATTCATAGCCATTCATAGTCTAGGCTACACAGTGCCATCATCTACTACTACGCTACATATTGCATATGTGTATTACATTTGCAGTCATTGCCATTGTTGTAGACATATGTAGCTTGTTAATGAAAAAAGGGAATGTAAAGAATGCAACCTTTAAACAATTGATAGCTACTTTTGTCACTAATTTTGATATGAGATGGGCAGTTTGATATGAGATCCGCTTTTTTACAGCAGGCAACATATTTTATTTTTCTGGACAGATCAGGGGTGGGGGAAGGGATGCTGAAAGTGGAAATACAGGCTCTTTCTCTCATTCTCAGATTCAGCTGACACTTGTCTTGACCAAATAATTGGATTATGATGGATATGTGATCATAATGATCTGATTCTAGTGAATGGGTGCCAGCTAACTCACATTTCTGATGATTCCTTCTTCTTCTCATTTCTCGTAAAGGCATTTAGAGCCAGCCTGAGGGAAGTTACAAAAGACTTGATTTAAGGAAGGATTTGAACAACAATTACACAATCCAGAGATCAAAGCCAAACATGAAACAGAAACTCAAAATAATCTGAGCTTTACTTTGTTTAGCGTAAAATACGATCAGAAGAAAACATGGACAGCCTTGCAAGATTCCTACACTGGGGTTTGGATTTAAATCTGTCCTTTTAACTGTGGTGTTATAATCCAGGCACAGAAAGTCTTTTATTTCCTTGCTGGTTCCTTTATCTAGCCTTCTTTCCAAGAACATCTCCATCAAGTGTTCATCAGATGCAAGCAGGATTACAATTCCCAACTTCTAAAACAGCATGGGCATTAGCTTGGTCCCTGTCATTTTGGTTGAGAAGTTTGGGAGTCAATATCCAAATTAAGCTGAAAGATACCAGCACAGAGAAGATTGGTCTATTGATTCTGTAGTCTAAGTTTTGTGTTTGATCTGGATCACTTATAATAATTTGCAAATGTTGTAGAATGTGTTTTCCTCATGCAAACTATGATAAATCACATATATATAGAAAAAACCAATGCAGATATGGTACAAATTCATTTGTCTGATGAATCTGGTGCAAATTTACTGTTTTGCTTTAATGCCTTCCAGAAGTCAATAAAGTGTATAGAGCATAAGTGTCATGAAAACATTAACCATTTCCCTTTTATTTTGAAGGTCAAATCATCTCTTATGTTTTCCCATCTTGGTGTACTTGTACCTGGTGCTTATTACATAGTATAATATATGCAAAGTCACTGTGTAAATGGAGAGTTACATGACTACATTCACTCAATGAATTTGTAGAATTGGATATATTTCCAATTAGAAAATGACAATACCGTTTGCTACAGATTACAGGTAAAATGAATTTGTATTTGCAGGCATGGCTTCAAGAAATGCCTATCGAGTTTTGATGTGGAATGCTGGCTCAGGAGGACTTCCAGTCAATGAGACAACTTTTGCCAAGATGCTACAACAGCAAGGCTATGCCACAGGCCTTATAGGTTTGTAGAAAGTTATTATAAAGTTTCTATATGAGTGTTTCTCGATTAGTTAACCTCATCAGTGCTAATTGAGGAATTCTGTGAGTTGAAGTCCATACATATTAAAGGTATGGGATTGAAAAACACTGCTCTAAGATTTGGGTGTAAAAATAAATACTAAACCTTAGAAGCAGAATTTGTGCATTACTATATCAGGAATTGCAAATATCTCTCCATCTATTTTTTTTTTTTTGTCATTCTCACCTACAAAATAGAGGCAAAATTCTCTATTATCACCTATAAAATAGAAAAAAAATCTTTTTTCCAAAAAAAGAATGCTATTGGACTAGACCCAATATATTTTATCTAATATATTAGATCAACTAGCACTAATATATTAGATCAACTAGCACTAATATATTAGATCAAATATATTGGGTCTAGTCCAATAGCATTCTTTTTTAGGAAAATATTTTTTTTTCTGAATTTTCTTCACTCTGGATGTTCTGACAACTAATTTTAGATGTATTTTGAAATGATATAACAGCATAAGAAGGCATTGTTTTCTTTGTTTCTTAGGCCTAAACATATAAAGACATAAATGTAAAATGAGCTCTGGCTATTGTACTAACTGCTTCTTCTAAATATAGTTGCTACTGTTCATTAAAAGTTCTATTTCCTATCATCAGTATGAATGTTATGGGGTTTGAGAATTAATCATACAAGAGGTTGGCAGACTTTTTATGCAAGAAGGAGAAGATAGTTGCATGAGATTATTATACTTTCAAAGAGGATCACTGTATTATTACAAGCTTTACTAATTAATCTAGTTAATTAGATTATATTAATTAGTTAATCTATTAATTTTATGTTGCTAGTCAATGTATGATATGCCATATGCTAAATAATAACAAGATTTGGGAAAAATAATGATTTTCGTTTGGGCAATACCCTGGTAAGCCTCTTGAAAGTGCCATTGTTTCTGGTTTCTGTTTTGTAAACTGACACAGTGATAAGACAACAATATTTTTCCTCATTAGCAAGCATTTTAATTAAAGTAGAATGTAATGATATTAGAATCACTAGACCAAGCCAGGAAATCACCTTCATAAGATGGCTAAAATTACTGATATAGGTTATAATAAAAAAAATTTCAAGTCTCATTGTGCTGTACCTTCATCATTTTCTTATACTCTAATGAATTAAGGAAGTTGACTGGATCATTTCCAAATATTTTCTCATTTTTCAATTTATTTATTTTTTGCCTAGCTAACAGTTCTTGTATATTTATGTCAAGGCCAACCTTCTTAATCTCTGCAAATAATAGGATGTACACAGCCATATTTAAATAAGAACATAGAAAAACCTGCTAAATAAGATTAATGGCCCTTCTGGTTCCCACCAAGGTCAACAAGTTGCTGGGGAATCCACAAGGTAGATAAAAGATCCCAACCCCCTTAATTATCTATGTTAGGACAAGGCAAAATACACACAGTTTCCTCATTCTGCACCAGAGTAATACATTAACTGCATAGAGGTTAAGACAGTGTCAAGTTTCACATATATGGCTATGAGCATTGTGAGGAATATGAATAAATTCTACAATTTACTCAATTTATTCATGTAGGCATGGTCGTGATTCAACCAAAATAGAGGAAAAACACAAGGACAGACCAAGAGGTAGTTTCTAACGTAAATCATCCAACCGGTAGTTACACCAGTCAGATCCCATTCCTGGAGGGAATTTGTGTATATACCATCCAAATAAATTGATTAATGCATAAATTTGCAAGGATAATTAACATATTTTCTTCTGGTAGCATAGTAATTTAAGATATTTTGTAAGAAATTTCACTAAATGCTAACATAATTCTGGAAAAAAAAAAAAAAATAGCCTGGTAACTGATTTATGTTTGGAACTAAACCTAAAATCATCAGATTTAGCATTACCTAAATATAATATTTATCATAGAACTCCTAGAAATATATAATATCTTCTCAAGTCATATCTGTTTTGACTTTATATTCTTTCATCTCCATAAAAGTGAGTATATCCTTTAGAAGTGGACACTGCAAGATTTCACTCTCAGTTGTACCATGGAACAAGATCATCAAGTTTAATTTTCTGATAATTTTCAACACAAATATTCTTTCTTTGTAGGAAGTCATGTAAAGGTAACATAGTAGGTTTACATTATTGTTAAAGAATAGTAGAGAAACAATATAGTGAGACCATTCTTCAAGAACACAGTTTCTGTCATTTTAAATTTAGATTTAAATGGAAATGGGGGATATTTTTGGAGTACTGTGTTTACTGAGTACTGAGATTATCCCAAAGAACAAATCTGACTAAGTAATACTTTCCATTTTGATTTTCAGGGAAATGGCATCAAGGTGTAAACTGTGATAGTAACAATGATTATTGCCACCATCCTTTGAATCACGGCTTTGATTATTTTTATGGCATGCCCTTCACACTTTTCAACAATTGCCAGGATAACAAACCTCCAGAACTGGATGGAGCCTTTCAAGCTAAACTATGGTTCTATACACAAGTCATTACTTTTGCAGTACTCACATTTTTTATTGGAAAAATTACTGGGTTGGTGTCCATTCCTTGGAAAGTGGTCCTCTTCCTTGCTTTGTTTAATTTCCTATTTTTTGCTTCATGGTACTCCTCTTATGGCTTTGTGAAATACTGGAACTGTATCTTGATGCGCAACTATAACATCACTGAACAACCTATGAAACTAGAAAGAACAACTTTTGTTTTACTAAATGAAGCACTTTCTTTTATTCAAAGGTAATAAGTAGATCTATCTAAATATCAAATACCAAAAGTCCAGGTAGTCCTCTTACAACAACTCATTTAATGATGGTTCAAAGTTATAACAGCACTGAAAAAAGTGACTTAATGAGTGTTTTTCACACAACCGTTGCAGCATCCCCATCATTTTGTGATCAGAATTCAGATGCTTGGCAGCTAGTTCTTATTTGTGATGACTGCCATGTCCTGGAATCATGTGATCCCCTTTTGTAGCCTTCTGACAAGCAAATTTGATGGGAAGTCAGATTCACTTAACAATCATGTTACTAACTTAACAACTGCAGTGGTTTACTTAACGGTGGCAGGAAAGGTTGTAAAATGGAGCAAAAGTCACTTAACTATGTCATTTAGCAACAGAAATTTTGGCACAATTGTGGTTGTAAGTCAAGGACTACCTGTATAGAAATTTGCTAAATGGAATCTAAATATGATTGTTTTGTTTGTTTAAGTAAGAAACACAAGCCATTTCTCCTGTTCGTTTCGTTTCTGCATGTCCATACACCTCTGTTTACAACTGAAAAATTTGTTGGAAAGAGCAAACATGGTACATATGGAGACAATGTAGAAGAACTGGACTGGTTAGTAGGTGAGTTGCTTCTCCTGCTACAGAATAGACTTAAACCTGTCTCAAGAAGGATTAAAATATGGTTAATCTATGATTATATAATTGTCTACCCTTTATTTCCTGTTTTGAACAGCAATATTGTCTAGAATTCTTAAGTTATTTCTGACCAGTTGGAAGAAGAAAAAAAGAAACAATTTGAAGTGGTTGGGAATTGGGAATATTATATATTTAATTTTTCAGATGTAGTTGTGTGTGTTATGATGTCCCATCTCAATCCTTGTGTGTTACTTTCCTAATGAAATAGGGAGTTGTCTTAGTGTTTTAGGCAGGATAAAAAGTTTCCTTAATGGTACCATATACAAGACTTAGAATACTGTTATTGTCACTTTGAATGTACACTAATCGGCATGCACTAAAATGAAATTTGGTTGCATACAGTACCACTTCCAATATACACTACATAAACATGACAAAATAAATAAATATAAAATTATGCTTATATCCACAGAGAAACAACGCAGTCTAGTTTGGATGTATACATGTACATGGCAAGAAAAACAAAGGAGAATGCAGCTATAGCAGTACAGACTGGTTCATCTGTTCTGCTGTGCACATCTAATAAATATATATATATATTCATGAATATATATATATATATGAATATATATTCATTAGATATACACAACCTTGACAGGCTAAATTGTTCATTAATTGTAACTTGATTAAAGTGCTGGCCTGCCCACATCTATATTCATAACACTTTCCAACATAACCTTGAGGAGTATAAAATTTTATTAGGCTTTATCACTCATGACCTTAGGGAACAGTTGGGTGATTAGGAACAGTTTTACAGTGGACTGTCAGAGTTCATGCAAACCTAGCAATGTATGTCCAACTAGAAACTCAGTTTCTCTCTGCAGTTCATATTCCAACTGGTGGGGCCCAGGAAGAGAGTCTTGTCTGACGTCGTCCCTGCCCTTTGGAATATTCTCCCTCACACAGAGAGAGATCAGGCAGGCACCCACCTCCAGAAGGGTTTGAAAACTTGGTTTTGCTGTTTTGTTTAGGGCTTACAGAGGAGCACACCGCCCCAGGGCCTCTGAAGGACCACCCCTCCTTTTAATTCCCTTTTAACATATATGCATTTTTTTAAAAAAAATTATACATACAGTTGTTATGTTATAATATTTTATTCATTGCGAGAGTAAGGGGGATTTCAAAATTTGATAGATATAATAGGTTAGACTGAATTAGATTAGATTATCTTTAGATTAAATTAGATTGAAGATGATAGACAGACAGACAGACAGAGATAGAGATAACTTTTCAGGTCCAACATTTCATTCCTAGACTTTTTATACCATATTTTAGGTAGATTTCTGACTGTTTGCTTCCCAATCTTGAAGATAGACTTCCAGCTTGAAGGCTTACTAGCATGCTTTTGTTGTCAGAAGGAACTTTCACACAGGGGAGAATTTTCTGATTTCAGAATAATTTCTCTTCAAACTGACTACAGTAGAACCTCTGGTCACGACCATAATTTGTCCCATAACTTTGGTCACAACCCGATTTGGTCATGAACCTAATTTTGGAAATTCAGCACTTACCAAAAAATGGTGCAGAAGGGGAAATCGGCTGCAGGAAAAAAATGTGAATTTTTTGGTCAGAACCTGATTTGGTTGTGGTCAGAAGCATTCATGACCACAGGTTCTACGTATCTCCTGTATTTTATCAAAGTGACCCTAGGCCCCCGTTGTTCAGGAGCATCATTTGATAGAGTTTCATTCACAAATAAGGTGTTCTGACCCAAACCTTGTTCCAGGGAAGCAAACACAAAACAGAGGTAACAGAAAAAACTTTTAATGATTCTTTACGAATTCCGTTCCTTCACGGTTAAAAGGCTGTTTCAAATTAATTATCTCTGATAAGAACGAGCCTTGCCAAGGTGGTGCAAGGCTGCCAAGAATACTAGATAAAGTGACTAAAAAATATTTCAAACACAAAGACTCTCTAAACACCAACCAAGATATTCCAAACATCCACAAGGCTTGAGTGCAAAAACTTCTTTGCTTCCTGCAAAGAACTCCAGTTTCTCAGCTGGCTTTTATTTCTTTTTTTTTTTAACAAACTTTATTCAGTTTTTCACATTGAAAACAAAAATCTCTTTTTAGTGGACAACATATTTCCGGGTCATCATCTTTATATACAAATATGACAACAATTATACACTGATATATGCATACTTAATTCTATTATTGCCTTTTCCATTCCAAATTTTCAGTAAGGAGAGAAACAAACACATTAATTCTGGCCTCTTTCATTAATCTCAATCGATTTTGTTTCATTTCAATTATTTCAAATATAATCCTTTGGTATTTGTTTTTAAACATAAAGATAAACAATATGTATTTGCCTAATAATAATAATAAAGTTTGATTCTAAATTCTTTCATTAATCTCAGTCTAAACATCTTTTTATTTCATTTCAATTATTTCAAATATAATCCTTAATATTTATTTTAAAAATAAAAATAAACAATATATATTTGCCTAATAGTAGTAATAATGAAGTTACCAATGTCTCTCCTTGCTTTTAATAATCTATATTAAACTTATTAATTTAGCTGGTTCTTTAGTCTGTCATATTCCCTTTCCATTACACATTTATTTTGAATTCTAAATTAATACAAATTTTAACACACCCACACAAAAAGAAAAAAGAACAAATATAAGTTTCCCTTCTTTTACTATTTTGAGTGTGACGCCTTAATGATTAGAATATACCTTTATTCCCTCATCTTAATTCCCAATAAACCATTAATCATTACATCTTTTCAATTGGATTCCACAGCATATCCCCCCCCCCTTTAATAAGAGTTATCAGTATCTATATTACCCTACTTTCTAAATATTTTTAATTGCAGAAATATTCTTATTACCCCTTGTCACCCTGTGGACTCCCCTTTATAATTCATCAACCATTATCTCTGAAAAAGCAATTTCTTTTCAACATTTTGCTAGTTCTGTGTTTCTTTCTTTCACATGCCTGTTTCTTACTGCTTCTCCTCCCCCTCTTTTCCC
Source organism: Pseudonaja textilis (assembly GCF_049901715.1). Lineage (NCBI taxonomy): Eukaryota > Metazoa > Chordata > Lepidosauria > Squamata > Elapidae > Pseudonaja > Pseudonaja textilis. Next base: position 15,832,139 of record NC_141997.1, read on the forward strand.
CATATCTTTTCTCATTCCAATTTATGTCCCTCTCTTTCTTAATATCTTCCTTTCCCCTTTTCTGCTGAATCTTCCTGCCTTTCCTAACTTCACAGGTATTCCCTTTTTTAATTGCTTTCTTAAAACTCAACTTTTTAACCTTCCTTCTTTCCCCACTTCTTTGTAGCGTTCTTTGTTTTAATTGTCTATTTAAAATGTCTTCTCTTTGAGTCGATTCCTCCTCCTCTGAGAATCTTTCTTCTTGTTCTTCAATCGCCATTTCCATTTTTTCTAGCACAGAGCAAAGTGATTCGCCTCTTTCCTGTAGTAATTCTCTCATATTTTTAAGTTCCATTTTTAATTCCCAAAGAGATATCATCATTCTTATATTTTAAAATTGTTAAAGTCCACAAAAAGAAACCACTTTTACTTTCCTTCTTTCTTCTTTCAGTTTTTTAAAGTTCTCAGTTATTCCAGTCCAGGGTTTATACCAAAAACATCAATCAGTCCCACAATCTTTCCTTGCTTTTTCTTTTATTCTGGTTCTGCTTTCAACTTCTAAAATTCTTACTTTGTTTCAATATTTCTGTAATGTTATATCCACACCAGTTCATTCAAAAAACAGGATGCTTTCCCTTTTATTTGAACCAAATTTTTATCAAAAGGTGACACTCTCCATTATACAAAGTCTTCACCTTTTTCCCCTATTTTTTTATTTAAGGTTTTTCGAACCTCATATATATTCCAACACAATCCAGTCTCCAATTTGTAAACTTTGTTATTATTATTCTTTGACAATCTTAAGTCCAGCTTTAGTTTTATACTTGTTTATTCCCAAATTATTTTAGTCCAATTTCATTAAATCTTTAATTCCAGCTTCTTCCTTTCCCGGATCAAAGCCCCATTTAGCTGTCAGAAATATTTTTCTTTTTTTCTCTATCCCTTTGTAATTTCGCCGCTCACTTTTCTTTTCTTCAAAATTCTATGTTACCTTAGTCCCAGGGTACTTTTATTTAGTTATATTGTCCAGTTGTCCTGGTTCAGATGTTATCCACCTCTTTCTTCCCTCCTGCACAAATCTTAATCGAGCTGAGTCATCCTCTCCGGGATGGCCATTTTAGACCACCGCTGCAGTCGTCTTCGGGAGGAAAAAAAACCAAGCCCAGGGGGGGGAGATGCGGCTCCCCACAATCAGGCTTGCTACTTCCTCTTACTCCGCTGCCCCTTCCTCTGCCCCTCCAAGGCAGTATCAGCCCCTAATCAGAATGATTGGGGCTCTCCGACGAAAGAGCACGTGCGATAGCCGCAGAGAGTTGCGATCTACCGCCTGTTGGCAAGGAGGCTCTGCCTTCTTCCAGCTGGCTTTTATTTCTTGAGGGAGGGGCCATTACCTTGCAGCCTTACTCCCAAGTCACCCATGCTGCTGTAGCTGCTCTTTCCTTCGAACAGCCCTGCGCACTGGGCACAGGCTCCTCAGGAACCTCTTCATCACTGCTGCCAGCGTCCACAATCTCCGAAGGCAGCATTCTACTCCCTGATGGTCCTGGCCCCACCCCTGCATCACACATAGGCCTCTCATCTGAGTCCTCACTCTCTGAGACCTCAGGCATCCGCACCTGCTGCAGGCAAACCACAACATTTCATAAGGTTTGGGATCTAAGTTAGAGATGGCAAATTCACAGGATTATTTTGAGGAAACAATGTCTTTTTAAAGGGAAATATGGTGAGCACCATGAATAATTAAAATATTATTTTTGTTATTCTTTGAATATTTTGGTATAATTCTGTATAAGGTGGATCTCTCTCTCTCTCTCTCCCCATGCAGGTCAGATTCTTAATGCTATTGACAAGGAAGGCTTGCGAAATAGCACCTTTGTCTACTTTGCTTCAGACCATGGAGGACATCTGGAAGGTCAAGAAGGAACAATACAGGTTGGGGGTTGGAATGGCATCTACAAAGGTGAATAAGGCAGTAAGACTGTCTGTCTACCTAGAATTTTGGAAGTCATTCTTCTGACTATATTCCAGGATCAGTACATAAGCATACCCAGTGGTGTTCAAGTACACATTTCTTTTTCATTGATAGCCTCTGTAGATTGGTATCTCAAGAAACTAATAAATGCTAGGCTGAATTATACACACGAACAATACCTGCTGACTTGGGCACAATATAGGAATATTTAAAATATAGGAATAAAAAGTGATTCAGATTATAACTAAAATTGATGAAGCTGAGCTTTTTTTCCCAATTATTTTATTCAAAATGATTAAAATAGAAAATAAAAAAGTTAAATAATATTTATTCTTTTGTATTTTCTATTTTAATCTTGTTGATTAAAGTAAAAATTTGAAAGTATATTTATTTGTTTCCACTGATTTTCAGATGCTTTGGCTCAAGGGAGCTGTGAGTGTTTAAGTTGATGATTAAGGTATTAATCATTTACATAAGTTTCAATTTCATTCTTTCAATCTGTTTTTAGTAATCTTTGTAATGTTTGAAGAAATTTGGACATGCTGGTTCTTTTCAAGCAATTGTTCTTTTCCAACACTTGATCTTCAAAATGAGAGCAAGCGTTATTCTCTGTAAATATATACAATATAATATTACAAGCCAATTTAGTATACCTGCTAATAGCTGCAATTATGTTGTGTCCATAACACAGGGGGCAAAGGCATGGGAGGCTGGGAAGGAGGTATCCGTGTTCCGGGCATAGTTCGATGGCCAGGAATGTTGCCAGCAAATATTGTTCTTGATGAGCCAACAAGCCTCATGGATATTTTTCCCACAGTGATTCATTTGGCTGGAAAAGATGTGCCCCAGGACAGGTATAGAACCTGAATTCTTACTGTACCTATATTTAAATTATTCATAAGTGATCCAATAGTTTCTTTATCAATATATATAATAGAATCTTGTTTCTTCTGTCCTTCTTTTGAAATCAATATGGATTAATGGGCAGTTTCCAGATATCATTCCTAAAATAGTCCTTTAAAGAAATTGTTCTTTGCCATTTACTCAAAATTGCTTAACAATAATCTCCAGGATATCTAATACATCATCTAGGATTATGAGTATTACATCAACTGTGATCGTATATGTGCTGAAAGCATTTTCTGCAGTTTCTTTATAATACTGATGGTGCTGTAAAGCTGCTTCCTTTGTATCTGTACCATTTTGTCATCTTTGCAAATGTTTATTTATACATTTTAATTAATTACTTGTTCCCCTGCTGAACACTGAAACACAGTTTTGTTTACTGCATAATACACTTAAAGCAATGTTTCTCAACCTTAGGAACATTAAGATATGTTAAGTCCAATTCCCAGAAATCCCTAACCAGGAGCTTCTCTGGAGCACTCTGGAAGTTGAAGTCCATGTATTTTAAAGATTGAGAATAAGACACAGCAAATTATTACAAATCCTGAAACAAGTGAGACTAGATGACAAAGACATCTGAATCATAAAGAATCTATATTGGCATCAGGTAGCAAATGTGAGACCAGGCCGAAAATACTCAGATAATAGAGAAATATGAAAAGGGTTGTATTCTGTCTCTGTTGCTTAATATCTACTCTGAATCCATTTTCAACAAAGCACTAGAAAACATTGAAGCTGGCCTTAAAGTAAAGGATCAGCAATTTAAGATATGCTGATGACACAGTTCTGCTTGCCAGTAAGCATGAAGACCTTCAGTTACTCATCACAGAGTCACAGAAATATCTGAAAAATACGACTTGAAGCTTAGCACATCAAAACCCAAGATCATGGTCATCAGCAAACAATTCATTACTTTACCACCGATAACTTTAGAAGGAATGCCACTAGAAAAGGTTGAAAGTATCACCTATCTTGGTTCTAATTTACATGAAAGCTGGAACATGACAGCATTCTTCAAAATGAAAAAGGTCTTCTGAAGTCATAACATAAGCCTAAGATTGAAAATCAGGCTTGTCAGATGTTACCTATTTTCTATCCAGCTCTATGGAGTGGAGAGTTGGTCTCTGACAGAAAGTCACTTGAAGAGACTAGAAGCATTTGAAAGGTGGGTGTACAGGCAGCTATTACATATAAGTAGGGTTGACAAAATCAGAAATGAGGAGGTGATAAGATGCCTGGGAAAGCCAAGAGAAATCATCAAAACCCTAAAAAAGTTAAAGTTAAAATATTTTGAACATTTGATGTGATACCCAGAAAAATACAGCATACCTCAGTTAATCCTCCAAGGAAAGATTGAAGGTAAATGAGGTCTAGGCAGAAGAACATCATGGCTTCAAAATCTAAGGGACTGGGTTGGACAAAACTCAACAGCACTTTTTCGTGTGGCTGTTGATAAAAATAAGATCACCAACATAATCGCCAATGTCCACAAGAAAAAGGAGATTGAGAAATGCTAATTTAAAGTATTGCTTAAGTAGCAAGCAGTATGAAAATTATACTTTTCTCTAAAAATTATTTGCATTTTTAGAAAGATTCTATTCAGTTTATTTCAAAAAATATTATTTTTAATATATTTTTTAAAATATAAGATATATATAGTCCATCTTAATATGTATATTAACAACATGCAGAAAAAATATTGGAAAATAATTATCTGTCACATTAACATAGATTTGATCGTATCAGCCTAAATATAGGATCTAATTTACTTACTTTTGGGTGACTACTATTTCCTGTACCACTGTAGAATAATTGATGGAAGAAATCTTCTACCTTTATTGCAACAAAAAGTCAAACACTCGGAACATGAATTCCTGTTTCATTACTGTGGAAGTTATTTACATGCAGTGCGGTGGCATCAAAAAGACAGTGAGTGAAACGGGTTCTCCTGCATATATCCCTCCAAAATAACATACCCACATATCACCAGAGAATTATTTATTTAGTCACTAACACATAATCATAAAAGACCATAAGTATCTAAAATTACTTTGAGAAGAGGGTGGGGTGAATGCAATCAGAATTGTGAGCAAAATAAGAACACTGAGAAACAGGAGGGAACAAATGCACAGGTAATGATTTATCCTGTAAAGAAATGCCTAAGGCTAATCCGTAAATAACTTAATACTACTTTGTACGTGAGAAAATGATCAAAACCAATGCAAAATAATTATTTTGTTCAGACTTCTTTGACTATAATTTGTTAAAGAAGCCATGGTTTATACATGAAAGTGACAGTTTTTATACAAAAGACAAACCATGTTGAGGCTTAGTGCAAGATAAAAATCACATTTGTATCCTGGTAAAAGAGCTTTTGCATTGGGTATGACGATGATGATGATGATGATGATGATGATGATGATGATGACGACAATAACAACAACAATAACAACAACAATAGAATTCTTTATTAGCCAAGTGTGATTGGACACACAAAGAATTTGTCTTGGTGCATATGCTCTCAATGTATATAAAAGTGTACATAAAAAGAGCAGACATGACTTTTTGGTGCTGGCAAGAACTTTTTGTTTGATATCCAAAATGAAAATAAATCTACATATTCTTCATATCCTATCTTCATAAATACTTTGATACTGTTTGTTTTATGTTTTGTTTCTAACAGGTGGTGCTTTATGGAAGGCTCATTATGTGACACCAATATTTTCCAGTGAAGATGCAGGGGGTTGTTATGAAAAAGGAATCTGTCCATGTTCTGGAGAAGGTATCATCCATCATGTTCCTCCATTGTTGTTTGATCTCTCAAGAGATCCATCAGAGGCCAAGCCTTTATCAGAGACCACTGAACCACTCTTTCAGGAAATTCTTAAGAAAATAGATGAGGCCGTGGAGAAGCATCACAGAACTCTTACTCCTGTCCCACAACAGCTCTCTTACTACAACATCATTTGGAAACCATGGCTCCAGCCATGCTGTGGGATATTTCCATTTTGTTGGTGCAACAAGGAAGGTACTAACATCAATTCAAATTAATATAGACTACCCAAAAATGATATTAAATGAAAATTAACTTTAAAACTGAGTCTCAACCACTCTTTAGGTCAAATGCGTGGATCAAGGAAAACAAAAAACTTTGGTGTTTTGGAAAACAAAAAGCTTGTAATTCCTTCTTCTGCAAGGACACCAAGAAAACAGTCAAGCAATAAAAATAAAGTCAGCTCTAAACTGAGTTTAACGGAACCCTGTATTTATAGTAATTTCCCCTTATTGCCCGGTATTATCTGTTATTACCCCTTATTACCCACTCACATTCATAGTAGTTAATCCTCGTATCTTAATTAATCCACCATTTGCTACATTCACATCAACATTTCCGTAACAAAATGGCTCCCCCTCAATACACCCTCTGTGTTTATTATTCAGGATCATTGCTGGTGAATTGGAATCGCCATCCTTCCAGATCGATATCATCATCAGAGCTCCATTGGTCGCTTGTGTTGCGTGGTCATGACAATGAGAATTTCAGTTAACATTATGAACTTCTTCAATTTGATACGTTTTTTCAATTAAGATTGCTTGTTTGTCAAGCATTTATTCCTTATAATCTTTCTATCTTTTGTGGATAACAGATTTTTTTAAAAAAAAAATTATTGAGACAGTACTGGGATTATTATTACAAATTCATGTATACTTTACCAAATGGTCTTAGCAAAAGATCATTTACTAAGACTAAAAGGCATATAATTCACCCTAATGACAGTCAAACTAATTTGTACCCAGAAGATCTAAATTTATCCTGTACTTATTCACTTAAAAGGATACAACATTCTTTTCATAGAAATACACACTAGTGAATGAAAACATAACTTTGAAATGCATATTCCATAAAATATACTGTATACACCCAAACACATTAATGATAAATCTACAATATATTCCCTTGTAATAAGTTGATATACCCACCATCTTCAACATTAATTTTATTTTACAAATCCCTACCGTCTTCTCTTCTGCAACCATATGAAGCTCAGAGGCATTCATAATTTGGTTAGAAATCTTTTTTCTCTCTCAAGACATCCTAATTGCTGGGAAAGTGAGGGAGGGAGGGAAGGAATGGAAAGAAGGAGGGAAAGAAAGAAAGAGAGAGAGAGAGAGAGAGAAAGAAAGGAAAGAAAGAAAGAAAGAGAGAGAGAGAAAGAAAGAAAGAAAGAAAGAAAGAAAGAAAGAAAGAAAGAAAGAAAGAAAGAAAGAAAGAAAGAAAGAAAGAAAGACATTTTTTAAAATGTAAGATTTTCACAAGGCAACAGTGGAAGTGATGGGGTGTGCCCCAAATCCAAAAGTTGCAAGCTATATACATGTAGTGCCTCTGTACAACATGAAAGAGGATACAGCCAGAACACCTTAGTTCTTAATCTGGTAATCTTTCTCTTCTTTCTGACCAGACTTTATATTAAGATAGAAAAATTGATGAGCAGAAAGTAAGCATATTCATATGTAGGCACTTATCTTGTCACTTAATTTATCTTTTATAATCTGTGCAAATAAGCAGTAATAGTAAAGCTTAAAAGGAGGTGAAATCACTTGTCTTTCAGGATTTCTACTAAACTAAAAGCCAAGCTCAAGGAATGTAAGAACATACAAAGGGGTCAGAAGCTGTTGCCTTGCAGCTGTCTGGTCAAGGACATGTTATACAGTCTAGACTGGTGGTTCAAACATTAAACTTCTGAATTTAAAAAGGTAAACAATGATGAGTTAATTTTTCTAATAGAAAATACTATTTGTAGCTCAGGATTGGACTGTGAAATAAGGAGTCTCCATTGCTGTCTCGGTTGTTTGCAGATGTTTCAATTCCCAACAAGTAACATCATCAGTACAAATTTTCTGTTGCAATTTGTCCTCTGATTCTCTTAAAAAGCAGGAAGAATCATAATGCTGTATGATATGCCAAGTTTTTAAAATAAAGCTTTCTCTCCCAAACATGGCAACTCATTAGTTTATCACCATGTCAGAGGTGAGAAATATTCCATATATGCAAGCAGAAAATACACCATATTGTAAATAGATAGAGCAAAACAACCTGGATGGTAAAATGCAGAAAAGAGCAAACCACAATTTTTGCTTGGTTCAAAAGGGGATGTGAGAAGCAGGGAGAAGAAAGAAATAGAAATTTAAGGAGTTTCAATTACCAAGTAAGGTTTATATATTCTTCAAACATTCATTCTCAAAAAAATAAGCTGTTATCACCAACTCAGATACTTGTGCCATAAACTGGTAAAATGTTTATAATGATTTTCTTCCTCGGCTCTTATCTATAATTTAATTGAATGCATATCACTTAGAATGGGATTCAAATAATATTAATATATTAATATCAATTTGCATGGTTATGATTTTAAAGTAATACTAAGTACTTTAAAGTAAAGCAATTGTCATTTTGTATCCACCTGTGCAATATTAATAAAATTTTGCTTTATGAATTTTGAATAGTATCAAGAACATTAAATAAAGTTTTTTTTAAAAAAACTTTTTCTTGCTACTTTGATCAGTTACAGAACTATATAGAAGAATTTAGTTCTATTCCTAGTAAATTTACGTTGGAAACAAGGACAGCTTCATTTGAAGTGTTGCTTGCTTGAGAATATATACATTCACAGTTAGCTGAGTTATAACAGAAATGAATAAGAATGGAAAACTAGATTCAGGCAGAAATGAAACACAAATGACCATTCCTATATATTTCTACCAATCTCTCTGTCCCTACAGAAATTCACTCTCATTGTTTTTGTGTTCTCAATTTTTTTAGCAAATTATTTGAGAAAAAAGACTAGCAATGATAAGCCTTTGGTTTTAGAAGCTGAACTGAACTTGAATTCAGATGGGCAGAAGTGAAAGAGGTGAACTGGGTAGCTCTGTTTGAACCAGTAGAAGCAAGAAAACATTTTTAGACAAAATATGGAAAGGTAGGTAGAGGTTTCCTTTCTGTTTGAATGGGAAAGATAAGGGATAATATGTGCCTTGACCAGTGATGGCTGACCTTTTTCATGTTGCATGCCAAAAGTGTGCTCACACGCTTGCATGCCTGCATCCATGATACAATGCGTGCACGACCCCCCCACCTGTGCATGCACATGTGATCACACTGCACGCCTCTGCATGCACGCACAACCCACCCCCTGCGCTTATACAGCAGATACCCAACAATCAGCTGGCTGGCAGGGGCAGTGGGGCTCTTCCAGGTGACCTCTCGCATGCCGGCAGAAATGGCTCTGCATGCCACTTCCGGCACGTGTGTCCTAGGTTCGTTATCATGGGCCTAAACAAATGGTCAGTGTCCTTTAGTCATGCTGAGATTAAGCAGGTCATGCAGCAACACTGTTATGTCCCTGGAACTTAAAGAAGTTCCCACTCAGGTCCGTTCGCGCTGCGGGGGCAGTTGCCCTCTCTCTCATTGGCTGGTTCTCCCCAGCAGCCAGCTATAAAAGCAGGCTGCGGGGTCCAACCAGTCGCTGATCGCTGCGAGCCAGTTCCAGGCTTGGCAAGCACGTTCAGTCCCTTATTATCCTAATAAAGTATTTGTTCCTCCAATGCCCTGGTTCAGCCTCTCATTACCCGAACGTAACACTGGCGACGAGGATGGGATGGCTACCAGAGGCACAATGCAACCGCTGAAGCACTAGCCGCTGATCCGCAGCCAGAGAGAATGATCAGCAGGCAATAAGAGCAAACGCTGATCCACAGCCAGAGAGAACGATCAGCAGGCAACAAAAGCGAACGCTGAGCCGCAAGCCAGAGAGAGCGGTCAGCAAACAGCGAGAGTGAGAAGCGTCTGTAGCCGCTAGTTAGCCAAGCTACAGGGAAAGTGAAGCGCTGCGAGCCGCAGCCGCTCGTTTCTTTAGGCGCGAAATTCAAACGGCTGTCATTTGAATTTCCGCCCTAGAAGTATAGCGCGGTGCTGTATTTCAAAGTCACTGACGCCCACGCAGGCGCGAATTTCGAAGCGCTGCCAATGGCCGTTGCAGCCTAACTTCGTGTTAACCCAGAGAGAGAGAGAGAGAGAGCTGCGAAAAGTCTCTCCAGAGCTGAAGTCACTTGCCTGCCACAGGGACAAAAACCTTCCTGTGCTGCCCCAGAGAGATTCTCTCAACAGATTATACAACCTGATTTTTTTCATTATGAACTCCAACCCAGTTTTCCCAGCGTTCAAGCCGGATGAGGAGAAGTGGGAATCATACAAGAACCGCTTTAACCATTACATCGACGCAATTGGGCTGGCTGATGCAGGGGAGCACCGGAAAAAAATCATATTTCCTGATCTACTGTGGAGCCATCGTCTTTGATACGGCCACAGCACTCGTGGCTCCACGTGAGTTAAAAAACGTTCCCTGGTCAGAACTGTTAGAAATCCTTACTAACCACTATTCTCCTAGACCCTCACAGATTGCCAGGCGGTTCACCTTCCGAATGAGGAAGCAATCAGACAAAGAGTCCATCAACCAATACATGGCTGCCCTCAGGACTGCAGCCCTCCATTGCGGTTTTGGGACCTACCTGGAGGACATGCTCCTCGATCAGTTAGTCTGCGGAGTCAAGGATCTTCACCTCCAAAGGCGCCTACTCGCTAGGAAGGACCTCAACCTCGCACAAGCCGTCGAGGAAGCCCTGGCAGCAGAGCTGGCAGCACACTCAGCCACCGAAATCCAAGGTCCTGCTTCCAAGCAAATGGCAGTTCCAGTCCACTCCGAAGAGGTGGTCATAGAAGAAGACCCCAGCGATGTGACCAACATCCACCGCCTCGCCCACGCCAGATATCCGCAGGTAGGAGCCAAGCAAGAAAGCATCAGTCCACCCAAGCACATCACCCTGTGCCTATCCTGTGGTGGATCTCACCTGAGGGCCACCTGTAAATTCAAGGGAGCCACCTGCAACATTTGCCACAAAAAGGGACACATCGCTAGAGTCTGTCAAGCCGCGCACAACTCGGCACAAAGACACCCTGCCTTTTCACATTCTGGACCACAAAGGCAAGTATTGAACTGTCGCACTCACCACCATGCTAAGCACGCTTGCCATGCCATTAGTAAAATCTCTCTCTCCGTTTTGTTAGAAGGTAAACCTTGTCGCATGGAGGTTGACACAGGGTCAGCGCTCTCAATTATTTCCTGGAGCACCCTCAAGAGACTACAGCCCAGCATATCCAGAAACCGGCTCCAGAAGTGCCAGTTCAGCCTGAAGGACTACCAGGGGAAGGACATTCCTGTAATGGGCAGAGGCAAGTTTCTTGTTAATTTTAAAACTTTCAAAGGCCACCTACCTCTAGTGGTAGTTAATGGCAACTTCCCCACACTTTTGGGGCTTGATTGGTTTCCCCATCTCGGCCTAGGGTTAACAGGAGTCCATGCTGTCTCAACCTCTGACACTGACTCCTTATTCGCTGACTACTCAGACGTGTTCAGCGATGAGCTGGGGTGTTATAACGGTACCCCTATCTCATTCTCAGTTGACCCCCAAGCAGTCCCAATCAGGCTAAAACCTCGTAGAGTCCCATTCGCTATTCGGCCTAAATTAGATGCGGAACTGAATAAATTATTAAAACAAGGGGTCATTGAGCCAACAGATTTCGCCAAATGGGAGACGCCCATTGTCACACCCCTCAAAAAAGACGGTAGCCTGAGAATTTGCTCGGACTACAAAACCACAATTAATAAGTTTTTACAAGTTAGCGCTTACCCAGTGCCCGTCATTCAGCATTTATTACACACTTTTGAACCTGGCAGCATTTTTGCCAAATTGGACATGTCTCAAGCGTATCAACAGTTCCCTGTTGACAACCAAACAGCGGAACTCCAGACCATTGTCACACACAGGGGTGCCTTCCGATGCAAGCGTCTCCAATTTGGCGTAAGTGTTGCCCCAGGCATTTTTCAATCCCTTATGGAGCGGATTTTGCAGGGCCTCCCTGGTGTAGTACCCTACTTCGACGACATCTTAGTCTCGGCCAGGGACAGACCCCAACTCTTCCAGAGAGTTCGAGCAGTGTTAGAGAGGTTCAGACAGCATGGCCTCAAGTTAAAAAAAGAAAAATGTGCCATTGCCACTAGACAGGTGGACTTTCTGGGTTATAAAATTGACGCCTCAGGCATTCACCCCCTGGAGTCCAAGGTTAAGGCAATTCACGAGGCACCCACGCCAACCTCCAAAGCGGAACTGCAGGCCTTCTTGGGGCTATTGAATTTTTACGCATCTTTCCTGCCCCATAAAGCATCGGTGGCGGAACCCCTGCACAGACTTTTGGATAAAAAATCGTCTTGGCACTGGGGACACAAAGAAGACTCCGCTTTTCGCGCAGTCAAATCACTACTCACGTCGGAGGCGGTCCTTATTCAGTTCGACCCCAACCTTCCATTAGTGCTAGCAGCAGATGCATCCCCTTTTGGAATTGGGGCAGTGTTAAGCCACAGGCTCCCCAATGCCTCCGAGGCCCCCATCGCTTTTTTTTCCAGGACGCTCTCTGCCACAGAGCGCAATTATAGCCAAATCAATAAGGAAGCTTTAGCAGCTGTCGCAGCAGTGAAGAAATTTCACGAATTTCTTTTTGGCCACTTTTTCGAGCTGGTCACGGATCATAAGCCTCTCCTGGGTCTACTAGCTGGTGACAAACAGACCCCTCAAGTCCTGTCTCCTAGAATGACGAGGTGGACTCTTTTCCTAGCGGCATACTCGTATAGACTCACACACCGTCCAGGTAAAACATTGTCCCACGCAGACGCCCTCAGCCGCTGCCCCCTGCCTGCTCCAGCTGAGGATCCTGCACCGGTCTATGCTATCTTTGAGGTCACCCAATTGGACCTCCCCATCACTGCCCTTGACATCGCTGCCAAATCCAAGGCAGACAAAACGATCGCCCAGGTACTGGACTGGGTGAGGAGGGGGTGGCCGGGCGGTGATGTTGAAACCAAATTTACACCTTTCAAGACCCGCCTACAGGAATTATCCAGTTTGCAGGGCTGTTTGCTGTGGGGCACACGAGTGGTCATCCTGACCTCACTGCGTACCCGAGTTCTGGAAGCGTTGCACGAAGGACACCCTGGCATCGTCAGAATGAAGGCATTAGCACGCAGCTACGTATGGTGGCCGGGCCTCGACGAAGACATCATCAGATGGGTAAGCTCCTGCCATCCCTGCCAGGAATCCCGTCCATCCCCTCCAATTGCCACCCCCACTAAGTGGGAAAGCGCCAGCACACCGTGGTCCAGGATTCACATCGACCTGGCAGGCTCGATGCACGGCAAAATGTTCCTGGTGGTCGTGGACTCTTACTCTAAGTGGATTGACATGGCACAACTATCCACAACCACCACGCAAGCGATTACCAAGGTATTGACTCGCCTGTTTGTAACACACGGGCTACCAGACTCTATTGTTTCCGACAATGGCCCCCAGTTCGCATCGGCCGAGTTCAGCCGTTTTGCTGCCAATCTGGGCATCCACCACATCTTCACGGCTCCCTTTCATCCTGCCAGTAACAGGTTGGCAGAAAGAGCCATTAGGACCACTAAAGAAGCTCTAGCTAGGTTCAACAAGGAAGACTGGCACCACAAACTCTCCCGTTTCTTGATGAGCCAGCACTCAACCCCGTGCACAGTCACTAATAAGTCCCCGGCTGAGCTCCTGATGGGCAGACGCCTGCGGACTGTATTGGACAGGCTTCACCCACATTACTGCCCTGACTCTCCCCTCGCTTCCACGTCAGGGGTTAGGCATTTTGTCTTACAGGAAACCGTGTTCGCGAGGATCCCAGGCGAGATCGTGGCCATCACCGGACCCAGGTCATATCGAGTCAGACTGGAGGACGGCCGAGTCTGGAAAAGGCACCTGGACCAGCTGCGAAAGCGCCACGACACTCTCGTTAGCAGTGACTCAGGGTTACAGACCGGGGGCGAGGCCACAGCATCAACTCCACATCAGCACCAATTCCGGTGACCTGCCTACACCAGCAGCCGAGCCGGAGAACCCGAACACGGACCGCGACCACCAGACGGCTGACCAGTCCGAACCAGTCAACGAGAGCACGTCTCCAGTGACCAGCCCTACGAGTCCCGGGTCAGCTCTGACCGAAGGACGCGTTCGTGACTCCCTACCGATCCAGCCTTCCACTGCAGACTCTGAACTGACTGACAACTCACCTGAGTTGCACCGTTCTGGGCGCCAGCATAAGCCTCCTGCGTACCTTAAAGACTATGCGTGTTCGCATCTGGGGGGAAGGGGTGTTATGTCCCTGGAACTTGAAGAAGTTCCCACTCAGGTCCGTTCGCGCTGCGGGGGCAGTTGCCCTCTCTCTCATTGGCTGGTTCTCCCCAGCAGCCAGCTATAAAAGCAGGCTGCGGGGTCCAACCAGTCGCTGATCGCTGCGAGCCAGTTCCAGGCTTGGCAAGCACGTTCAGTCCTTTATTATCCTAATAAAGTATTTGTTGCACCAATGCCCTGGTTCAGCCTCTCATTACCCGAACGTAACAAACACGATCCAGCAATCAATGTTTCAACACTTTGCAATAAGGGTCACAAAAAAAATGAAGATGAACCTGCCACTTTGCACGTACAAAGGAGCCAGGACTTCGATCAGAGTGTTACAACTACCTGTTCCCTACCAAAACTAGAACATAATTTGGCGGTGGGGTGGTTGAATTGTTGCTTTATATGTTGATTTTATATCTTTGAAGTTGATTGGAAAATGAGAAAATATGCTTTAATTGTTTTAATTTTTCTCCTAAACTTGCTGAACTGCTTTAAACTAATGGGAGTCTGTTAACCTAACTCTTTTAGAATTCTAAATAACTGCATATTGGTTGCTTTACAAATGAGTACTGTGTTTCCCTGAAAATTCAAGCATTCCAACCATGGACTTTGAACACTGCTATTCAAGGCCTCTGGTCAATTTTTAACAATGATGATAAACCCTGAGATATGCTGTTATTTGTATACGTTATAGATATGCTGTTATTTGTATTCTTTGCTCTCTAGTGAAGAATGTCTAGCCAACTGAGCCACAGGGTTGTCAGGTAAGAAACATGATTTTAACATGGTTCCGGGGTAGTTCATTGTGATTGTATCAAATGTGTTGCAGCATTGTGAACTAGGCTGGCACTTTTTCTACATGTGTCATGGTTTGCTCAAGGTGGCATGAGTCTCCAACCCTGCTTTCTCAACATGAGACTGTGTGAACAGTGCTTATGCTGGGTAATTTTTAAAATAGAACAGTTTCAATCTCAGAAGATCTCAACACAATAAGGTCTAAACACATTGAGATTGTTGACTGAAAAGGTACTTGTAATTTCTCTAACATGGGACCTACATCTACATACCAACCTATCATCCCCTCCTTTTCCTTTTGTTCTTCACTGGACCCCAATTTAAGTTCTCCATCAGTGTAGCCACTCTGAACATCTGATTAAATGACCTGCAGACCACAAAGGCCTTTGAATAAAACATGTCAGGAGTTACCAGACTCCTGTGTTTTTTTTAATCTACACATAGATATTTTTAAATGCATTTCAGATCTGAAAATCAAGAAGTGAGGAATGGAGATCAATTTCATACTTTAGTTGCTTGTTTTTCCCCCCACTACCAAAATCTTCTATATAAAGGTAGTCCTTGACTAATGGCTACAATGGACCCCATTTTTTTGTTGCTAAGTGAAACATTTGTTAACTAAACTTTGTTAACTTTGTAAACCCAGCTTCCCCCAGTGACTTTGCTTGTAAGAAGGTCACAAAAGGTCATAAATACATGCCAGTTACAAAGTGTTCAAAGTTTGATCATGTGACAATGGGGATACTGCGGCAGTTGTAACTGTAAAAAATGGTCAGAAATCCCTGTTTTCAGTGCTTTTGTAACTTTGAACAGTCACTAAATGAACAGTTGTAAGTTGAGGACTACCTATATACTTTAATCTCCCCCCTTTTCAGGGAAGATTAGACATGCCATTGACATGCTGATGGGGCCCTTTATATACATCTGCTTTAGGATGGAATTGTGTGCCCCAACACCGTTGATAATGGACCATAGAAAACTTTCCTTTCCAAGTCATTTGTTCTAGGACCAACTCTCTTCATACTCTACATAAATGACATCTGTGATCACATTAAGAGCAACTGCATTCTCTTTGCAGATGATGTAAAGCTGTTCAATACCACAGACAATACTGCTACCGTTCAAAAAGATCTTGACTATGTATCAGAATGGTCAAACAAATGGAAACTTCAAATCTCAACAAAAAAATGCTCTGTCTTACATATTGGCAAAAAAAAAACAGAAAATAAAATACAGGCTGAATAGTCAAGACCTTGTTGATGATCCAAGCTCTGTAAAGGACCTTGGAATACTCATCTCTAATGATCTAAGTACTAGAGCCCACTGTAACTACATAGCCAAAAAGGCATTAAGAGTTGTTAACCTAATCTACGTAGCTTTTTCTCTGGCAATATCACATTACTAACTAGAGCATACAAAACATTTGCTAGACTAATACTCGAATACAGCTCATCAGTCTGGAACCCACATTACGTATCTGATATTAGGACAGTTGAGAAAGTCCAGAAATATTTCACAAAAAGAGTTCTCCACTCCTCTACTTGTTGTAGAATACCTTATGCCACCAGACTTGAAATTCTAGACCTAGAAAACTTTGAATTACGCCGTCTTCGGTCTGATCTAAGTATGGTATATAAAATCATGCATTGCAATGACTTACTTTTCAATGAATATTTCAGCTTCAACCAAAACAACACAAGAGCACACAATAGATACAAACTCAAGGTTAACCGCACCAAACTTGATTGCAGGAAATACGACTTCAGCAACAGAGTGCTCAATGTCTGGAATACTCTACCTGACTCTGTGGTTTCTTCTCCAAACCCCAAAAACTTTAACCTTAGACTGTCTACTATTGACCTCACCCCTTTCCTAAGAGGTCTGTAGGGGGCATGCATAAGCACACCAACGTGTCTACCATCCCTGTCCTATTGTTTCTTTTATTTTTCTTATATGTACCCATTTAATGTATTCATAACTATGTATGTATTTATACCTGTTCTCTTGTAAGCGATTAACAAATCAAAATAAAATAAAATAAATGTATATGGCTATCCAGCTTAGCCCATGTCACTGTTGATGGCATACAAAAAGAAAAAAGAAAATCATAATCAACTAATACAAAATAACTTCATTAAATTAATTTAATTTATTTACTGCTAGGTGGCAGCAAAAACCAATGTAATTTAACCTCAAAAATCAAAACTGGTTTGGAAATTCTGGTGGCAGTGGTAAACTCTGCCCAAGAAATCACCAGGAGTTGAGTAAAACTGGAAGATTTTATCTAAACACAATCTGGGGAAAGATGGTCCCAAAATAAAAATTCAAAATATTGGATGGAAGACTTTTCTGTCAGTTCAGGTACTGAAGGGTATAAATATAGATAGATATGTATAAATATTGTATGGGGGTTTTTTGGTATTGTTGAGAGAATGCTGAGACAATATTAAATTGTACGGTGAAATGTTAGAAGACCAATCACTATTCTGTAGCTTTTAAAATAACCATTTTAATTTATGATTCAAAACTAATTTCACTAAATATTGAATCATCCCATATATCCATCTACAGTTATCTGTCTATCATCCATGTCACATAATATTTGTTCATTGATGTGAGTTTCCTGGAAATTCTTGTGTCTTTCAAATTCAATTTCAACTATCATTAATTCGGTTCAAAATCCATGGTTCATGTCATCATTATAAAAGATAAAGTTCAAAATCTGTGTAGTTCTGTCTTTTTTATTATTATTCCTGAATAGATGCTGTCTTTTTCATACTTGTAATTGCAAATGTCCAAAAGAAGATCAGAGTTTATGAAAGAAAAAAAAAAGGGGGGGGGGGAGGAAATCAAGGCTGAGATTCCCAATAAAAGGGTAAGGATAAGAGTTCACTGGAAGCTTCATTATAGCAAGTCAGATTGTCAGTCGATCTTAATTTAGGACAGTCCACAGTGTGGCCGATCTCCAAACTTCACACAGGACTCTTTTCTGCACCTGTCTTGAGATCTAGGAGGTTTTGAACACAAAGCATGTGGCATACCAGGGAACTAAGTGTTTTTTTGTAATATTTTCTATCATAAATATCCCAACCATATAAACTTCTAATTCAAATTGTTTTGTTTCTGCAGTCTAGTTGGTTGGATGGTTTCCTCTTTATTTTCTCAAACATATGGAATAAATGCATCAAGACCCAATATTTTGTTGATAATGGCAAATGATCTTGGAATTGGAGATTCAGGATGCTTTGGTAATAATATCATCAGGTAAGTGTAAAGTTTAAAATGTGCCAGGGATATTCTGTGACTCTAGAAACCATGAAAGCACAGTTCAGGAAAATATGCAATGTTTCTAATGAGACGGGAAGAGAGCAGAAGGAATAAAATAAATAAGAAAATGAATGTGTCTTTAAAACTGTCATACATGAATAAGTTAGACCCTTTTCTATTAAAAAAAAAACTACATCAAACAGATAATATTTTGCCTGCCAAAAGTGGCTCAAAGGAATCACAATTTTTTACTTATTAGAGGTTTTTAATTGTATGTTTTGGATAGGTATGTGGGACAGCAAGAAAAAAATGCAGACAATGGCCAATCCAACCTGGAAAGGGAAAGTGTTAAGATGTCATTCCAAATGTGTGATTTAAGCCGCACTTCCTTTACCTGTAGAACGTATGCAATCCACATTAAAAACAGGTTTGCTTCAAGGATTCAGTTGCAGTTCCCATATTGACAAGCAAAAACTTTACTGAACTGCTGCCCAGCTATATTCTCCCTCTCCTGAAAGATCTAGTAATTTGACTGAAGGATTTGCAAGGCTGAACCATTTTCCCCCCCTGTGGACTACTTTATGCTATAAGGGACAAGCTTGCCATAAACCAGTGTTATTCAAACTTGACAACTTCAAGATATTGGATTTCAACCTTGGCAACTTTAAGATCTGCATATTTTAACTCCCAAAATGTCCCATCTATCATCTTAAAGTTAAACACTGCCAGAAACTGTCTTAGCACTCACTACTGCTGAGTTCCTTGGCCATTCTGGTTTTGTGTTGCTTCCCATACCCGTCCCTTTGCTGTGGTTGGAGAACAGCTGCTAACTGTCAACTGAAAATTTTATTTGCCATTATCTCAGTTACACCTTTGAGGTTTTTACTTTCTTGAAAGTAAAATTCTTTGTGGCTTTGATCATTTGCCTTTCAATTTATACCATAACAAGTCCATGATAGAAGCACTGAAAAGTTTGTATAAATTAAATTGGAAATTGTAATAATCACTACCAGATTTTTATAGAAGATAAAATTATAAAAATAGGCAAGTGAAGCAAAGTGCAACTATATATTATTGTGAACTTTTTTTCTGGAATGAATGGGTAACAGATATCATGAATAAAGAAAAGAATAAAATAGTTGTGCTTTCAAGCCAATGGGTTGATTGCTGTTTTTAATTTACATTGTTATCAGATATTTACTTAGCTTTTGGTTTAGATCTCAGTAAAGTAGTTTGTTTATGAACCTTAAAATAGCTAAGAATTTTCTTGTAATTTCTATTTCCCAGACCTAGGAAAGTGGTTCTGGGCATTATGATTTGGATGTTTTCAATTATAGCCTTTTGAAACTCGAAGAAAACTAAAAACTAATGACAATAACAACAACAGTATGTCTTGTGACATCCTAAAGGTTATTACAATTCACTTAATTGTATTAGCTCTCTATATATTGGAATAATAAAAACATGTAATATAGAACAATCATTTATTATCAGTATAATTCCCAAGACTAAGTGTGTATCAAAGAAAAGTTCATTTGTTTAGAATGGTAACAGTTTTCCCTAATCATACTTTACAAGACAACTGTTGGTTTTTCCTTACAGGGCTCCTAATATTGATCAGCAAAGGAAGGTGTAAAACTTACTCAACATATTGCTGCAGCTACAACGTGTACACCAAGCAGAGCAGCTTTTCTGACTGGCAGATACCCTATCAGATCAGGTTGGCACCTCCTGTAGTAATATATGTGATAAATAATCCCTGACAGAAAGGTTTGCTATTGGCTTCACTGTACATCTCTAAAGGAAGTAAAAAAAAAAAAACCTCTTATTTTTTTAGATCACAATATTGTTGGGCAGCCACAATGTAACCCAGGGCTGTCCAACCTTGGCAACTTTAAGACTTGTAGACTTCAACTCCCAGAATTCCTCAGCCAGCCATACCAATTGGCAGACCCAGATCTTAACAACCTTCTGAGGATCACTCGCCTCTGGGGATAAAATGGTGCAAAGGAACAGTTATGATTTTATGTGCCATGTGAAAGAGGACAGAGTGTAAAAAACTTTGTAAGAATTACTGTTACCATCCCAAAAGCTGCATAGAGAACATAGATTAACAGAATTGGAAGGGACCTTGGAGGACTTCTAGCCCAACAAAATTACTCTTGTTTTTATAAAAATGGTCAGAATGCATATTGTAAGCCTTCAACATCCCCAAACCAGGAAAGCTGTTAACCTTTCATGCCTGCATTGCTTTTCTACTGCAAGATTATTCTCACATTTCTGCCTCTGACTTGACAGCTTACAGCCTGTTTATCACTTCCTATGAGGTGGGTAGCTTACGTTGAATATAAAACTAATTCCTTTCTCCCGTTTATATTTTGGGCATGATGTCTCAAATCAAAGGACGTGTTTTGATTTGGACTGGTGCCTCAGGAGGCTTGCCTGTAAATGAAACAACATTTGCTAAATTGCTTCAACAGAAAGGTTATGCCGCTGGTATTATAGGTACAATATATATATTTTTTAATTTGATTTGTCAATCGCTTACAAGATACAGATATAAGAATAAATACAGTTTTGAATACATGAGATAGATACTTATAAGAAAAATAAAAAACAATAGGACAGGGACAGTAGGCATGATTGGTGTGCTTATGCACGCCCCCTATGCTTTATTTGTTTCTCTTTGTTAAATCTCGTGTGTCTGTAGAAAGGGGGCAAGATTACAGTGAAGACTATTGATGTCGGGTTGTTTTTGCATTCTTGCTTTTTCTTTCTTTTTCTTTGCTGAAGTTTAAAATTCCCCTACTGTTAAGTTACTGAGGTTACTTGGAAGGTTGCACAATAAATCTGTGTTTTCTTTTCTGTTTTTTTACTAACTTTTCTATGGAAAGAAAATAATGGGGAAAAGCTGGAAACATATAGATAGGTTTCAGTGCAATTCTGAAAAATGTTGTGAACTTGGAGGTAACATGTAATATCAGATAAAAATATTGTCTGAAAACAATTTATTCATTACTACAGTACTTCTTTCACTGGATTAGTGGGGAGGGAGGGAGGGAGGAAAGAAGGGAGGAGGGAGGGAGGAAGTCAACAATATTCTATTATTCATTTCATGACTAAATTTGATATCATGTTGTCTTTATAACATACCTGGAATCAGAATCTATTAACATACAATAAAAATCATTATTTAGCTGGTGACTACCAATCAACTTTTAACTTTTCAGGAAAATGGCACCAAAGTGTGAACTGTGAATCTCATAATGATCACTGCCACCATCCTTTAAAACATGGCTTTGATTATTTCTATGGTGCACCACTTACCCTAATAAATGAATGCCAGTGTAATAAGGATCCAGAGGTGGATGTACAGCTGCAAGCTACCTACTGGCTTTGCACACAGATGATTGCCTGTTATGTCCCCGGGATTAACACAAGTTCTCTATCAGGTCCGTCCATCCGGTGGGGGCGTTTGCAACCCCCATTGGCTGGCTCCCTTCGACAGACGGCTATAAAAGCCGGCTGCTAGGTCGAGCCAGCCGCTGTTCGCTAGCTAGTCTGCTGTTAGCTGCAGACGCGACAGCCCCCTTTATTCCCTTGAATAAAGTGTGTTACAGAATGCTCTGGTGTGGCCTCCCCTTTCTTCAGAACTTAACATTGGTGACGAGGATGGGATCTGGCCAACCAGCAGCAACTAACAAGAGCTGAATTCACACACCAAACGCTGAACCGTAGCCGCGTCGCTGAGAGCTCGGTCAGTTGTGAATTGCGGAAGTGAAAGCAGAGCGTGTAGCCGCTCGTTAAAAAAGCTACGTGAAAGTAGGGCACTGACAACCTCAGCCGCCCAGCATTGAGCACAGAATCCAACCGTCACAGTTCGGATTCTGCTGTTAGCGAAGTTCCGGCGCTGCACTCACAGCCGGCAAGATACAATTAGGCGCGCATTTTGAATAGCTGTCAGCACGGGGCTACAGCCATAGCCGCCTACGCCCTTGTAAGGGCGCGATTTTCAAACTGAAGTCAGTTACGGCTATACAGCCATAGCCACATAGAGCGTGTAACCCAGAGAGATCCTATAGAGCTGAAGCAGCACTGCGTACTGCAGCTGCCACACTTATCAGGGCCATTGCATTCCCAGTGAGAGTGGTCAGTCTACAACAGACTGAACTTCAACATGAATTCAAATCCAGCATTTCCACCATTCAAGCCAGATGAAGACAAGTGGGACTCTTACAGGAACCGCTTCAATCACTACATTGATGCCATCGGTCTGGCCGATGCTACAGAGAACAGGAAGAAGTCGTACTTCCTGAGTTACTGCGGGGCCGCAGTATTCGATACCGCCACAGCGCTATTCGCCCCCAGAGAGTTGAAGAACGTTCCTTGGTCCGAGCTGTTGGAGACACTCTCCAATCATTACTCCCCAAAACCATCACAGATAGCGAGACGCTTCGCCTTTCGTATGAGGAAGCAAGCAGATGGGGAATCTGTCAATCAATATATGGCCGCTTTGAGAACCGCAGCACTCCACTGCGAATTCAGAAATTATTACCTAGACGATATGCTCCTGGATCAACTCATCTGTGGAGTCAGAGATATAAAATTACAGAGGCGTTTGCTGGCCAGGAAAGACCTCAACCTCACTCAGGCAATCGAAGAAGCTTTGGCAGCAGAACTAGCAACTCAATCGGCCGCTGAAATTCAAGGTAGCGCAACCAAAGCCAACCCGGTCACTGTCCACTCCGAGGAAGTGGTAAGCGAAGAAGACTCCATCGAGCACTCAGAGGTCCATCGCCTCAAACCCTTCAAACAGCCTCAGGTAGGAGCTAGACTAAAAAGCAGCAGCACACCTAAACACAACCTGTTGTGCCTCTCCTGCGGAGGGTCCCATGCAAGAACAACTTGCAGGTTTAGGAACGCCACCTGCAACAATTGCAACAAGAAGGGCCACATCGCCAGGGCCTGCCAGGCAACGCACACAGCGCCACAAAGGTCATCATCCTTTTACTCTCCTTCAGAGCCACCCAGGCAAGTAGAAAATTGTTATACGTGTTACCAGGCTAACCATACCTTTTTGACCCCTAATAAAATCACACTTTCTATCCATCTAGAAGGTAAACCCTGCCTTATGGAAGTCGACACCAGGTCAGCACTCTCGATCATCTCGTGGAGCACGCTCAAGAAAATACGACCTACCCTGTCCAGGAAGCAGCTCCAGAGAAGTCGCCTCACCTTGAGGGATTATCAAGGGAAGAATATTCCAGTACTCGGAACAGGCAAGTTCCTTGTTAGATTCAAATCCTTTAAAGGCCATCTGCCTTTAGTGGTGGTGGATGGTGCCCTCCCTAGCCTTTTGGGGTTGGATTGGTTCCCCTATCTCGGCCTTAGCTTAACGGGAGTACATGCTGTCTCACCTTCCGATATCGACACCCTATTTTCAGATTATGCTGATGTATTCAGCAATGAATTGGGCTGTTACAACGGTACGCCCATCTCTTTTTCAGTGGACCCGCAAGCTGTTCCCATCCGCTTGAAACCACGGAGAGTACCATTTGCTCTGCGTTCTAAGCTGGATGCAGAACTAGATAAATTGCTTAAGCAAGGGGTGATCGAGCCCACAGATTTTGCTAAATGGGAGACTCCAATTGTCACACCCCTTAAAAAAGATGGCAGTATAAGAATGTGTTCTGACTACAAGACCACAATCAACCGCTATCTACAGACTAGCGCATATCCAGTCCCAGTAATCCAACACTTACTACACACATTTGAACCGGGAACCATATTCGCCAAATTGGATATGTCACAGGCGTACCAGCAATTTCCTGTGGATAACCAAACGGCCGAATTGCAAACAATTGTCACCCACAGAGGGGCATTTCGATGCAAGCACCTCCAATTTGGCGTTAGCGTCGCCCCAGGTATTTTCCAGTCATTAATGGAACGGATACTGCAAGGCCTCCCTGGCGTAGTTCCGTACTTTGATGAACATCTTGGTTTCAGCCAGGGACAGACCCCAACTTTTCCTCAGAGTCAGAGCGGTATTGGATAGGTTTAGGCAGCATGGCCTCAAACTAAAAAGGGAAAAATGTGCCATCGTCACTAAGCAGGTGGACTTTCTTGGGTATAAAATAGACGCCTCAGGCATCCACCCGGTGGAGTCCAAGGTCAAAGCCATTCACGAGGCACCCACTCCTTCTTCCAAATCAGAATTACAAGCCTTCCTGGGTCTGCTAAATTTCTATGCGTCGTTCCTACCCCACAAGGCGTCAGTAGCCGAACCGTTGCATAGACTTCTAGACAAAAACACTCCATGGCATTGGGGACCCAAAGAGGAACACGCCTTTAAGGCAGTCAAAACGCTAATCACTTCAGATGCTGTCCTAATTCAATTCGACCAGCGCCTCCCTCTAGTCTTAGCTGCAGATGCCTCACCTTTTGGAATTGGGGCTGTTTTAAGCCACAGACTCCCCAACGGCACTGAAGCTCCAATCGCATTCTTTTCTCGAACCCTGTCAACAACCGAGCATAACTATAGCCAAATCGACAAAGAGGCCCTAGCCGCCGTTGCTGCGGTCAAAAAATTCCATGAATTTCTTTTTGGACACAATTTTGAACTTGTCACAGATCACAAACCTCTGTTGGGACTCCTCTCTGGAGAAAAACAAACACCGCAAGTCTTGTCTCCCAGGATGACTAGGTGGACCTTGTTCCTGGCGGCTTACTCGTACAAACTGGTTCACCGCCCAGGAAAAACCTTAGCCACGCCGATGCTCTCAGCCGCTGCCTGTTGCCAGCACCCATGGAGGACCCGGCCCGGTCCATGCAATTTTCGATGCCAGTGAGTTTAACATCCCAGTCACCGCCGGTGACATAGCTCTCCACTCCAAGAAAGACAAACTTATCGCCCAGGTCCTGGACTGGGTATGGAGGGGGTGGCTGGGCAGTAATCTGTCAACTGATTTCTCACCGTTTAAAACCCGCCAGCAGGAACTTTCCAGTTTACAGGGCTGCCTACTATGGGGGACCAGAGTGGCCATTCCAAAACCGCTGCGTACGCCCGTCCTGAAAGCGTTACACGAGGGTCACCCCGGCATCGTCCGGATGAAAGCATTGGCTCAGAGTTATGTATGGTGGCCCGGCATGGACGACGAAATCGCGAAATGGGTAAGCTCATGCTGCCCCTGCCAAGAATCCAGGCCAGCACCACCGATTGCTACCCCAACCAAATGGGAGAGTGCCAACGCACCGTGGTCACGATTGCACATTGACCTGGCAGGTCCCTTCCACGGCAAGACTTTCTTAGTGGTCGTGGATTCATTCTCCAAATGGATAGATGTGGCCCTCCTACTCACTACTACCACCCGAGCAGTTGCCCAGGCTCTGACCCGTTTATTTGTTACACATGGTCTACCTGACACCATAGTCTCAGATAATGGCCCCCAATTTGCCTCCACAGAATTCAGCCGGTATGTCACCAACCTGGGCATCCGGCATATCCTAACGGCTCCCTTTCACCCTGCCAGCAATGGGTTGGCAGAGAGAGCCGTTAGGACAGCGAAAGAAGCATTGGCAAGATTCACTCAAGATGACTGGCACTCTAGACTCTCTTGTTTTCTTTTAAGCCAACACTCGACCCCTTGTACTGTCACAAACAAATCCCCCGCCGAGTTACTGATGGGCAGACGCTTAAGAACAGTATTAGATAGACTGCATCCCCACTACTGCCCTGACACACCAATTGGTTCTAACAGTATAGTCAGGAGTTTTATGTTACAGGACCAAGTGTTCGCCAGAAACTACGCAGGCGATCCACTGTGGGTGCCCGGAAAGATCGTGGCCATCACCGGCCCAAGATCATACCGCGTCCAGCTAGAGGATGGTCGTATATGGCGGAGGCATCTGGACCAGATAAGAAGTCGCCAGAGCGAACATGCCAACGCCGATCCAGGGACTCCGGTGACTGTCCAATCGCCGCATCCGAATCCCAGCTGCGACCTCCAGAGTGACCAGTCATTACCAGCCGAGCCAAGAGAACGGACGGTAGACCGGGACCGTCCTACAGAGGTGTCAGCCGTTCCAACCAGCGACACCACCGGGTTGCGGGACAATGACAATTTAACAATCCAACCCGGGGGCTGTGACCATTCCCATACGCCAGACCGGGCCCCAGTTCGATCCGAGGGTCCAGCAGAGCCAGTTCCGGACTCCCAGAACTCCATGCCACCTTGTGTCTCGCCAGAACTGCGCCGGTCTGGATGCTCGCACAAGCCACCCGCTTATTTAAAGGACTACTCGTGTTCGTATCTGGGGGGAAGGAGTGTTATGTCCCCGGGATTAACACAAGTTCTCTATCAGGTCCGTCCATCCGGTGGGGGGCGTTTGCAACCCCCATTGGCTGGCTCCCTTCGACAGACGGCTATAAAAGCCGGCTGCTAGGTCGAGCCAGCCGCTGTTCGCTAGCTAGTCTGCTGTTAGCTGCAGATGCGACAGCCCCCTTTATTCCCTTGAATAAAGCGTGTTACAGAATGCTCTGGTGTGGCCTCCCCTTTCTTCGGAACTTAACATTGCCCTCTTAGTGTTTACTCTTCTTCTAATAAAGATGACTACTTTGTTCCCTGTCAAATGGAAAACAATTGCTTTCATAACTTTTTGTGGCATATTATTTTTTATTTCCTGGTTTGCCAAGTATGGATTTATAAGGTACTGGAACTGTATGTTGATGAGAGATCACACAGTTATTGAACAACCTAGAAAATGCTGCCTCCAGGATAGTGAAAGAATCTGTCACATTTATTGAACAGTAACTAATGAAATTATTAAACTAACTTCAAAGTAACTCTTTTTTCAGATTGGATAGAAATCAATATGTATACCAAAGGCATGATCTAATTGGTTCTTTTGTAATCAAGAAAGCTTTGAGTTGGTGTATCTCATATGCCACCAATGCCCATCATTTGAGGATATGTGGTGGACAATACCCACAACAATCCCCCTGTCAGCAGAGACAAATGTGTCTCTCAGTCTGGGCAACTGTAGCAGAGACATACTGGGACTTCTAAACTGAAAACCTTTTTGATGGATGCTGGAAGTCATCCAGACTGGGTGGCCATGATCTGGATATTGGTGAGAGGGCCCTTAAGGATGTCCAAAGCAAAGTAACACAGTCACTTTCCTTCATTGTTAAAAACAAATAGACTTTGTAAAACAGCTTCAATGAGGTGCTACCTGCAAAGGTTTGTCAAAGCTTGGCTGGGTCCTATTAAATATTATTATTTTTACATTGTGAATTTCAATAATAGAGATAAAGTAGCTTGATTGGAATGATCAAGGGAAGTGATGAAAGAGTTGTTAAGATTTATTGTTCACACTTTTAGTGATTGTACACCAATAGAGAAGCAGAAAAGTTTGGGTATGTGCTAAGTTGGGTATTTTCAACTATGAATCTTATTGATCCATGGCTGTGTCTGCCACTTAGTAGAATGAAGTTTTTTATATTTATTTCTCAGAAACAAAAAGAGACCATTCCGCTCTTTGTTTCCTTCCTTCATGTCCACACACCCTGCTTCACCATAAAGATATTTCATGGGAAAAGCCAGAATGGTTTATATGGAGACAATGTAGAAGAGATGGACTGGATAGTAGGTAAGTAACATTGTTTAATGTTTAAAGGCCCTTCTGCCAATATCCACACCACAGCCATCCAGTGTGGATGACTAGTTGGCATTCCCCAAGTTAACCAGGGAATTCTGGGAGTTGAACTCCATATATCTTAAAGTTGCCAACCTTGAAAAACACGGATCTATTTTCTATGGGTCAAAAAGCTGGGAATTCTTTTCCCTCATAGTTTTCTGGAATATATAGTATACAGCTTTAAGACTTGTGAACTTCAACACCCAGAATTCCTGAGCTAACATGACTGGAGGAAGAATTCTGGAAGCTGAAGTCCACAAGTCTTAAAGCTGTCAAGTTTGAAGACCCCTGGTATACAGTAACTTCTTCACCACTCAGCATCTTTCAGTTGAAGGAAATATTTCATTTGGCAGCTGATTCCGAACCCTTGGAAATAAAAGCTTACCATTCTCCACCAGTAGGTCCCATTGCTAGACCTCAAACATGCTCCTTTTTCATCCACATCTAAATTTTCAATTGACAGACACAATACAAGAATGTCTCTTGTATAACCTTGAAATAATTTGGTGGCACAAAAAAGTTAGAGCAATAGTCTTGTGAAACTACAGTACATTTTTGTACCCTCTGTGTGAGTGTTTTTATATGGATCACATTATAGTTACATTTAAATGTTTTATATTTTTATATATTGTATATGTATATTTTATATGCAGATTTTCTACATATTTTTGTAATATTTTAAACTGACAGTACATTTCAACATCTGACAACATAATGTATAACATAATCTAAAGGCAATGTTTTGTTTCATTTTAAATCGTGTGTTGGACTTCTAATTATTTAGGAAGAATTTTTGCTGCTGTTGACAGAGTGGGATTAAGGACCAATACTTTTACTTATTTTACTTCTGATCATGGAGGATATTTGGAATTTAGAGAAGGAAATATCCAGGTTGGTGGTTGGAATGGTAGATTCAAAGGTATGAAAGTTTTGTTTCTGTTATCTATGCACTTAGATTATTGTCATGCCTCACATATGGGCTCTCTTTGAGAAGTATGGAAACATGAGTTTCCAAACATAAAGACAGTGGTTGTAGTAACCAATTATTGTGGCAATATTGTATGGTTTTTACTGGCATCCTGATCATTTTTAGCCTGCTGATTTCACCTTTTAAAGATTTTTATACGTTGAGACTGGCCTACCTGAAAAATTGCAAACATTATTAGTTTAAAAAAGCCTTAGACAAGTTTCTTCCTGAAATTCTACTTCCCCCAAAGTTTCACTACTAATAGCACAGTTGGTAGTGCTGTTCCTTCTCTGTCTAACGTCCCTTAATGTCTTATTCCCCCATCCCCAACCTGAAAGTGAC
This sequence comes from Pseudonaja textilis, assembly GCF_049901715.1. Lineage (NCBI taxonomy): Eukaryota > Metazoa > Chordata > Lepidosauria > Squamata > Elapidae > Pseudonaja > Pseudonaja textilis. The sequence continues at coordinate 15,861,373 of NC_141997.1, forward strand.
CTGAACATGGCTGGCTCAGGAATTCAGGGAGCTGAAGTCCACAGCAGGGGTTGGATTCAAAAATCCCAGCAACCAGTTTCGCTGCCTGGTTGCTGGGTGGGCATGGCTATGGTGGGCATGGCTTTCTGGGAGGGCCATTTTTTTGTCCTCCCAAGGGTCTGGAGGCCTCCCCGGACCCCTTGGAGGATGAAAATGACCTCCCCCAGGCTCTGGAGTTCCTCCAGAAGCCAGAAACAGGCCCATTTCCGGACTTACAGAAGTCCCATTTTCCCCCTCCCAGAGCCTTCATGCAGACCCTGCACTTAACTTAATCGAAAATAGGCCGTGTGGAGATTCCTGGGAGGGGCAGGGTGGGTTGGGTGTGGCCAGCCAGTTGGTTGAAATACCAGTTCAGCGAACCAGATGAAAACTTAACATCCAGTTTGCCCAAACCAGTCCAAACCAGTAGAATCCCACCCCTGGTCCACAGGTTGTAAAGTTGCCAGAGCTGCCCACCCCTGCTCCTGTGGCTATAAGCCCAAACCTGCCTCACCCACCAGTGGCTTCTAGTATTTCCACTGAAGTATTTTCTAGTATTTTCACTGAAATATTTTGCCAGGTGTGAGGGTGGCAGTTAACTGAATTCATAAATGCAGGTGTTGGCACTTTATTGGCAGCTTTGTTTGACTGCCATCACTGATTTGTTACTGCTGCCAGTATTTTAGAGTTGGTTCTGTGACTTGTGGACCATAACTGTTCTACTCCTAGCCCTTGAATTTCATCAATTTATACCTCTCTGAATCCTAGATTAAAAAGCCCTTTCAATAATAATATTCAAGTTGATGGAATAAGAGGAGCAATTATGGTTTGGTCACTTTTGGACACATTGCAAATATTGTTTTATTTCCAGGACTTTTTAAAGATTTTTAAAATCTCATTTTTCCAAGTCTTTAAAATGTTTAGGTTCATTCGGAGGGGGTTGCTTATTGTTTTAGTAGTGGTTTGATGTATTGTGCCACACATGGGATATTTTCCTGTTAAACCTATAACTTGCCACAATCATGGTTGCCTTTAAGCAACTGTCAGAGAAAAAGCATAGAAATGAAATGAAGAAGGAAATAGTGATCTATAAAAGTGGTGAGTTGTTAATCAACAAGGGTCATAGCTTTCCCACTGCTACATTAATGAGGTTATTTTTTTTTTTTTTGTCTAAATGAAACAGGTGAACTGTAGGATAAAATCAATCACTGAGTAATTTTGACTTCATACAACTAATATCTTTTTCCTACTGCTACTCCTGATGCAGATGGAAAGGGCATGGGAGGCTGGGAAGGAGGAATCCGTGTGCCTGGAATAGTTAGATGGCCAGGAAAGATCACTCCTAACACTGTTCTTGATGAACCCACAAGCCTGATGGATATTTACCCCACTGTGGCTCATTTGGCTGGGGCATCGGTGCCACAAGACAGGTATGCATTTTTGTTCTAAAAGTGATTGAGAGGTATTCAATTTTAACTAAGGCAAATATCTAAAGTTGCAAACTTTATTATTGTCATCAAAGGTTTGCAGAGGTTTGGGAGACCCCCTATCTAAAATTCTGCTCAGTTCAGAGAACCCCCAAATCCCACTCCTGGCTGGCCCCGCCCCACCCGCCTCACCCCTCCCAGGAGTCCCCAGGCGTCCTGTTTTGGATGCAGGTAAGTGCAGGGCACGTGCAGAGGCTCAGGAAGAGTAGAAAACGGGCCTCCTAGAAGTTTGGGAAGATTGGAAATGGGTCCGTTTCCAGCTTCCAGAGAGTCTCTGGAGCCTGGGGAAGCCATTTTCGTCCTCCTGGAGGCTCTAGGAAAGCCTCCGTAGCCCAGGAAGGGCAAAAACTCCCCCCCACCATAGTGCAGGAGGCTGACTAGGCCATGGCCACCATGGCCACACCCACCTGGGCAGAGAACCCATTGCTAAAAATGTTGAAGCCCATCCCTGATTGAAAGGTATTCAATTTTAACTAAGGGAAACATGAAAAATATATTAAATATTAGGCTGTGAAGGTTTAATTTGGAAGACGCATGGGGGAACCAGGGGTGGGATTCAAAGTTTTTAACAACCAGTTCTGTGGGTGGGGCTTAGTTGGTGGGTGTGGCTTGGTGGTCATGTGACTGACTCAATGTGGCCAACTCAACATCACTCACATCAAGGCATGCATCTCCTTGCCTGGCATCTCATGACTGTGGGGATGCTGCAACAGTCATAAGTTTGAAAGATTGTCATACGTCACTTTTTTCAGTGCCATTGTAACTTTGAATGGTCACTCTACAAAAGCAAAGTACCAGCAAAGGAGGGGAAAAAAACTCCAGAGACGGTCCTGAGACAGGAAGTCAAGTTCTTCCAAGAACGTAATAAGGGTTAACAGAGAGGCAGTTTCTGTAAGCAACACCAGAATGTTTCCTTCCTGCCTTCCTTACAGGATCTGGCCAGTAATTTCTTCTAACACCCGGTTCTCTGAACTGCTTAGAATGTTAACAACCGGTTCTAGCAAATAGGTGCGAACTAGTAGAATCCCACCCCTGGGGGGAACCTAAAAGCACAAATGCTGCACGGTGAAGCAACTGGCTTTTCTTTCTTTTTTCTTTTTGTAGGATGTAGGTGTAGAAGTGGAAGATATGCCTTTTGAGTACATTACCCATCACAGCCACCAGCAGCAATTAGGTTCCCAGCATAATATGTTCTACTGTCACATGGTCCAATTTGAGGACAAGTAACAATAGAAAAACAAATCCACCAGGTGTGTTAGATTCTGCTTGCTTTCTAATAAACTAACATACTTTTATAGACACTCATATAAACCGTAGATGAACTGCCTAGATGAGTTTTGCAGGCAGCCCTTTTACACGTTTTTTTTAATTAGCATGTCTTGACAGTTCTGTAAATTAGATATATCAAAAACAAAAGATAATTTTGCCATTGTAACAACTTATGTATTCTAGGTATGAGTATGCATTTCCCCAACATTTTTAATCTATTTACATTCATTGCAGTGGTGGGATTCAATTTTTTTTACTACCAGTTCTGTGGCCGTAGCTTGGTGGGTGGGGAAGGATACTGTAAAATCTCCAGTCAGAGGTGGTTTTTGCCGGTTCTCCGAACTGCTCAAAATTTCCGCTAAAATTTCCTGACCAGTTCTTCAGAACTGGTCAGGACCTGCTGAATACCACTTCTGATTCATTGTAAGTTTTATAATTTACATCAAATTCTTGCACAACTTCATAGTTCTCCTTTATGTAATTACAACAAATCTATTAATACTATCTGCGGAACTGGGGGAGGGGTCAAAACTTACTAGGAAAAAAGAACTGGTATTAATGGTTTTTGAATTCCCTTTCTCTGCCCCTTGTAGTCCTGGTAATTTTCAACAAACTTAGATTTAGCCTTGAACTTTTTGGCAGCTATATCAGTTAGGGACAGCCCTTTCACAGACTTATCATTCCTTTTTTATTTAGGATAATTGATGGGAAGAACCTAGTACCTTTACTGCTGGAAGAAGTTCGACATTCGGAGCATGAATTCATGTTTCACTACTGTGGGTCATATTTACATGCAGTGCATTGGTACCAGAAAGAGAGTAAGTATAAATTGTCTCCCTTGAATATATGCTGTACATTTCCAGTTGAGTGTGTGTGTGTGAGTGTGTGGGACAGAAAGTACAAAGTCCACTATTTTCTTTTTCCTCCATTTAATTAATATGCAATGCCATGTAGCTTCTGTGCCACCACTTGTCTTGGAATGCCAATATGATGTTATTTTGCATAGCCCTATATACCCCTTTAGTCACAACTATACATCTTCATTTTAAGAAAGTGCCATTCAGTACAGCATGATTTTTCATTTAACATGGATAAATTCATGCTTGCAAACTGTAAATGTGACTTGAGCTGTGAAGAGATTATCAGGCAGCCCTAGTTTGTTCCTTGATACAGTGTCTCTTCTAAGGATTGCCATTCTTGAGTTTTTCATTCTACTCTGCAGTTACTTTGTGGTTCTGCAAAATTGAAAAAAAAATCACTAAGGTTTGACTTAGTTTCCTTTAAAATATTTTTTTTTTTAAGTTGCCTGGCTATCAGTTTTGTTGGAAGATGTGCTTTGCAAACAATCCATGTATATTGCTTGAATTTGAAAATGATCCATCATCCTAGTTAATTATAAGTTTAACTCCATAGCCAAGTTTATGACTGTAATTCTAATATATTTGGCAATGCTGTTGTATGAATATAAGACTATCCTTACCACAAGTCAGTAACTGAATTTGCATGAAACGATGTTCCATACTACATTTATTGAATCAACCCAATTTCCTGAGGTCACATATAAAATCATAGCCAAGTTGGTTGAAAAATACATGGGACCCTCTGGGTAATGAGTGAAATAAAAATAACAGTCTAGCATCTTGTGTTAAACTAAACAGAAATAGAAAGCCACTGTAAGCAGCAAATACTTAAGAGAAAAAGGAGGTAGGAACTGATAGATAATAGAATGGTTTCTGTCGTCTACTGCTTGCCCTGCTCCTCTAAACCTTGAGCCTTTGGTTCAGTGAATGAATGCTAATTGGATGGATGGGTGGATGGATGGATGGAAAAATAAAATAAAATTCAACAGCTTGAAAAGGAATCAATCATAACCTTTTTTTTCTGACAAACTATCAAGGCCTAAACCAAGGTGGGAAAATGTCACAGAAGTAAATAGAATTAGTTCAAATCTCTTTTCAGTGTTGAAGATAGACTTGGGAAAGACAAAAGGATTATGTGATAGGTACTAAGTATCCTTTTGTTCTCTTAAAGGTGGTGCGCTTTGGAAAGTCCATTATGTAACCCCAAACTTTCAACCCCAGGAGGGTGGACCCTGTTATGGAATTAAAATGTGTCAATGTTTCGGTGATGAAGTAACCCATCATAACCCTCCTTTGCTTTTCAATCTTTCACGTGATCTTTCAGAGACCAACCGCTTATCCCCAACTTCTGAACCACTATTTAACGTGGTCATAAGTCAAATGGCAACAGTAGTGACCAAACATCGTAATACTCTCACACCTGTCGCCCAACAACTTGATGTGTACAATACTGTTTGGAAGCCTTGGTTGCAGCCATGTTGTGGGACATTCCCTTTTTGTTGGTGTAATGATGAAAGCAATAATGATATCATCATTAAATAGATTTTAAGAGAATTATTGAAATAAAGTTGGTGAGAAATAGGACACTCATAATGTTCCTTAAATGAGTGAATTACAATGATGAAGTACGAGCTTATTTTGTCTGCAATTGTCATGATTAAACAATGAAATAGTTAATTATATCAAATTAGTTGCCTATCCCTTTTTAAACGCGACAATTGCTTCTTTCTTTGAGACATGCCAAGCTATTTCTTCATTTTTTTCTTAAATGGATCACCTCCTTAACAATGTAGTTTTTACTTTCTAGACACATGCTTGTAGGCAGACAAATATTTCCAAGCAATTTAAATTTTGAATCAACTGCAAGAAGCAGCAGCAGCGGAAATAGATGGAAACATCTGTTCTATGACAAGTGTTTGCTTTCTTTAAAATGTTCTTTTCAGATCATTTTAAGAATATAATCCACAGTCCATAATCTGACCTTTATGCATTATTATTACTAGAGACCTCTTTAGTGTCACTTTTCCTTCCTACCTTATCTATTCCTTCACATTCTTTTAATTAAGAGAAATAAATATACAGCCGGCATCCTGCAAAACCAGGTGTCACCCTCCAGCATAATCTCTGTTTGCAAGAAACAAAATGGATCCTGTGTTGTAACAGAAGTAGGTAAAGGCCTTACAATTAAAATAGTGCCATTATGAAAGATAATGCGGTTCTCCACTGGGACCCTAGGCCAACTGACAGAGCCAGGTCTCCAGGACCTTAGAAAAGGTCAGGAGGTGGGATGTCGTGTGAGCGGCGGAATGACTGAGGCAACATGAAGCAACATCAGCTTTAAACTTTATTAGAATAATAAAGGGTTGCCGCGACTGCCACACTAACAGGGCAGCCAGCTGGCAGGCAACAGCTGATGCCGTTTGACAGCTCCCTTTTATAGTCAGCTGTCAAACAACATCAGCCAATAGGAACAGTCTGTGTTCCTGCTGGAAGCACGGACCGGAGTGAAGACTTCAACTCAGTCTTTTCAGGATAGAATACTTCTTTCTCCCCGAACGGAACACGTGTAGTCCTTCAGATAACTCGGGCGCTTGTGCAGTCGGTCAGATCTTCTCGGCTCCAATGGTGCTGCTGCAAGATGGGACTCCTCTGCTTGGCGGGCAGTTTCTGGCAATACAGGAGCAGGTTCTCAGCTTCAGACAGCTCGGGGTGCGGGACCGTCGACTGTCCAGGTAGGCTCGTGTCGCTGTCAGGTCCACAGTGGGCTTCTTCAGGCACTGGTGGTCTGGATGCGGCAAGAACGTCCGGAGGGCCACCTTGTCCTTGGCAGAGTGGGCAGCAATATCAGAAGTGGTGATGGGAAGCTTGAGGTCATTGATCAGGAACACAGCATTGGTTGGTGCAGGATCCTCCACTGGAGTAGGCAGGGGGCAGCGACTAAGGGCATCAGTGTGGCTGAGGCTTTTGCCTGCTCAATGAACCAGCATATAGGAATATGCAGCCAGAAATAATGTCCACCTGGTCATTCTTGGAGACAAAATCTGAGGCATTTGTCTGTTGCCAGACAGAAGACCCAAAAGAGGCTTATGATCTGTAACTAACTTGAAATGGTATCCATAGAGAAACTCATGGAACTTTTTGACTGAAGCAACTGCAGCCAAAGCCTCTTTGTCAATTTGACTGTAGTTGCGCTCCACTGGGGAGAATGTTCTGGAGAAAAAAGCAATGGGCGCCTCAGAACAATTAGGCAGTCTGTGACTTAAAACGGCTCCTATGTGAAAAGGTGAGGTGTCTGCAACTAAGACTAAAGGCAAATTTTTGTTGAATTGAATCAGAACAGCATCAGATGTAAGCAATGATTTGACTGCTTTAAAAGCATAGGCTTCCTTAGGTCCCCAATGCCAAGAAGATTGTTTGTCCAGGAGCCTATGTAGAGGTTTTGTGATGGAAGCTTTATGGGGCAAAAACAAGGCATAGAAGTTAAGGAGTCCCAAAAAAGACTGGAGCTCTGTTTTATTAGTTGGTGTGGATGCCTCTTGAATAGCCCTTATTTTGGATTTGATTGGGTGAATGCCAGAGGCATCAATTCTGTAACCCAAAAATTCAACCTGTGGAGTGGCAATAGTGCATTTCTCTTTTTTCAATTTGAGACCAGACTTCCTGAAACACTCGAGGACACCTCTGACTCTCTGCAGTAACTGAGGCTTGTCAAAGGCAGATATTAAATTGTCATCAAAATAAGGTATTACACCAGGTAATCCTTGAAGCAGTCTCTCCATTAATGATTGGAAAATTCCTGGGGCCACACTGACTCCAAATTAGAGGTGCCTACACTTAAAAGGGCCCCTGTGTGTTACAATAGTTTGTAGCTCTGCGGCTGTGTCATCAACAGGGAGCTGTTGATAGGCTTGTGACAAATCTAGTTTTGCGAAAATGGTTCCTGGCTCAAAAGAGTGTAGCAAGTGCTGGATAACTGGGAATGGATAAGCACTGATATGTAAATATTTGTTTCAAGAGCACTTGTAATCAGCTCAAATTCTCAAACTGCCATCTTTCTTCAGGGGTGTCACTATTGGGGTTTCCCATTTTGTGAAGTCCACAGGCCTAGTTAATTAATTTGTCCAGTTCCTTGTCCATCTTAGGGCAGATTGCAAAAGGTACTCTTCGAGGCTTTAAACAGATTGGAACTGCTAGAGGGTCCAAGTTGAAAGATATTGGAGTTCGCAAGTAATAGCCTATGCCTTCGCTGAACACATCAGCATAGTGTTTGAACAAGGCACCCACCTCTGAATTGGCAATCGAGTGGATTCCTCATATATGAAAGCCAAAGGCAGGGAACCATATCTAACCCTAACAGCTTGGGAGGGCACCATCCACTATCACAAAGTGACCCTTAAAATTTTGAAAATGAATAAAAAAACTTGCCTTTTCCAATGACTGGGATGGTTCTGCCTTGATAGTCACGTAGGGTTAAGTTGCAGCCTTGAAGCCTTTTCTTTGCCATTCTGGGAAGTAGTTGTTTCAAGGTGGTCCACAAAATGGTGGAGCCAGTGTCTACTTCCATCCTGCAAGGCTTTCCTTCTAGAGAAATAATAACATTAATTTTGTTAGAACCTTTGTCTGTCTGCTTAGCTTGGTAGCAGGTAATAATCTTCATTTTGTTTTTGGAAATGCTGAGTTGTCTGAGATTGCTGTGGCTGGGCAAAAGTCTTCTCTGCCTGACAGATTCTGGCTAAATGATCCTTTCTCTGGCATTTTAAATAGATGGCATTCCTGAACTTGCAGGATGCCCTGGAGTGGCTTAGACAGATGGGCTGAGATTGTGGAGGTTGATTTGGAATAGACCTGTTCCCCCTTTGACTGGGTTTGGGCTGCCTGAGGTGATTTACATCAGTGGTTTCTTCAGAGCCTTCCTCAGTGGAAGCTTCATCATAATGAACGGCTGATCTGTTCTGGCTGACTGGATTCCCTTGAATTTCTGCTGCTGAGACTGCTGATAGCTCTGCAGCTTGGGATTCCTCTATTGCTATTTTAAGAGTCAAATCCCCTTTAGCCAGTAGGTGCCTTTGTAAGCTTAAGTCCCTGACTCCAAGACTAATTGATCTAATAGCATGTCCTCCTGATAGTCTCTAAACCACAGTGCAAGGCAGCTGTTTGTAAAGCTGCCATATACCCACTAATAGACTCTTCCCTCAGCCTGGGTTTGTGTCCTAAAGGCATGATGCCTGGCAATATGATAGGGCTTATGAGAATAATGGTTAGAAAGAATTTCCTGTAATTCCTCCCATGGAACAGTCTTAATTGAACATAGTGCCAGCAATGTGATAGCAGTGTCAAACACTGTGGCTCCACAAAAACTTAAAAAGTAAGATTTTTTCCTATGGTCAGAAATATCAGCGAGGTCAATGGCATCTAGGAAGCAGTCGAATTGGTTTCTGTAGGACTGCCATGTCTCCGCTGTCGGTCTGAAAGGCGGGAACGCAGGGTTTGAAGTCATCTTGTCTCAGCGGTGCCAGTTCTTCTGAGGGAAGTTGAAATTTGTGCTCGCGAATAGTGACAGTAAGCTCTTAAAGTGACATACAGCTCCGTAGTGGCTTCCGCTCTTTTTGTAGTGACTTTGCTCAGCGATTTTTTGCTCTGTTGCCTCTTATATATATCCTGTCCTTGTTGCCAGTGTAGTGTGAGCAGCAGAATGACTGAGGCAATGTGGAGCAACTTCAGCTTTAAACTTTATTAGAACAATAAAGGGTTGCTGCGACTGCCACGCTAAAAGGGCAGCCAGCTAGCGGGCAACAGCTGATGCCATTTGACAGCTCCCTTTTAGTCAGTTGTCAAACAATGTCAGCCAATAGGAATGGTCTGTGTTCCTGCTAAAAGCACGGACCGGAGTGAAGACTTCAGCTCAGTCTTTTCAGGACGCAATATGGCAGCTGATTTCACACACACACACACACACACAGGAGGGGCATGTCAGATATTCCAAAGGGCAGGAGCCATAGCAGAGAAGGGTCTTCTCATGGACCACGCCAACTGAAATACCTTGACTAGCAAGGCCCATCGCCTGTCTCCTCTGCCAGCGCATTATTGTTATTCCTAGTATGATATTCACTAATTTCTAATTATTGAGTATACTTTTATAAGATTCTTAAATCAGTTAATATGATGAGAATAGGACATGGAGATTTCAAGATAAAAATAAAATGTTTATTTGATAAACTACTTTATTACAAAAATGAAGAAAAAAATATGGCAATTATAAGGTAGAACTTATACTTTTACTAAATATTTACAAAATCATAAAGTATCAAATCAAAATTAAAAGGAAATGAATGTTGATGGGAAAACATAAATTATGTAACACTGACACCTCCTTGCATGCAAAACTAAACTTCTTCAAGAAACTATTAAACGAATCTCTGCTTTAGATAGGCTGCAACCTAAAACAGGGACAGAAAATCACAAAAAAGCTTAAAGAGAATGCAACAAATATATTTCAAATGTTCTAACAGATAAAAAGGTTCACTTTAGTTTTGGTAAGCATCTCAGTGGATACATGAGGGTTTTAGTAATTCAATTATACATAATGCTTTGAAACAGTTATCCTAAGATTCAATGTTAAATTTAAGAATTTTAAATACTCCTAGGGAAAAAGGCTATAAAGTTATAATTTTACCAAGAATTAACCATTTGACAGTAAATAAAAAATACACATTACCAATCAAAGGAACCAGTGTACAATGAGAAAAAAGTGGCTCATTTAATTCAACATGACTAAGTTTCTATTACAAACACTGTTTAATGCCCTAACATTGTACCAGTTGTGAGTTAGCTGTCATTAGCCAGATGAAATATTCTTTTGCCTTCCTGCATCTCATAAAATGGATTTCAGTTCACAAAGACTTATAGTACAATGACGCATGACTTAAGATGTTACAAACTGCTCTAAGGTTTGGGTGTAATAGATTAATATGTGTAGACCTCTTCCAAAAATATCGACAGTACAATACTTAGAATTCCTGGCCATCTGAATTTCAGTTAAATTACAGCACGATTTATTTACACCAAATAAAAAAGGAGGGCTGGTTGAAAATACATGATATACATATAGTCTTCCCTACGAATACATTACACTCCATGAACATAGTTTAATAAAAGGAGGAGGAGATGCAAGGTTTTATTGAACCTGTAAAATCCTCCATACCCAGAGACTATATTTGGATCATGTCCTTAGGTGTGTTTATTAACTCTGCTGTAAGTATTTGAGTCCTTTACTTTCAAGTTTTTTATACCTTCTTCCATGCCAAATCTGGTATGGAAAATTTATTTGATCTACAAGTATAAAGCCATTTATCATAATTTCAGATTAATTTTCTAGCTAGAAACTTTACAGGATGCAAGGCTGTAGAGGCTATTCCTAAGCAAAGGGAGGTTCTGGAGAAGTTGAGCCAAAATTTGACTCCGCAAAAAGAAAGCTTGAAAGCTCCATGCATTTCATTCTCTGAAAGTAAACATGGCAAATACATATTTATCTAGGCTAGACTAGTCATGTCAGAAAATCTATTTTTGCCGAAATTTCCTTCACCAAAGCAAAAGATAGTTGTGTGTTCTGCAAATGTAAACAGATCAATTGCAATTAGGATAAGGAAAAACACCTATAATAAAAAAGCATCTAATTTCTTCTTAATGTTTTCAAAAGCATCCTTTCCTAGATAATCAATGTGGCCTTCCTCCCACTTCCTTCGTTCATCTTCTGCTCTTGATTCCTTTGCCTCTGGCTGAATAGTCACCTTTGCAACAGGGCTGACAAATTCATTCTAGAAGAACAAAGAATGAAAGGCATTTCAGACGTTCAGTGTTCCTGTTTTAATAATACTAACAGCTACAGCCGGAAAACTGGATTCAAGATGTACATAATGCAAGAAGTTGGATTTGCAGGCCACAATATCTATAGGAATATTGGACTCAAAACAGGTGCCAATTCTTTATCACATGACAAACGTAAGCAAGACATTCTTATCATTCATATGTATCAAATATTCTTTTAAGTCTATAACAGAAAAGCCAAGTAAATAAATATTTGCTGTAAAAGCATATCATAATGTATTGATTTGTTTCATTTATTAAATTCAATTATATGGTTGCCCATCTTGTGAATGTGGCTCTGCAGCTAATAACACAATAAAATATATATTTTTAAAAATATCAACAAATGGTTAAAAAAATTATAGTGATCAGCATGGGTAAACCTGGAGTAAATAGCTGACAAAGGACCATACAGCACATATATTTAATGGACCATACAGCACATATATTTACTGTTACCATAGTCTGGAGAGGAACAGGCTGAACAGACAATTCCGTGAAGGACTTGCTTGGATCAACAATATCACTTTCAAGACTGCATTCATCTTTCTTTACAGCCTGAATGAAATTGAAATACAGGCTTTAGTTGCACTCTAACCAAAGAAAAAAAAACAATTTTTATTACAACCTGCCTGGAGCATGTTCCATATTCTCCAATGCTATTATGGTCTGCATATTTTACTTTAATATTGCACTGGCAGACTCCAAGTAATCATAAAAGATCAAAGGAATACTGACAATTAGCTTTTTTTGTTGAAGTAAATAAAATGTTTTTGTATGCCATTGAAAAATGTATAAGAATGTCCATCAGGCTGGTATGCCATGTTCTACCACATGAATTTAAAATCCCTTGTTGAAAAACACTTTCTATTCTTGCAATCTCAGACATGCTTAAATAAAAATGCTTCTTTTCAAAAAGGGCCCTGCCAAATCTCCAAGTATCTTGTTAATATGGAACTCAAAAGCACAGGTACTGAGACTGTAGAAATAGTTACATCAGATATTCATATCTTGCATAAGGGGAAACGGAATATATTTCCAAGTAAAATATACATACTGTACCTCCCATTGTTCTTAAATAAAGACTGACTGATTTTGTAATAGAAAGCCACACTTTTAAAAGATGTTTCATTACAAGTCATTTCCAACTGCAAACCTAATTCAAGGAGATGTTTTGAAAAGAAACATCTGTTGTTTTTAAAGCAAAGCTGTATACATTAAATTATATTCATATCAGTTGAAGATATTCTATATTTTAAATCTGTGAAAATGACATGTTTACAAATGTGGATGCATCTTCCAAATTGTTTAAAATAATAGCAATACAAATATACTCACAATATTAGTTTTGGCAGATAACTCACTGGATGTGGTTACAACAGATTCTGAAATATATCCTGTATTTGTTGAGTCTGGCAAGGAATTGTTGATAAGAGGATTTTTGCTTTCAGGTGTCAGCACATCAGTGTTCCTTTCAGGCTACAGTACAAAAATATTGTTTGCACTATATTTTTGTTTAAATGTATTACCTCTAGATGTTATTTCTGCTTTTATGTTCTACAATTTATCCAAACAATTCTCTAAGCAGATTGCAAAATAATATACACGTACAAATAAAAATCAAAATATGACCACATTCCTATTCATAATCACATGAATAGTGCTGTCAGTATAGGTAGTGCTCAACTTATGACCAGTCACATAACAAGCATCGTATTTACTTAATGACATTTACTTAACTGCAGCAAAAAAAATGTTGAAAAATTGTGTCTGGTCATTATGATGCCCCAAATTACAACCACAATGACTTATGACCATAACCCTAGACTCAATTAGGGTCACAAGTCAAGGACTTTCTGTAAATCACCTACTGAAAGAATCAGAACCACCCACTATTTTGCCAGTCTCCAAAGGTATTTTGAAATAGCCAAATCTTAATGGCTTTTATGAATGCCAGTAGGATTGATGGCTGAAGGTCCTCTTCCCTTCCAGAGGTCAGCAGCATCAGTCAGCCCTACTGTATCAATGATCTGACCAAACAATGTTATGGATCAAAACTTCTGAAGTATTTTCTGGTACAAGCTAGAATCCATCGTTCCCTCAATGATTATGAGCTATCTGGATCTTGAGACTGCAAAGCAAACGCAAAGTATAATAATCTCACCACTACATTTTATCTCATTTTAGCCAAACATTATTACAGTTGACATACATAAATATTAGAACCAGTGGTGGTATTCAGCTGGTTCCCGAAGGATCGGGCGAACCATTAGCAAGAATTTGGTGTGGGTCGCTGAACCGGTAGTAATTTCTGGCTGTCCATGCCCCCACCTGGTCGCCCTCCCGCCCGATGCTCGCTTACCCCGCCCACCTGCCTGACATTCGCCTAAGGTATTTCTTTCTTTTTTCCCCCTCCCGATAATCAGCTGTAGATAAGATCAGCTGTGCCAGGATTCCCCTTGCTGAGGCCCAGGAAGGCAAAAAATGGAGGGAGGAGCTCAGCACCCCCTCCATTTTTTGCCTTCCAGAGCCCCAGAGAAGCCTTGGGGGAGCAAAAATGCCCCCCCCCCCGAGGCTTCTCTGAGGCCAGGAAGCTCCCAAAACGGAGCTTGGAGGAGTGCTGCATGCCCCTCCCATGCTGTTCCTTTTCTTCCTGAGCCCCAGAGGAGCCTTAGGGGAGCAAAAACACCTCCCCAGAGGCTTCTCTGAGGGTAAGAAGGTCCCAAAATGGAGCTTGGAGGAGTGCTGCATGCCCCTCCCATGCTCTGTTCCTTTTCTTCCTGAGCCCCAGAGGAGCCTTAGAGGAGCAAAAACACCCCCACAGAGGCTCCTCTGTGGCTAAGAAGCTCTCAAAAATGAGTGGGGGCTGCAAAAAAAAGCCACACCCACCCAGTCACATGGCCACACCCACCAAGCCACACCCACAGGTATTTTTGAATACCACCACTGATTAGAACATTCCATTTTCATATCATATTTACAGAATATTGTTCCAGGAGTCCACTAAACCATGCAGGAGATCTATAGCAATGAAGATTTTGAAGCAATGTTTTTCCTAGGAATTCTTCCATAGACAACACCTTTGTTCGCAGTTTCATTATGGTGAACGCATGACATTAAACAATACAAGAACTGTGTCCTAGCTTTTACTAGTATTCTAAGGTTTTTTGTGCTTCCTTTTGTGTACAGTTGTTATACAATATTTGTGATTTTTTTTATTGGTGAACTACTCATAGAAAGAGCAACAATGGGATTACATTTTCTCCATTTGAACACCATGTGACATGGTAATAATTTTATATTCCTTTCAGACTCATGAACATATATAACAATATAAATATGCTATTTAAGATCCAAAGACATCTCTTTTAATAGGGTCATGAATCACTTCTATTATCCTGTGTTATAAAGAGCAGACTCCAATGGTGGTGGCCAACATGTTATTTTTTAATAATAATGAGGGGCCACTCAATTCATACTTGTCATTTTATTGATTAAAACATATAACTGTAATTACTCCTTTAAGAATACTAGTTAACCTAGAATTTCACAAACTTTGAAGCATAACAAAGGGAGTGAAAATTCAATAAAAATGTGATGCAGTATACAAGACCATGCTAGAATGTTACATAAGTTGTGCTTTAAAAGGTATGTATACATGAATGTGCCTCAATGCCTCATTAAGAGCTTTTTTTTACTGTTATCTCTATTTTATAATGCAAAACATTAGTACTCAATTTCAAAAGTGATATGCTACTAGAGTTGTATGCTCCTCTTTGAGAAGTTTCCCTAAATCTACTTGAGAAATTTAACTATTAACCTGGGTGGTGGCAGAGGTGATATTCAGCAGGTTCTGACCAGTTCTGGAGAACTGGTAGCAGAAATTTTGAGTAGTTCAGAGAACCAGCAAATGCCACCTCTGACTGGCCCCACCCCCATCTATTCTCTGCCTCCGGAGTCCCAGCTGATCAGCTGGGTCTTCTTTTGTTGCCCTGCCCAGGAGAATGGAGCTGAAAAGCAGGTTAGTGGGGTGGAGAGGGAATGGGGATTTTGCAATATCCTTCCCCTGGAGTGGGGTGGGAATGGAGATTTTACAGTATCCTTCCCCTGGCATGCCCGCCACGCCATGTTCACCAAGCCATGCCCACAGAACTGGTGGTAAAATTTTTTTGAGTCCCACTACTGGGCGGTGGAGATTATAATACAAACAATTTTAAAATTGGGAAGGGGAACAAGGAAAATAAAGGACAGCTATAGCCACTGCAAACATGCAGCACCAATATGTTTCTGAATATGTTTCTGCTGTAAACATTTATTCTGGATTAAGATTATTATAGCAACATTTTTTCTATCTTCAATTAATTTTGACCCCGGCAACTGTCTGGTCAAGTCCTGAAGTTTTTTTTAGCAAGACTTTTAGAAGTCGTTTGCCTTTGCCTACTAGGGCTGTGAGAAAGAGTTGACTAGCCTGCTGCCTTAACCACTGTAGCAAATTGGCTATACTTACTGTTATGTTTGGGTGAAAGTAAATCCACTATGTTAAGATACACATTCATTTCTGTAAACAAATGTTTCATGACATTATTTCCAATTCTTAATTATAATACAGCACAAACACTTTTGAAGGACTAAATGTGGACTAAAGCAATATATTACAGACTAAATTTATGATTGTTGCAATGTAAGCTCATTCTGAATAGAGTTACGATCTAAGGAGTGGAAGAGATCTATCATGTCATAAAATTCAGTCAATCCTTCCTGCCATAGCCATTTTACCTCCTTTTGCTGGATTGGAGGCTCTTGCAATTTTTCCAGTAATGGTAATATACTGGACCTGTATGTTATCCACCAAAGTTCTAGGAATGGCAGCTGATTTTCAGATACAGAAGCTGAATCATTTGGTGTGACTGTTCTTGTCTGGGGATTGTACTTGTAGTTCCAGGGCTTTGCTGGTCCCAAAAAATGAATCACCTTTGTATCTTTACCAAAACTGTGGAGGAAAAAGTAAAACAATATTGCTTCAGTTCAACGGTTGACATAAGACTGCACCTCAATAACTTAGACTTATATACCACCTCATAGTACTTTACAGTGCTCTCTGAGTGGCTTACAGTGTCAGCACATTGCTCCCAACAATCTGGGTCCTCATTTTATTGACCTTGGAAGGATGGTAGGTTGAGTCAACCTCAAGTCACATCAGGATCAAACTATAAGGTTGTGGGAAGAGTTAACTGGCAATACTACATTCTAACTACTGCATTACCCTGGGTCTTAGATTAGTGTAGAGCAGGGGTCCCCAATCCAGTCCAAGGATTGGCACTGGGCTGTGGCATGCCAGAAACCAGGTTGCGCAAACAAGCAAAGGTCCAACCAGGGGATGCAGGCAGCACATGAAACCACATCCCTTCCAGTCCACAAAAAAAACCTTTCTCTCTATCCCTGGTGCAGGGGTGGGATGCTATTGGTTCTGCCCGGCTCTATAGAACCGGTAGCTCTGAAGAGCAGCAGACACTGAACAGGTCTGTGTTTGCTGCTGTTTGGCCCATCCACCCGCCTGGGCTCTTGTCCTTTATTTCCTGCTCTTTCAACCTCAGCTGCTTTGTGTGACACAGTTGAGGTTGAAAAGGCAGGAAAAAAGAGGCTTTTAAAATACTGCAGACTTGCATGCAGTGTTTTTCAGCTCTCCAGGCGGCACAGCTTGAGGGTTTTTTTACATGTTTGCACAGCGCGTGTCAGTCACTGAACCAGTAGTAACACCGGCTGAATCCCACCTCTGCCCTGATGCCCAAAAGGTTGGGGGGGTCACTGGTGTAGAGCACCACACACCAGCTCATAGTGATATGAGGAGGGGGGGCGGTGTGAAACAGTGTGAGTAAGGAGTGGTGTAACACTGTTGAACATGGCCAGGCAGAGAAGAGGATGGTGTAGCACCCCATGAATGCAACCAGGTGAGGGAGGTAAAAGCCATGACAATGTGGGTGAGGAGCGGCTGCTGAGGTACTGCCTGAATGCAGCTGGGAAGTGGAGGGAGTGATGCGGTCCCCCTCCAGAGTAGCCAGGCAGGCTGGTGTACACAGTGGACAGCAGGTTGGGAGTGCCTCAAGTGGGTGCTATAGAATACAAGATCCCTGAGATCTCATATTCAATAGGCTCCTTGAAAAAAGAAGTGGCAGGAGCAATTTAGAAGAGCAACTTGTGACCTTCCCTGCTGGTTTTCCCACCGAGTTTGCTTGTAGGAAGCTGGCAGAAAAATGATCATCACATGATTGTAGGATGCTACAATTCTCATAAGTGCAAGATGGTTGCCAAGTGCCTGAATTGTAATCACATAACCATGGGGGCAGTGCAACAGTTGGAATTTCGAGGACCAGCCAAAAGTGCATTCATTCACAATTTTGAAAGTTACTGAACAAGTAGTTATTAACCCAAGGACTAATTGCACAGTACAAGATTTTCAACTCTGCAATTACATGACAGCAAAATACAATTTCATTAATACAATTTCTGCAACTTTTTCAGATAAAAAAATATTCCAATGGTTTACAATTAAAATTCAATACACTCTGTCATACATAAATGAAAATATGTTTAAGTTTTGCCTTTTGATTGCAAAGCTAAAACCAAAATAAAGATACACAAAATAAAGAAATAAAGGACAGAGGGATAAAATCACTTTGCCAGTGCCAGTTCGAAATGACAAAATACTGAAGATATCTTTATAATGGAGATTGGTCTCCCTTTGTCAGGGTTCTTTCTGAGATAAACACTGTAATTTTCAAGCATCCTTTGATTCTATGGAAGATTGGAAGAGATAATAGCTATCCTTCCATTTACTTTTGCAGCGTCAAGGCAACAATGTTTTCTTGGTATGAGAAAAGGAAGCTCGTTATAACTATCCATTTCTCAGGCCCAAAGCTGAAGCTTGGTTTATTACTTCCCACCATGGGACTGCTCCTTAGAGGCTTCTACTAATTAATAAATACAAAAGCCTTGTTCCTGCTAAAAGGGAGATGTTAATTTCTTGGAATTGTTCATTAGAAATTGAAAACTGAACAAGCTTATGCTGGAAAGGCATGAGCTGCGAGTAGGTGGCCATGATAAGACAGTTTTAAGCTAGTGCACATTGTCCAATACTATTAATTCATAATGATGGGAAAAACTACTGAAGCCATTTTATCACCTAAAGTAATTGTGATTGTAAACATTTTTGAACATTTCACTCACTACCTGGCAAGCTCTAAAACCGTGATGGCAAATCTATAGCATGTGTGCCACAGGTGGCATGTAGAGCCATTTGTGCAGGCACTTGAGCCCCAGCCAAACTTACCAGCTAATTTTCAGCCTGTTTGAGGAAGTTTTTGCCCTCCTGGGGGCTCAGGAAAAGCCTCTGCAGCCTCCGGAGGCTGAAAAACGGGCCTTCAGGAAATACTAGAAGTGCCGAAATGGGCCCGTTTTCAGGCTCCAGAGGCTTCCCCGAGGTTCCTCCGGGAGGGCGAAAATGGCCTCCCCTGGGCTCCCAGAGGTTCTCTGGAGGCTGAAAATGGACACTTCCGGTATTTCCAGAAGGCCTGTTTTTCAGCCTCCCAAGGCTGCAGAGGCTTCCCTCAAGCACCTGGGAGGGTGAAAACGGCCTCAAACGAGCCGAAAATCAGCTGGGAGGCGCAGTGCAGGTGAGGAGGGGGCAGAGGTGTTGCATGTGCATGCACGGGGGGGGGCGGGGTGCATTGCATTGTGGGTGCTGGCATGCATATGCACTATCGCGCACATGCACATTTTCAGCACAACACAACGAAAAGGTTCGCCATCACTTGCTCTAGAGACTCCAGAAATTCTAACAAAAAGCAAGTTAAAAGTACTGGAACCCAATGAAGAGTTTGGATTGCTTTAGATGAGCAAACCATGGATTGTTTAGTTGCTGTTATCTGTGTATATTATTGTCTGATATATAATTAGATTAAAATTTTAAAAATTTGCATTTGTGGTGGAAATATTAGTAATTTTGGATTACAAAGGCATAAGATACTAATGACTCTGAGCTTTGGAATCCGTCTAACTGAATCTTATAGTCAAATTAATGTTTAATAATTAAAGAAGAGCTGTATAGCTCGTGCTGCCTTAAGAAAGTTCAAAACATTCTTAAACATCCCTCTCACCCTGGACGCTCTTTTTTTTGAACAATTACCATTTGGCAAATGGTACAGGATAATAAAAACAAGGACAAATAGGCTGAAAAACAGCTTCTATCCCAGGGCAGTAACTATATTGAATTCGACTGTATCATGCAATATTAATGCAATATCGGGTTTTCAATTGTATAGAATGTGAAGGATGTGTGTTTGTGTTTTTATTTTTATAGTTATAAGGTACACTGAAGATGGCATTTAATTTTATTGTACGAGGTGCAATGACAATAAACTAATTATAAAGAATGATATTATATTCTAATTATTAAGGCTAAGAAGGATAGAAACAAATATCCTACTTTGGGCTTCCCATAGTCATCTGATTGATCATGGTGGGAGCTTGAGGTTGATCTACACAGCACTTTCATCAAATTCTTCTGCTCTTCCATATGTACTTATATTACCAATGGATTACTATCACCTAAATGTATTTATTAATAGTATGAAAGAAGAAATGTTTCCAATTGAGTTAATTATATTCTAACAAGGGTATATATATCTGAAAGTGCATGTAACTGATATGAACCAGAAAATCTGCACTCATCAATTACCATATCATACATATTTCAGGGCTCCATTTCTAGCTACAATAAAAAGAAATCTGTGAAAAAAGTGAACTGCTTATCACTGAATTATCAATATACAAAAACATTTTAGTACTTACTGCTGGAAAGCAGGGACATATGTATAGAGAGTGCTGCTGCTTAGATTATAGATAAATGGCAAGTGTTTATTTATATCTTTGGTTGCCCAGCTGCTGAAAAAACTGTTTAACAATCCTTGATCACCTCCTACAGAATAAAAAGAGCATGCAAAAGATTCAAAATGCAGGTCGCTCTCAGCTCATGACAGCCTTGGAACCAGGCTGGAACCTGCTGGGAAGGAGTCTGTTTCATCTCCGAAGACAATCCTCCTCCCTAATTCCCAAGCAGTTACAGCAAAAGCGAAAATGCCAGCGAGCCTTCCTCCCCAACCCCCTCCAACAGAATGGCAGGACACAATGGTGGGCCTGACAGCTGGTTCTAAATATAAATGTCAGAATTTTTGATGAACTTTCATCAAAAGTTGAGAACTAGTCTCAACAGTCTCACTCCAGAGGCAAGGAGAGGACAAAGTCCAGAGACTTACCATCAAAACTACCATGTTCACTAGCAAACTGAAGAAGATGTTTGAAGGTTTTCAAAGAAGGTTGGAAAACAAAGACACCACTGTTAAAGCAGTCTGGCCAACCGGAATCTGGAGCTGCTGATAATTCTTCCCGCTCAAAAAGTTCATCAACATTACAAAGCACCTGGAAAGATCATGAAAATTTGAATCACAGTCAATTCTCTTGCTACAGATATGAGTTTTTTTTTTAAAATTGAACTCACTCATTATTCTATCCTTTACTATCAGTAAGTTTACTTTGACTCTGCAGCACTCCTAAAGACACACTAAGATGTGGGAATGTCTTCATAACAAAACATCTTTTAATGTAGTAAGTATATCCTATCAAGGTTGAAAAATCAAACATTCTGCAGCCTAGCAGGATTTTATAGTTGCCCGGTAATTCCAAGTTACAATGACAGTCAATTTGGTGTCCTGGCCAAGGCACAAGGCTACAAACAGGGAGACAATGAGTTCTAGACCTGCTTTAGCCAGGTGCCAGCTTGGACCAGTCCCTCTCTCCCAGCCCTGGAAAGTAAGGAATGGCAAACTTCTGAAATTTTATGAAGAAAACTGTACGGACTTGTCCAGGCAGTTGCCAGGAGTCAAGATTGACTCAAAGGGAAAAAAAAAAAAAGGAACTCTATAATCTATGTAGGCCAGGGGTGTCAAACTCACGTCGCCATGGCATCATCATGTGATGTATCGGAAGTTTTTTTCCCCTTTGCTAAACCGGGTGTGGGTATGGCCAGTGCGTGATGCATCCGGCTGCAGGCTGGGAGTTTGATAGCACTGGTGTAGGCTATCACTTATCTCAGACAAAAATTAGATATTTCTTCCTCAAGTATACAGGTATTGTTCATACATTTATGTACCCCATTTACACACTTACATAATTATATTTTTTGTGAGTCTAAATCTCCTGAGTGCAGATTCCATAACAAACAAGATTCCTGCAAGTGAGAATTCTCTTTTCTACAATTGATTCTTATGGCAAATATTTCCAGCTTGTCATTTCTGTCACTGCTGCCCTTACCAATGTGTCTGCATCCATGAAGACACATTTGCTATACTGAGTAAGAGTCCAGCAATGCAGTTTGGTAAAGGTTACACCCAGTTCCAGCCTCTTCAGCAGAGTTAAGTGCACCAAGTCATTACTGTCAATTTCTTTAACATCAACCACGGAATCAAAGATGGTCTTGAGGGCAACCCTGTCAAAGCAATAAAATCATGAATCTTATAATCACTCCTTTTACAAGATATGTAGTGAAGTAGACAATGAAAAGAACTGAATTGTAACAATAGCTTAAACTTTAATTATTAAGTAATAACTACACAAGGTAAGCAAATATGTTTATCTGTGTGCATACTTTTTTTTTGTCAATTGCTTACAAGATAATAGGTATAAGTAAAAACATAGTTATGAATACATGGATACATATAAGAAAAATAAAAAATATATAAAAGAAACAATAGGACAGGGACAGCAGGCATGTTGGTGCGCTTATGCATGCCCCCTTCAGACCTCTTAGGAAAGGGGTGAGGTCAATAGTAGACAGTTTAAGGTTAAAGTTTTGGGGGTTTGGGGGAAAAAAAAACCACAGAGTCAGATAGAGTATTCCAGACATTAATCACTCTGTTGCTGAAGTCGTATGAAATATAAGCAAAAAAATATCTGCATATACACACACATATATACACATATACACACTTCTTCCTAAGAGCCATCTGATAGGATTGCAGATAACAAAAGGCTAAGAACCACATGTTGGGAAACATGTATAATCGGACTGCAAGACACATTTAAATTTTAAACACATAAATTAAATACAAGTGCAGTTAGAGTTAAGACGATCAATATTAGCTTTAGTTCAAGCATACTAGTGAAATGATTTCAAGATGAAAGATAGATAGTGGATAGTGATTATTCTATGAAGAAAGGAAGCTTTATTATTGTTGTTTTTTAAAAGAGGTCTAATTAGTACCATAAACCTATTGCTTCTGACCAAATGTTACCTAGACCCCTATACAGTTTCTAAAAGCAGAGAACCAGACACTGACATGCCTCAAAGAACCTTGCTTGGCTATTTATCAATATTTGCTTTCAAAGACAGAAATCCTGTTCAAGCACCCATTGGAATATATGAAGAAAAACTTGGGAGAAAAATGAGAGTGTGCAAACAGCCCTGCCTCTGCCTCTCCCCTAACCCAGTGACTGGTCACTGGACTTTTAAAGGTGCTGACCTTTAGCTGCTAGGTCAGTCTGTAATCAACCTTCCTTTATGATTATCTATCTATGTATCTATCATCTATCTATCTATTCATACACAAACAAACACACATATAGTCATGGCAACAGCTTCAGAAGACCGGGGGCGGGGGGGAAGGTATGATCATCTGGAACATTCTAGTGGTTTTCATTTAGTGGTATATGAGATCCTATTTGCAAAGTTGGGCTTTAGGGTTCTGTTGCTTTGTACTAGCCTCTGTACACTGGTGCTGGGTCTGGAGATTATTTTTAATTCCCTTGTCATGGATGAATCACATCCTGGTGGCCTTGAAATGTCCCAATATTGTCCACAGCCATAGGAAAGTTTGATCTACTTGAGAAGTCCACTATAGATGCCCGATGGACAGGTTTCTCAGGGAATTTGCATGTTTTTTCTGAAGATCTGGTATTCATTTCAATTGAAGGCTTAGTTGCCACTTGGAACAAGAGGGAAGTAGCAGCTTGATAGCCAATCTTTGTGCATTGAGCTCAGAATCCCCCCTCGTTTAGAGAGGAATTCCAAATACAGTAGAAGAAACACCTGAAGTAACACTGGATGAGCAGCATCTAACCAAACAGGGACACAAGCCTCTATTAAGGATTACCTTGTGATAATAAGGGTACAAAACATTATTTTTCCATCCTTACTGAATTCATCCAGCAGTCCTGAAAAAGAACCAAGGGAGAAATGTACTTGCAGGGCTCCTATGAGGGACATCAATTGTATAAAATTGCTCAGATGAACCTCAAGCTGAACTTGGCTTTTTGTCAGATTCATAGAGTTAACTGAAGTGGGATCTGGCTATGTTATCTGGGATGAGCTTGAGCCTATTGGTATTGAGAAAGCAGATAATGTTCCGGACTAGCAGGTTCGTAGCCTGCAAATCTGATTGGCCCGCTGAAAGCCGATCGTGATTGGTCGCCATAGACTGATGCGACTGGCCAGTAAACGGGCTGCCGCGATTGGCCCTGCCAAGAGCAGCAAACTCAAATCGCCTTCATTGGCTGCCTAGCCACAGCCAGTCCTATATAAGGGGCTGCTGCGGCTGGGGTTTGTTGCTCAGATCTGAAGTCACAAATAAAGAGCTTTAGTTACTATCTGAGTCTTGCCTCCGTTCTTGAACCGTCCTCCCAGATACAACACTGGCGATGAGGGTGGGATGCGGAGGCAACAGAAGCTATTGAATTGAGCTAGCCGAAGGAGCACGTGGCTGACAGAGCGCAACGACGGCGACATGGCCAGCAGCGCTATACCACCCGCACCATTTGATCCAGCTAGCGAAGATTGGGACTCATACATGGACAGATTTCAAATGTTCCTGGAGTCCAACAACCTCAAAGATGCCACGCCCAGCAAGAAACGAGCCATTTTTCTAACCCGTTGTGGACCAGCCATTTTTAAGATGGCTAAAGCCTTAGCCAAGCCAGCTGAAGTTAAAACCATGGATTGGGACACCCTTGCTCCCATCCTGCACAACCATTATGCCCCAGCCATGCCAACCCTCATTCGCAGGCATGAATTCTACCAGAGGGACCAACGTGAGGGTGAGAGTGTTGGGGATTTTGTGGCAGACCTGAGGAACCTGGGTGGTTTGTGTGGCTTCGCCAACCTCGAAGAAGCCATGAGAGATCGCATCGTCCTTGGCCTCAGAGACCCAACCGTCCAGAGCAAGATCATGGCCAAGGGAGACATCTCGCTTGCAGATGCCATAGCAGACGCCACAGCAGCCGAAGCCACTCGTAAATCGGCAGCATGAATGCGTCGAACCAGCGGGACCAACCGCCAACCCACCAACGATGCTGGGAAACTTTCAGACAAGTACACATCAACCGCCCATCACGAGGAAGTCGAGTCATCCTCAGACAGCGAGGAAGAAGTCCACAGGCTCCGGTCAGAACGTGGGCAACGGGACCAGCGGGGCCGCAAAGCCAACTACCAATGCGCCAGATGTGGGGGAAACCATCCCCGATCCGAATGCAGATTCTTAGATGCCATATGCCGTTTTTGCGAGAAACGGGGACACATCGCGAAAGTATGCAGAAACAAGAGAAATTCCAGCCCCAGACGGAGAGGGAGCAGCCCAAAGAGAAACGATGGCAACGCCACCACGCAGAGGGACCGCCCTAGCAACCAGTGGAACCAGTACAGCAGACCCTGAAGGTTTAACAACGCCCCCAGATGAGAGGAGGCTCATCAAACCATCACCATCGGCCACGCTTCATCACTTGACGCTAAAAAGATCCGAGTAGAGGTCACGATTGAAAACAAACCGTGCAACATGGAAGTCGACTCTGGGTCATCACTATCCATGGTATCCTGGAGAACACTCAAGCAGCTAGTCCCCAACATCCGACGCCAAGACCTCAGCAGTCAGAGACTCATACTAAAAGACTATCAAGGCAACCGGATTCCAGTCGCAGGTACCCGCCATGTGCAGGTCTCGTTCAAGGGACATAAGGCAATTCTACCACTCACCGTCGTAGACCGAGACCGGCCAAGTCTATTGGGTCTTCAGTGGTTCGCGCCACTAGGAATCGGAGTGGCTGGCATCCATCATACTGAAGACAATGACTGGGAGGCGGCTCTCGTCCATGATTTCCGAGAAGTGTTCAACGAAAGCCTAGGCAAGTACAAGGGGTCCCCCATTTCATTTAATCTTCACCCCTACATAGCACCCATTCGTCTAAAGCCACGCCGAGTACCCTTTGCTCTTAAATCCAAAATTGACGAGCAACTGGACAAATTAATTGCGCAAGGCGTGTTAGAACCTATTGACCACACCCGATGGGAGACACCAATCATCACCCCCATAAAACCTGACGGGTCCATAAGAATCTGCGGTGACTACAAGGCCACCCTACAGCAGAGCGCCTACCCAGTGCCAGTTGTTCAACATCTCCTGCATTCACTTGGGGGTGGCAAAATATTCGCAAAATTAGATCTGGCCCAAGCGTATCAACAGCTACCAGTTGATCCCGAGACTGCAGAAGCCCAAACCATAGTCACACATCGTGGTGCATTCAAATGCAACAGACTCCAGTTTGGTGTAAGCGTAGCCCCAGGCATCTTTCAAAGCCTGATGGAGAGACTATTATAAGGGATAAAAGGGGTCGTGCCCTATTTTGATGACGTATTAATAGCAGCACCCACAAAAAACCAATTAGAAAAACGTCTCAGAACAGTCCTACAGAGGTTCAAAAACGCTGGCCTCAAGGTTAAGAAGGAAAAGTGCCAACTTTGCACAGAAAGGGTGGAGTTTCTTGGCTACCTCCTTGACAAGCAAGGAATCCACCCCACAGAAAAAAAATTGGCAGCTATCAAAAACGCCCCAAGACCTAAAAACAAAACTGACCTCCAAGCCTTCCTGGGACTTATTAACTTTTATAACATTTTCCTGCCCCAGAAGGCGACTGTTGCTGAGCCCCTTCATAGACTACTCGATAAAAGGGCATCCTGGAATTGGGGTCGTCGGGAGGAACACGCCTTCCAGCAAGTAAAAGACCTCCTTACCTCAAAGGCAGTACTAATTCAGTATAACGAGACACTACCTTTGACTGTCACGTGTGACGCCTCACCATTTGGGGTAGGGGCCATCCTGAGCCACGTCCTACCAAATGGCTCAGAAGCACCAATTGCATTTTTTTCACAAACTCTATCAAAAACAGAAAGAAACTATAGCCAATTAGATAAGGAAGCCCTTGCTATTGTCTCCGCAATAAAACGATTTCATGAATATGTTTATGGGAGACCGTTTTCTATTATAACGGATCATAAGCCACTACTTGGGATCCTGGCGGGCGACAACCCTACTCCACACATTCTCTCCCCCAGAATGATGCGATGGTCGGAATTTCTCGCTGCCTACGACTATCAATTAAAGTACTGCCCGGGGAAATCTATTCCTCACGCAGATGCCTTGAGCCGCTCACCGCTACCCGAGCCACAGGAAGACCCAGCTCCCACACTCCCCGTACTGCAAATAGAGACAATGCCATCACCTCCACTAACGGCTCAAGACATCGCTTTTGAAACCAAAAGAGACTCTTGTTTGGCACGAGTTCTTGGCTGGGTGGAGAGGGGATGGCCAGATTACGACACTAAGGAAATGTTTAAGCCGTTTAAAAACAGACAAACGGAACTTTTTTCACAAAAAGTGTGCATTTTGTGGGGAGACAGAGTTGTTGTACCAACTAAATTACAAAAATGGGTCTTGCAAATGTTACACGATGGACACCCGGGCATCGTATGTATGAAAGCGCTGGCAAGAAGTTACGCCTGGTGGCCAGGTATATATAAACAAATCGAAACCTGGGTCGCCTCTTGTAACAAATGCCAGGAAAACCACTCAGCTCCACCTAAAACCCCACCAACAGAATGGGAAACACCCAGGGGTCCTTGGTCTCACATTCATATTGACTTTGCGGGACCTACGAGAGGCCACACCTTCTTAATAACTGTTGATGCCTACTCAAACTGGCTTGAGGTCAATAAAATGAAAGCAACCACTACTGAGGCGGTCGTTAAAAAACTGAACAGACTCTTCGCCACACACGGGTTACCAGATGTCCTGGTCTCTGACAATGGGCCCCAATTTACTGCCTTAGCCTTTGAACAGTATTTAGCGGAACGGGGCATCCGACACGCACTCACATCGCCGGCTCATCCTGCGGCGAATGGCCGGGCTGAACGAATGGTTCAGTTTACGAAAAAAACCCTACAGAAAATGGATCAAGGCAACATCCACGACAAAGTCACTAGAATGCTGCTCCTACAACACATTACACCAAACAGCATGACCAACAAGTGCCCAGCTGAACTCCTGATGGCCAGGAAACTCAGATCGCCTCTAGATTGTTTGAACCCTGCCTACACCCCGGAAAAGCCCCTGGGTTCCAGCAGCAAGCACCGTGTTTTCAAGGTAGGAGACCTTGTTTTCGCAAAAAACTTTTCTGGGGATCCCCTTTGGATTCCTGCCCAGGTAACTCAAGTTACGGGCCCCCGCTCCTACCGTCTACTCACCACTGATGGCAGACCATGGAAATGCCATATTGACCAACTGCGCTCCAGACTAACCACATCTTCCAACCCTGACCCTAACTTTGACACTAAGGGGGGAGGGGAAGCAGTGAACTCAGAATTAGAACCAACACCTGTCTATTCCAAGCTATCAACGAGATCACCGCACCATGGTTGGCAACACTCACCAGCTGCAACTGAGACTTCGCCGGGAAGCAGCAACCAGGAAGGTTCGGCGAGCCCCGGGAGCCAAAACAGTGACGGCGAGGCTGGGGACTTCATCACCCCGGAGGCACCGGAGGAGAGCCCTGACCATGACACCAGTTCACCGTTCCTGTTTGATCCAGCAGGCAGTCCATCTGGACCCGGGTTTGAACAGGGTCAAGCGGAACTGCGTAGGTCGGGCAGACAGGTGCGAAGACCTGCTTACCTGCGAGACTATATTACTCCACCCCTTAAACGGAACTGAGAGGGGAGGGGTGTTCCGGACTAGCAGGCTCGTAGCCTGCAAATCTGATTGGCCCACTAAAAGCCGATCGTGATTGGTCGCCATAGACTGATGCGATTGGCCAGTAAACGGGCTGCCACGATTGGCCCTGCCAAGAGCGGCAAACTCAAATCGCCTTCATTGGCTGCCTAGCCGCAGCCAGCCCTATATAAGGGGCTGCTGCGGCTGGGGTTTGTTGCTCAGATCTGAAGTCACAAATAAAGAGCTTTAGTTACTATCTGAGTCTTGCCTCCGTTCTTGAACCGTCCTCCCAGATACAACAGATAAGGTTAGCTATGGCTTCATGGGGGATATGTGGTTAGGTTCAAGAAGTAAAAAAAAGGATACCCATGCTTAAAGAGGCAATGGTCTACCTTCTCCTTAAGAAACCTTCTCTGGACCCTACCATAACTGGACAATTTTCATCCAATCTGATGCTTGTGGTACAGCTTCAAAGAATCCTCAGGAAAATGGATTATATGGACCTTTCAGTCAGGTTCAGAGCTGGGTATGAGATCTAGATGGCATTGATTGCGCTTGTGGATGACCTGGACATGAGATAGAAAGGTTCATATTCACCCTGGTTCTCCTTGATCTCAGGGGCATGACACCAAAAATCACGGTATCGTTCCAGACCAGCTCAGATGGTTGGGAATAGAAGGCAGAGTGATGTAGTGGTTAAGTAGATAAGAGAATGAAATTGGGAGATGTGTCCTTACCTCATTTCCCTGGAGACTTGAGGTGTAATTAGTATTGCCAGTCTTCTAGATGTTTTATGATTCCTCAAGGATTGTCCAAGAACCAGAGCTCCATGACAATAAACATCATTAGTGGCAAGAGTCACAAAAGCCTGGTCTGTTACTGGGAAAAAAAGCATTTTCATGTAATTCAGAATTGGTTCTACTCTTGACCCACTTCTTATTTTATCCCACTATGCAGGACAGTTGCAAATTTAGCCCAAGCCCACAGTACCATTTTTTTAGTGCTGTTTAGTGCTGTCAGTATGTTGTGCCACACTCATTTTTCCATAAAGAAAAATATGGAGAAGGGCAATATATACTTTATTTAGATATTACAGAAGTATAAACATCCTATAAAAATGCTAATGTACATCTTTAACTTATGTCTCCCTACTAAATGCAATTATAACACATGATGCAATCTATGTTTTGGTTGCTATTAGTCAGAGACTAACAGACTTCACAGATCCCATATTTCAAACTGGTCCAATCATGAGAAATAAATTGATTTTTTTTCTGAGAAATGAGTTATTCTGAGTCACCACTCAGAATGCTCAGAAAAAATGTTGAAATCTTGAAATTTTACTCATCCTTCTATATCAGGGTGTCAGACTCAAAACCCGTGGGCTGGATCCGTCCCATGGGGTGCTTAGATCTGGCCTGCGGTGCCACCCTGGAAACAGTGAAGTACTGGTGGTCTGCGGTGCCATGCCCTTTTTGGAGTCTGATTCTGAGGGGGAGATTGAGCAGCTGACAGGGAGTGGGAGTGTGGCTCTGGTGGTACGGGGGAAGGGCACAGTCCGGCTGAACATTCAGAGGAAGACCCAGGGCCACCCTCTCTTCATTCTAGGGCATGCAGGGAGGAAGAGAGAACAACATGGCTTATGGGAGAGAAAAGGGCCCTGATCCATTTCATTAGTTGCAGCTGGGAGAAAAGGATATAAGAAGGGCGTTTGCACACACCTTGCTGGAAGCAAAGCATGCACTATTTTTGTTGAGGCTTATCTGGGTTTTGGCGTCCTCCCAACTGTGTGTGCATGGTTATCTTTTGGAAGTCTGCAATTTATTATCCTAGCCTGTGGTGTTAGTTACTTCAGCTTGGTTTGTGTTGATTTTTTTATTTCTAATGTATCTGTACTTTGAGTTCGGACTACATTTCTTCCCTTTGTAGACTGTTTTTGGAAGAGTTTGATCTCTAGCCGAGGATAATTGGACATTGGGGATCAAGTTGGAATTATTAAAGGGAATTTATCTATTTTTGTAACTTTGTTATTTTTGTGCCACACCTCGGGTCATCACATGCAGTGCCTCTGCCAGTGAAAACAGAGCTCAGTAGGGCCGCATGTATTTTCATTGACAGAGGGTTGCAGGAGGCCGTTGCAGCCAAAAACGGAACTTGGGAGCCCGTTTTCGCTGGCAGAGCTCTCACGCCACCAAAGCCCCCCCAACATGACTGACATTGAGCTGACCCCACCCACCCTGGCCACACTAACCCTGGCTACATCCATCTCAGGGGGTCCCTGAGGTCAAACAAAACCCTGATTTGTCCCTCACTGAAATCGAGTTTGACATCCCTGTTCTTATTGGACCATCACCATGATTCTAAATGAAATGCAACGAGCAGAGCATAAAATTGATAATCTGGGCTGAGTTACATACAAGATATTCTCTCTCTCTCTCTCGTCCTGGACTTACGACCACAATTGAGCCCAACATTTCTGTTGCTAGGTGAGACATTGGTTAAGTGAGTTTTCCCCATTTTATGACCTTTCTTGCCACAGTTGTTAAGTGAATCTGGCTTCTCACTGACTTGCTTGTCAGAATGTCGCAAAATGGGATCACATGATTTTATGGTGACCGCCATAAGTTTGAGTCAGTTGCCAAGTGTCTGAATTTTGATCACATGACTAAGGTAGTACTGCAAGGGTCATAAGTGTGAAAAATGGTCATAAGTCACTGCCGTTGTATCTTTGAATGGTTATTAAATGAACTGTTGTAAGTCAAGGACTACCTGTACTCACTTGGAATTCTCAACGATTCTAATATTCTTGCACATCTTATTCTGCGAGATTCTGCTACATAGCAGGTCATTTGTTTTATTTTTAATTTTTGTTAACAAATACATTTTATGCTTTTTAAAAGAAACATAAAATAAATGGTCACATAAATAAACAAATCTTAATTTGTCTGCATTTAAATGCCTTATTGCTGCACATTTTAAGGGCATACATGTATCATTTGCACTATAAAGTTGGTTTCAGAATCTTACTTTCATATGTTGGGTTTTAATCCTTTTTATAGTTCTGTAACATTAGTCACTTTGAAATTTTATGAATGTATACTGAGTAAACAAATATACTAATATTATAACATAGTTCCTCTATATTGGTATAAGAGGTGGCTCTTTCCTTATCAAAGTAAAAACTGGCCTATTTTTAAAAAATGCAAATAAAACCATTATTATTTCATCTTCAAGCTTCTCCTTTGAAATGAATGTTTAATTATTTAATATTAAGAGCCAAAGCAAAGCATAGAATTTCTCTGCAGCATTTGCAAAAAAAAAATCAACTACCATAAATAGATGTTTACTTCTGAAAACAGATGTGTTGCTCATCATACAACACTTCATCTGTACAATTACTTCATTACAGACAATTTTTGATATTGTTCATTCCAAACTATAGTTAGGCTACTAATGAGTAGCATAAAATAAGACAGAATATAACATAACATAATGTAATACTTATCTCAAAATGGATAATTTAACTAGGTTTGCCATTTCTGTTGGGGAAAATGGACAAGCTAATATAAGCAAATTATGTCTTTTTACATAAAATAAATGTGGGGTGTTTTGTTGATACAAAAACAAAATTAATATTTCTACTCATGTTTACTCAGAAGTAAAATCTTAATTAAATGTGCTCTCCCTTCCCAGGAATTATTCTAATGCACATTAAAAAAAACCCAATTACTCTTTAAAAGATTAAAGTATTGTTCAAATAATTACCTTTCACATATTTGAACCAATCATGTAAGAACAACAATTTTATTTGCATTGTAGGTATTCAGTAACAAGATACATACACAATAAAATGTTTTCTTTACTTTTTGACCATAAGTAAAATATTGAAGAAATGTTGAAGGTGCACCTACAAAGGTAATAAAAACCCCAGAGACAAAAATATCAGAGAACAAAGAACAAGAGGAGAGAGTGAGGGCGGGAATCCACTTACCAGGCATTTTTTTTCAACTGCTAGCAGCGTAATGTTCAACTTCACAGGCATTCCTTCATGCCACAACTCCTTCCTTATTTTCAGCAGGTCCTCCTTGGACCAAAAATGCCACTTTGGATTAGCTTTTTTATTTCCTGTTAAAGATTAAAGACCAGTGAATTAACATTCATATATTCTCCAGAGAAGGACTTTAATCAAATAAACTTCCCCTAAAAGAATAGAAGAAAGGCCTTTTCTTTTCAAATTTACCTTGTGTTTCAAGTTTAAATCTCTCCTTCTCCCCACTCCCCGCTTTCTTTGAGGGCAAAAAAGAGAAATCCTCAGAGATCTCTTAATGTTAAGAAATCTGTGAGGATTTCTTAAATAAAGCTTAAGACCCCTCTAAGGCATACACATGCTTCCATTCCCTTTTGCTAGCAAAAGGAGGGTCTAACAAGTAGTTTCATGTTCCCTTTTTCAAATTCCCTAGCAAAACATTAACTATTTAATAGCCATCAGTACTCACTATTTATTTATACTACTAGGTGGGAAGTACTCCGTGAAAAGCAAAGGACACTATTAATAAAGTTACAGAATAGCAGGACAAGGGATGTATTTGGACATCTGGTGACACAGGCATTAGTTCTTCAAAGATGCCATAATAAAAGCATAATTCTAAACATATTACATTTCAGCTACAGTATAAGGCATAGAGCACAAAGAATTGTAGGACACAGAACTCAATGGACTTATTTCTTAATAAACACAGCCAAGAAAAATATATTCAGGTTAAATCTGCTTAATTGCATAAAAAGAATACAGATCTGGGGGGGGGGTAGATTTAGTCTTTTTGAAAAACCAACTTCTTAATTCGATAGTGGCTCTGAATACACTTTTTCCCAGTGGAATAATAGAAAAGGAGTGTGATTTACTAACTGCTATGATCCATTCTTTGAAAGGTGCACTTAATCTTAGTTCTGCATATGTTAATCACTTTTAGACTAAACTACTGTACTGGGTCCTCTGGGACTGTCCAGATTAAAATATTGATTTAAACAGAACCTTAAAAGATTACACATATGACATAACCAGAACCTTAAAAGATTTTGGACCAGGTTAATTGAAAGGGAATCACAACACCAAAAATAAGAAGTGAAGCTCTATTCAGTGGCCTTAACATTAGCAAACTTGGTGGGCACTACTGGAGAGATATCCTTCTTCATCATTTGTTGTTTTTTTTTGCTCCAAAAATTTTCTCCCAAGAATTAGAGAGTTTGGCTGAATCTTTTAAGAGGATATATGCTTTAGCTTAATTGCTCATATTTGTGTATTTCCTCTCTCCCCAATCCTATAACCTGCTTTCATTTAAATTTTGGTGTTGGAGAATTTCCTCCCCTTCACTTTTTACCCTTGTTTGAAATGGATACATTTTTGCATAGAGTTTTCAAATTAATTGAATTGATTACCAGAGGTTAACTTGGAAGTTGGAAAAAGTGGGAGGGACAAAAGTACCATCTGCAAAGCATGGCTGTCTCTGAGGAGCCCGACGCATTGTCACCCTGGCAGAGAGAGCCTCCTCTACTAACCTGAGCCAAACCTTCCCCCTTCTCCTCCTAGTCCTGCAGCAGCACAATTCCTCCTCCTGCTCCTCGCTGCAGGAACAAGCTAGACATTTAAACCCCTTCCATGTGCCTCTTAGTTCCAGTCATGGGGCAACACCAACCATTTGCCCTTCGGTTCCAGTCACGGGGCAACACCAACCATTTGCCCCTCAGTTCCAGTCATGGGGCAACACCAACCATTTGCCCCTCAGTTCCAGTCACGGGCAACACCAACCATTTGCCCTTCGGTTCCAGTCACGGGCAACACC
The DNA here is from genome assembly GCF_049901715.1 of Pseudonaja textilis. NCBI lineage: Eukaryota > Metazoa > Chordata > Lepidosauria > Squamata > Elapidae > Pseudonaja > Pseudonaja textilis. The sequence goes on from NC_141997.1 coordinate 15,895,794, forward strand.
AACCATTTGCTCCTCGGTTCCAGTCACGGGCAACACCAACCATTTGCCCCTCAGTTCCAGTCACGGGCAACACCAACCATTTGCCCCTCAGTTCCAGTCACGGGCAACACCAACCATTTGCCCTTCGGTTCCAGTCACGGGCAACACCAACCATTTGCCCCTCAGTTCCAGTCACGGGCAACACCAACCATTTGCCCTCAGTTCCAGTCACGGGCAACACCAACCATTTGCCCTTCGGTTCCAGTCACGGGCAACACCAACCATTTGCCCCTCAGTTCCCCGTCACGAGGCAACAACAACCATTTGCCCCTCAGTTCCAGTCACGGGCAACACCAACCATTTGCCCTCAGTTCCAGTCACGGGCAACACCAACCATTTGCCCCTCAGTTCCAGTCACGGGCAACACCAACCATTTGCCCCTCAGTTCCAGTCACGGGCAACACCAACCATTTGCCCCTCAGTTCCAGTCACGGGCAACACCAACCATTTGCCCTTCGGTTCCAGTCACGGGCAACACCAACCATTTGCTCCTCGGTTCCAGTCACGGGCAACACCAACCATTTGCCCCTCAGTTCCAGTCACGGGCAACACCAACCATTTGCCCTCAGTTCCAGTCACGGGCAACACCAACCATTGCCCTTCGGTTCCAGTCACGGGCAACACCAACCATTTGCCCCTCAGTTCCAGTCACGGGCAACACCAACCATTTGCCCCTCAGTTCCAGTCACGGGCAACACCAACCATTTGCCCTTCGGTTCCAGTCACGGGCAACACCAACCATTTGCCCCTCAGTTCCCGTCCACGGGCAACAACAACCATTTGCCCCTCAGTTCCAGTCACGGGGCAACACCAACCATTTGCCCCTCAGTTCCAGTCACGGGCAACACCAACCATTTGCCATTCAGTTCCAGTCACGGGCAACACCAACCACTTGCCATTCAGTTCCAGTCACGGGCAACACCAACCACTTGCCATTCAGTTCCAGTCACGGGCAACACCAACCATTTGCCCCACAGTTCCGTCACGGGCAACACCAACCATTTGCCCCTCAGTTCCAGTCACGGGCAACACGAACCATTTGCCCTCAGTTCCAGTCACGGGCAACACCAACCATTTGCCCCTCAGTTCCAGTCACGGGCAACACCAACCATTTGCCCCACAGTTCCCGTCCACGGGCAACACCAACCATTGCCCTCAGTTCCAGTCACGGGCAACACGAACCATTTGCCCCTCAGTTCCAGTCACGGGCAACACTCAACCATTTGCCCTCAGTTCCAGTCACGGGCAACACCAACCATTGCCCTTCGGTTCCAGTCACGGGCAACACCAACCATTGCCGCTCAGTTCCCATCACGGGCAACAACAACCATTTGTCCCTCAGTTCCAGTCACAGGGCAACACCAACCATTTGCCCCTCAGTTCCAGTCGCGGGCAACACCAACCATTTGCCATTCAGTTCCAGTCACGGGCAACACCAACCACTTGCCATTCAGTTCCAGTCACGGGCAACACCAACCATTTGCCATTCAGTTCCAGTCACGGGCAACACCAACCACTTGCCATTCAGTTCCAGTCACGGGCAACACCAACCACTTGCCATTCAGTTCCAGTCACGGGCAACACCAACCACTTGCCATTCAGTTCCAGTCACGGGCAACACCAACCATTTGCCCCTCAGTTCCAGTCACGGGCAACACGAACCATTTGCCCCTCGGTTCCAGTCACGGGGCAACACGAACCATTTGCCCCTCGGTTCCAGTCACGGGCAACACCAACCATTTGCCCCTCAGTTCCAGTCACGGGCAGCACCAACCATTTGCCCCTCAGTTCCAGTCACGGGGCAGCACCAACCACTTGCCATTCAGTTCCTGTCACGGGGCAACACCAACCATTTGCCCCTCAATTCCCGTCACGGGCAACACCAACCATTGCCCTTCGGTTCCAGTCACGGGGCAACACCAACCATTTGCCGCTCAGTTCCCATCACGGGCAACAACAACCATTTGTCCCTCAGTTCCAGTCACAGGGCAACACCAACCATTTGCCCCTCAGTTCCAGTCACGGGCAACACCAACCATTTGCCATTCAGTTCCAGTCACGGGGCAACACCAACCATTTGCCATTCAGTTCCAGTCACGGGGCAACACCAACCACTTGCCATTCAGTTCCAGTCACGGGGCAACACCAACCACTTGCCATTCAGTTCCAGTCACGGGGCAACACCAACCACTTGCCATTCAGTTCCAGTCACGGGGCAACACCAACCATTTGCCCCTCAGTTCCAGTCACGGGGCAACACGAACCATTTGCCCCTCGGTTCCAGTCACGGGGCAACACGAACCATTTGCCCCTCGGTTCCAGTCACGGGGCAACACCAACCATTTGCCCCTCAGTTCCAGTCACGGGGCAGCACCAACCATTTGCCCCTCAGTTCCAGTCACGGGGCAGCACCAACCACTTGCCATTCAGTTCCTGAGCACCAACCATTTGCCCCTCAGTTCCAGGCACGGGGCAACACCAACCGCGCACACCTTTTACGAGGGAAGGCGTGCTTTGAAGGCGACGCCGGGCTCCTGCGCCCCCTGCAAATCCTCTAGCCGCCCTTCGGACTCCAAACGCAGCTTAGGCAACGAGCTCAGCTGCTATTCGGTCGCCGGTGCGGCCAGTCAAAGGGCGAGGGGGGCGGGGCAACCTTTTCTGCGCCATCCCGGGAGCGAGCGAGATTTACCCCTTCATTGGTCCGGTCGGCGGCTCCTCCTCCGGCGGCGCGGCATCAACCGATGCCCTCCTGAGAAGAATTCACGCGCCGTGCAGGAATCTTGCAGTAAGGCACAGCGGCTTCTCTCGGTGGAATCTCAAAAGTGCTTTTTTTCAAAAGGCAACTGGGCTCTTTTATCCTTGAGGAAGAAGAACAAAAACATAGGCGATGTTCTTCCTTGCTCTCAGGGTGCAATTGGTTGTTGAATCTCCTTGGCACTGCTGCAAGAGCTGCGCTGTAGGCTGGAGTTAGATAGTATCTTACCCCTTCCAGCTCTGTTGATAGAGGGCTGCTTGGGGTTAACATAAACGTCCTCTTTTATACCTCTTTCAAACCAATGATTCTCTCCATCCAAAATGTGGACTTTGCTGTCAGCTTTGTCTTTCAAATGCTGAATCTTATCCTGATGGGTTTGATCTCCTATGTTGTGTGTCCTCACCCACCCCACCCCCATCACAACTGATGAGATTTCTTGGATGAGAAATGAAACTTTTGTTCCTCCTCAAGGAGAAAAAGGCCAGGTAGCCTTTTCAAAAAGCACTTTGGAGACAGCTATAGCAACAGCACTTAGCACAGGTATGCCAAACTCAATTTCACTGAGGGCCGCATCAGGCTTGTGTTTGATCTTGGGGGTTGGGTGGGCATGGCCAGCTTGACATCACTTGTGCTGAGGGCGCCTCTGGTGATCTGAGCACTGCTAGCGAAAACGGAGCTCGGGAGGCTGTGACGGCCTCCTGCAACCCTCTGCCAGAGAAAACAGAGCTGGTGGCTCTCCTGAGCTCCATTTTCGCTGGCAGAGGCACCTTTGCAGGCCTTGAGTTAGTACTTAGGCTTATATACCACTGCATAGTGCTTTACAGCCCTTTCTAAGTGGTTTACAGAGTCAGCCTCTTGCCCCCAACAATCTGGGTCCTCATTTTATCTACCTTGGAAGGATGAAAGGCTGAGTTAACCTTGAGCCTGATGAGACTCAAACTACTAAACTGCAGGCAGCCAGCAGGCAACAGAAGTAGTCTGCAGTACTGCATTCTGACCTCTGTGTCACCGCAGCATCCAGCTATGACCTGTTTGACTGAGAATTTCCACAAACAAAGCAGCTAGAATTTCTCTCTAGTCATCCAGGGTCAAAGTCTATTTTTCAGGGATCAATTCCTGATTAGTTACAGTATTGTTCCTGCCTTTTGAGATGTTTTACCCTAGCACACTTTTTCTGAAGGGTTTCACTTTCCCCAGCCTCAAGTCCTCTGTGTGTGTTAGTTTTTCATCATTTCAAAAAACAATATGAATGAATGATTAAATGAATGAATTATTTACTGGCCAAGTGTGATTAGACACACAAGGAATTTGTCTTGGTGTATATGCTCTCAGTGGGCATAAAAAGAAAAGATACATTCGTCAAGAATCAAAAGGGTACAATACTTAATATAGTCATAGGGTGTAAATAGGCAATCAAATCATACTACGAAACAGTCAATATAAATCGTAAGGATACGAGCAACAAAGTTACAGTCATACAGTCACAAGTGGGAGGGGATGGGTGATAGGAGTGATGAGAAGGTTAATAGTAATAGTAATGCAGCCTTAGTAAATAGTTGGACAGTGTTGAGGGAATTATTTGTTTAGCAGAGTGATGGCATTCGGGGAAAAACTGTTCTTGTGTCTAGTTGTTCTGGTGTGCAGGGCTCTATAGCATCGTTTTGAATTGAAACAGTCCAATTAGGGTGAGAGAGTCAATAGACTGAGACACAAGACTTGAAATGGGTCTTTGTTCTCCACTACCATATGCTGTTAAAATGAAATATGCAATCATATATAGCCTTCCCTAGTTTGCAGTGCTCAAGCAACCTATTTTCTAATATGTTCCTGATTTGATCACCAGCCCATATCACAAGCGGCCTTAAGTTATTCTAAATTCTGCAATCTCTTTTTTTAATTATTTTCTCAAAAGGTAGCAGGTTTTGCATTCAATCTGATGCACTTCAACCATTCTGAGATGACTTGAGCCATTTGTGATTCTCAGTTAATGGTGGTTGCCTTTGCTAGTTTGCTTTGGGCAGCAGAAGAATCTAGTTCTTTTAAATGCTGTTTCTGTGTTGATTCTGAACTCTGCATCACCTGACCAGCATCTAAACAGCAGTGTTTCCTCAGAATGAAGCAAAAATGGTGGTGTTTCTGCTGCTTCGTGGCACAGTCCTCCCTATATCCAATAGCTGCCATAGTCTTCTTTTTGGGATAAAGCTTAGCTTTTTTTCAGAATAGCAGTAAAATACAGCTGTCCAAACTTGGCACCTTTAAGACTTGTGGGTTTCAATTCCAGAATTCTAGGATGAATTCTAGGAGTTGAAATCCACAGATGTTAATATTGCCAAGGTTGGACACCCCTGCATTAAATGCATATTGGCTTCTGTTGAAAGAAAAATCAGATCCAGTTCCAAGCTGGGAATAAAAGCTGCTTAAGAAAGAAAGTTCATTGATGAGCAGAACCAACAACAGCATTCATTTCTGGGACAGTTGACAAATTAGCTTGATGAGTGCAAGATTTTTATTCAGTTTACGGTATTTTTTAATTTTGAGCTTTGCTTTGTGTGTTTTTATTATTTGATTTGTTTTACTTGTTTCATAAAGTGATGGGTCTTTATTATCAGCTTCCTTGGTCCAATCCTGTCAGGCATATGCAATTGATTTTATCTTGTTATCTATTGCCTCTAGCCTGCCTTTCTTAATGGACTGGTATTGTTTCCACTTTTCTCAATAAATAGGGTTACTTAAGTTAACTATTACAACATTGTTTTTCTTTCTATTGGTGAAGAGAAGAAGAGGGGGGAAATTCTTTTACTTTTAGCAGCTTTTGCATTTCTTTTCTTGGCTTTTCTGTTTCTTAAGGTTTGGGGTGTACAGAAGGAGGCTTTTTTCGAGGGCTGCATTTTCTTCCTACAAATTCCCACTATGTAAAAAAAAAAAACCCTAAGTAACACATTCTTTTATTGTCACAAGATTACGGAGTTGCTTTTATTTATTTGTCAATTTGACATATTATTAGGGAGACCTGATGAGTCTTTTCTGGGGGTTCTGAGATGCAGGGAGACAAGATCTCAGATTGTTAATACAAAGGGAAGGCATTGATAGAATAACAGTAGAAAAATATTCCTTCAGTGGCTCCCAAATGGAGAGCTTTCAACCCGTGAACTTCTAGGAGCCAGGGCAAAAGTTCTGTTAAGTAGAAAAGAAATTTATAGTATCCAATATTCTGTGCCAATTCTTTTAGATGTTGCATGCTACTTTCTGTGAGCTTTCAGTCAGGTTGAAGTAAGCACATGTCCCAACATTCTTCGCAGCCATGAATTAATGACTGCCCATTTCCAAGGGTTGCTTCCTGAACCTGCCTTAGCTCTTAGTTTAGTGCATACAGGGTTTGTAAGGTCAAATTAAGGTTAGCCAGTGTCCATGCCCAGGCTATTAATATTTTTGAAATTGTGCATAATGAGCACTAGGATTCCCACTAATGAGACCACCAGTGCAATATATCCTGTCTTACTGGGCAGCATCATTTGTGAGTCACAATCAGGGCTTGGGATTGGAGATTTCTTATCTGCTACCTCTTCAGTGAGGGCATATGGATTGTAATTACCTGAGGAGGGTATGCCTCCACCCCCCATGGATTTGTCAGGGAAGAATGCCTATATAGGCCTTAGTGCCACTGAGCAAGAACCAGCCTAGGGGAGCTTTACATGGAGGTAGGTGAAGGGAATAAGCTCAGTATGGTTCACAACAGTGGTGGGATTCGGTTCTGTGGGCATTGCTTGGTGGGTGTGGTGTGGCTTGGTGGGCATGGCTGGGGAAGGATACTGTAAAATCTCCATTCCCTCCCCACTTCAGGGGAAGGATTTGCAAAATCCCCATTCCCTCCCCACCTCACTAACCTGCTTTCCAGGTCCGTTATCCTGGGCAGCCCAACAAAAGAAGACCCAGCCGATCAGCTAGGACTCGGGAGGCAGAGAATAGATGAGGGTAGGGCCAGTCACAGGTGGTATTTGCCAGTTCTCTGAACTTCTCAAAATTTCTGCTACCAGTTCTCCAGAACTGGTCAGAACCTGCTGAATACCATCTCTGGTTCAGAATGGTCTGGAGGTGCAGCTACTCCAAGACAGGTAAGTATAAACATCCTGGACAATTTTTCCTCCCACCAGACAGAAGTCTGAGGACTTGCTGTGCCAACCACTTCCAAATGCCATCCCTCCATGAATCCATTTAACTGTCTAATTACAATGTAAATGAAGCAAAGAAAGAAAATCTTACAATGAGTTTCCCACGGTCTTTCCAGTTTGATCAGATGTTTAGCACACTACACCAGGATAAGAAAGAAATTTTATCAGCCAATACAAATAGTCTTCAATTTTCAAGCAGTTAAGGCTAAGGTTAAGAAGTTGATAAAACATTATGAAAACAAGTAAAGGCAAACTGCTTCCGTGGGCATGGATATGTCCATATAAGTCATTGGAGCCATTTTATATATATAAATTTTATTAAACATCTTAAAGAGAATATAAAAACTAACATGAACTAATATCGAAGAAGACAAGACAAAATTGGAGAAAAAAAAGAATAGAAAAAATAAGTTTCCAATTTCCTTTGCAGCAAATGCAAGTCTATTTATAAAGTTATCTTATACTCTATGACACGGGTGTCAAACTTAATCACGTCACAGGCCAGGTCCTGATGTATTGCCATGTTTTTTGCCTTTGCGGAACTGGATGTGGCCTGCCATGACATATCTGGCCCATGGGCCACCAGTTGGACAGGCCTGCTCTATGATTACAATAAAAAAGCTCATTTTTTTTTCTATTATCCATTTTTTTCCTATCATCAAAATTAAAAATCATAAGTACATTTTTCTGTTTCATGCAAAATGACTATAAGGGTTTTCTAGTCAGTAGATACTGTCTTTTCTCTAATCAAAGAAGTTAATTTAGCTATCTCTGTTGACTCCATCATCTTCACCAACCATTCCTTCATTGTAGGTAGTGTGGAACCTTTCCATTTTGGAGCATATAACCATCTTACTGAAATTGTCATATACAAAAACAAAGCAGCATACATTTTTTCTACTTCCTTGTGTATCACTCCCAAAAGGAAATCGTCTGTTTTCAATTGTACGTTAGTCTTTAAACTATTCTGATTTAATGTATATGTTTGTATCCAAAATTTTCTAAACTTTTGTATATGTCCATAAATGTGATCAAAATGTTCCCTTTATGTTGTTCTCATTTCAAACAAAGATTAAAAATACCTTTATAGATTCTGTACAATTTCTTAGGTGACAGATATCAATTATACATCATTGGTCACTTAGAGTCATTTACCTGAGATGGGCAGTGTGTAAAAATAATAATAAATAAATACAATTTTGTAAAAATTATCTTAGATTAGAATTATAATATAAATTTCAATCCTTCTAACCACATATTTTCCCCACTGAACCAATTGTTTATTGGAACCAAAAATTTTAACCATTTTATCATACGTTATTTCACTTGTATTTCTGGCTCATATTTCAACAAAGGCTTATACATTTTAGTAATAACATGTTCTTTATTAATTTAGGACATAATTCTGTTTCAAACTTAAATCTGGGAGTCAAATTTAACTTGAAGAAAACTTTACTTTTACATAGATTTTACAAGAATATATCAGTAGAAAATTAATATACATGGCAATATATTATATATTAGAACTAAAGAAAGAAGGGGAAAAATCCCCTAAATTAAAGAGGAAAAACCATATACATATTCCATTGTATTCCTGACCTCTCTCCTTTTCCTGACCATCTCCTTTAAATACAATAAACCTTGTTTGGAACTTCATGAAGATGACCACAATCTATGTTTATTTCTTAGCACCTGGTATCGTGTCACCAAATTAACATTTCAGCTAGTCACACTCAAAAATAGGTGAACTATCCCTTGACTTTTAAACAACATAGCATATAGCACCAATTTCCACATAAGGTTAAATGCTGAAAGGAATCGGGTGCATAAGCCTGACTTTGTTGGTGGTTTCAAGTAGCTAATGTAGAAAGATAACCAATGATGTTTGTTTCAATGAAATTTAAATTAAAAGTTAGAGAAGTATAGTATTTCCCTGAACACTGATGCAGGATAGCCAAAGGACATGGTGTGCATCTTTCCACATTTCAGTGCATCTATCACCCCAACAGATTTTTAAGTAGTCCTGAAGATTTGAAAAAGGGTACATAAAGAGCCTTAACTATAAACCAAAGGCTGTATACCAAGAGTGAAATTGATTCTGATTGTTTGAATCAATGATCTTAAATAAACAGAACATAAAATGTTACTAACTTGTATGAACTAAAAAAAACTCATACAAAATGTATTTTTACTATTCATACAATGTAGGAGCAGTATATATCATTAATCAATCTCTTGTTTTGAAAATTTTGTTCTTTAGCTTCTATACACAAAAACAAAATGCCTCATTACATAAAATCTTAGCAACAGCTTCATAGGTATTACAGCATGCAGTTCCTTCATTTGTTGAGGATGTTGTGGAAGTCAACATTTCTTAGATCATTTTTGAATGGTTTATGCAACTGCTGCACCTAAAACATAAGTGTGCATGTTAATGTAAAAAACAATACTATGTTACAAATAATGCAGCACATTACAAATAATATGCAACATATACCCCTGAATGCTTCTAGTGTGCTAATTCCAGAGGTGGGCTGATCCTGGTTAGGGAGTTAGGATTAGGTGCAGTTTGGCGAAATGGCAAATCCCACCACTGCCTGGCCCTGCCCTGCCCATTTTTTGGCCTGGTTTTTTGGGCTGTTTTCAGGACATTTTCTGGGACATTTTTCAGGACATTTTCAAGGCTGTTTGGGGTCTATTTTCTGGGCCAAAAATGGCCTGAAAACAGCATGAAAAACAGCCTGAAAATGGCCCAAACAACCTGAAAATGTCCCCAAAACAGGCCGAATAATGGGTGGGGGCGGGGCCAGCCAGTGGTGGGATTATCCCAAATCAGTTGAATCATACCTCTTCCTTTGAGGTGAGTGACCAGGAGGCAGGGTTGGGTGTGATCCAGTCACATGACCAACCAGCCATACCTACCCAGCCAAAGAACCAGTTGTTAAAAAATTTGCAGCCCATCACTGGCTAGTTCAATCAAAAATATAACTTCTTGGTAAGAAAACAAATGGAAGAAATAATAGAATGGAATGGAAGGTAGTCAGGTCTGTCATTTACATATTTTTTGTGAATGAGATAGACTAAGTGCATTGTAAGATACTTTTCTAGAAAACACCTTTACTCTCAAATAAAAATAGACTGTAACATAAACATACAAGAGAATAAGTAGCATTGATACAGTGGATCTGATTTCAAAGTAAATGAACAGGATTGTTCCAAAAGCCTTTATGAACTACACCTGTGCAGGATGGGCAGGTGTAAGATACATTTGCCTTGGATTTCAGCCTAAGAGAGCACCTGAGAGAGAACATGGTAATTTTAGCGCTATCATCCAACACATGCTCAAGAAGCTTAGCCACAAATTCAATGAAATTATTCATTGTTCTCCAAAAGGTGCTTTTTTTTTTCTTTTTTCAAAAGGCAATTGGACTTTCTGGTTTTTCTTTGAAGATGTTTCGCTTCTCATCCAAGAAATCTTTGATCCAAGAAAAGCACCTTTGGGACAACCATAACCTGGATGACTGAGAACCTCCATAGACATTTACTGATGATTCATATCCAAAGCATATTTCTGATGCTAATTAATTCTTTAAGGAAGCATATAAAACACTACTCAAACAAGCCAGACAGAAATTATAACTCGTCAAAAGCATTCAAAATATAATTTACAGAGAGAACAAAGCAACATTATTTATAGGTAGATCTTAAAAAGAAACTTTTATTTATTTTTTCTTAATAAGGCATTGTGATGTTACTGAATAAAATTTTATTATCTGTTTCTGTAGCAGTAGACTAAAAAAATAGTAGCATTAGCATAGAATCTTGGTATTTTTTTCTTCTAGAAAACGTTCATAGAAAAAGGCTAGCTTTTTATTTTCTTTTATCCCTTCCATCATAAAATTTAAGACTCACTAAAAATGATTGATTAATCCCATTGGAAATACTGTAAGTCTTCCCTAATTGCTGTGAGAAGCAACCGGTCTCTAATACAGTATATCCCATATATAATGAAGACCTTCTCAAGTCTTATCTAAACTATGGCATCCAGTATTGATTTTATTGAGATTTTAGAAGACTTAAAGCAATTAGTCCAGGGTTGGGATGCTACTGATTCTGCCCAGCTCTATAGAACTGGTAGCTCTGAAGAGCAGCAGACACCAAACCAGTTCTGTGTTTGCTGCTGTTTGGCCCACCCACCCGCCTGGACTCTTACCTGTCCTTTATTTCCTGCTTTTGCAACCTCAGCTGCTTTGCGCAGCACAGCTGAGGTTGAAAAAGCAGGAAAAAAGAGGCTTTTCAAATGCTGTGCACCTGCACGCAGCGCTTTTCAGCTCTCCAGGTGGCATAGCTGATGTTTTTTTTACACGCGCGCATAGCGTGTGTCTGAGACACACACACTTGAAGTGCACATGTGCATGCAAAACATAGTCACCAAACTGGTAGTAACACAGTTGTGGGTTGAATCCCACCACTGAATCAGTCTTACCTCTTGGTTTAAAACAGTATCTTTTCTGCTTATAAGCGGTATAGCCAGCTAGGGCCCCAACAGTCAGCAACACAGCTACAGCAACAACAGGAGATGTAATCTGAGCTGTCGTAGCAGAGTCAACTAAGGAGGGGGAAAAAGCAGTTATGAATCCCACCACAGGTAGTCCTTGACTTGTGAGTAAAGTTGAGCCCAAGATTTCTGTTGCTAAGTATTTCAGTTGTTCAGTGCATTTTGCCCCATTGTGTGACCTTTCTTGCCACAGCTATTAAGTGAATCACTGCAGTTGTTAAGTTAGTGACATGCTTATTAAGTGGATCTAGATTTCCCAATGACTTTGTTTATCAAAAGGTCACTAAAGGTGCTTACGTGATCCTGGGACACTGCAACCATCATAAATATGAGCCAGTTGCCAAGCATCCAAATTTTGAACATGTGACCATGGGGATACTGCAATGGCCGTGTGAAAAATGGTCATAAAATTTTTTTCAGTGCCACTATAACTTTGAATGGTCATTAAATGAATGGTTGCAAGTTGTGTTATAATGAAATTTCTTCGTCATTGCCCAAATCATGTAAATATTAATGAATTAGAACGATGCTGTCATTCTGGATAGACAGAATGAAAAACCTAAGAAACTTCCAAACTAAATGTTTGACTAGGTTTGGTGGCAAGAAATTACTTTTTCTGTCTGCAACTCAAACCCATTTTTCCATGACGATTACTTTTTTTTGGAATCAGTAAATGAGAAACCAGAGGATCAGATGTTTAGAATCTGGTTTCTCAACCTGTCCTGATGTCCTGATCTTTCTTTCATCCTGTATTAAAACAGATTAAAATCTTGGGCATTTGTTTAGAGGTCAGGAGGATATATGTAGGTAGTCAGAAAGGAGGGCCAATTATGACATGTCATAACGTAAATATACTTCTTTGCTTTAGGCACTATGGTGTAGTATATTTTCTGTGATGAGTAGCCATTCTGACATCACTTTGGCTTATTTTAACATTTCTATAGGGAAGTCTCAAACTCTTTACCCAGATAAGAGTCTAACTCTATATTGAGAAAAAAGATCCAGTATGACCTCTCAGCTCTTGGTATGCATCATTCTGATTTAATGTATAGGCCAAAGACATTTAGAATAATATTCTATTGAAATCCAGGATATTAACAAGTCAGAGTTATGGATTGTAGTTGAGCTAAGGCATTTAAAAACCAACCAGAATCACCTGGGTCACATAGAAACATGATTAAAAAATAAATTCAAAGTTTCAAGATGTTATCTCATTTTCCCAAACCAGTGATATCAATAATGGAATTACTGATGGAAAATGAATGAAGTAACAGTTGGATTTCAATTGGAGATTGGAATAAAATGAAATAAATATGGTGCTGCTTATCTGCTTAGTGAAAGTGAACTAAATTTTGCAAGCATAGTAGTTTTGAATTTTTTTTTAACAGATTTAACAGATAATCAGAGTTGGAAGGGACCTTGTAGGCCATCTACTCCAACCCCCCGCCCAAGTGGGAGACCCTACACCATTTCTCACAAATGGCAGTCCAATCTCTTCTTGAAAGTCTCAAGTGATGGCGCTCCCACAACTTCTGAGGGCAAGCTGTTCCATTGGTTGATTGTTCTCACTGTCAGAAAGTTTCTCCTTATTTCCAGGTTAAATCTCTCCTTGTTCAGTTTCCATCCATTATTCCTTGCCTGGCCTACAGGAGCTTTAGAAAATAGCTTGGCCCCTTCCTCTCTGTGGCAGCCCCTCAAAATTAAGGAAGTACACTGGGATAAGACTGAAGGAATAGAAACAACAATATGGATTGGTTCCAGATCTGGTCATTTCAACTATTTTCCATCAAAATTTAATCTTTTTCCAACTATTCCAACTAAGTGGTCCTCAGCAACTTCCAGACTGGGAACCCCCAATTACCATTTTTTTTAAAGTCACTTTATAAAGTATACTTTAAAAAAATACAGTATTTACTATTTACATATGTTGTCTCTTAATAACCACACAGACAAAAACAAAACAAAACAAATGCAAACTCTTACCCATATTTCCACCCTGATCTGAAGTTTGCTCTTTCTCACCTAAGATAGAGTCAATAACATGGTTATTTCAAGAAAAAAAGCATTAAAAAAACCCTACACTACCAGTACTGCAAGTACCAAAAATACCAAGTATAAAAAATATTCAACAACATATTACAGAAAATATATCCTCAAAATAGAGAATAAAGGAAGTTGATGGAATAAAAAACAATTTATGGAAGCCTTCTAACTCAGGGGTGTCTAACTCCAACCCACAGTCCAGATGCATCATGTGCTGGCCCTGCACCCACCCGGTTTAGCAAAGGGGGAAAAGTCCCAATATGTCACATGATGCCGCTGTGATGACATGAATTTGACATGTCTGCTCTAACCTGTTTCAGAGATTGGGACCCAAGGGCATAAGTGCAGCATTCATGTGACAATATAAGCAAGCATGTGTGCTATTTCAGTGACACTGGATACCACTTCTGAGCATTCCATTTCATCAGTATGATGCCTTATTGATAATATGTTATGATCTGTTTATATATTAAAAAGCAGGCTAGAAAATAATAATGAGAAATCTATCAATTAAATTATTTTGCCAGAGAAAGTAGAAAAACACGAGTCACCTGAAAAAAAAGTCTATACATTACCTGCTGGGCGTGGAGCTAAAGGTTTCCCATCATTGAGATCTAGGTCATTAAAACCACCTAAAAATAAAATTAATTATTGTGTTACTCTTTTCTTTTTCTTTCATAATCTGCTTTTCTCTTTCTTCAGGATTTCAGAATCTATCTGAAACATTAGTGGGTGTATCAAAACGCATCTTGAAGTGCCTTGCAAATTGTCTGATGAGGAAACTACCAATATCCAAAAAATGTAAATGGCCAAAGCAGTCATGCAGAATAGCAAAGCAGATTCCTATGTATGGACTAAACTGAAAGTCAGGTAAGGAGGAATCTTGCAAGGAAGCAACACCAAAGAAAATTGTTGTGGCCTCGTTTCACAACTCAGGTCTTTCCAGGTCATGCAAATTCCTGCAGCCAACTGCCACTCACATTTTCTTGCATTTACATTTCACATGTATGCTATTCAATCTCAGGAGCGGTGTAGCTCAACTTTACATAGTATTTCCTTTATACATACATCTACTTTACAAACTAATTAATATAGATGATATGAATAGTATTTTCTTTAAAGTATTAAAAATTAAATTAGCTGCTCAATATGTTCCAATACTATTGATGTATGGATTTAAATGATAAGGCTGGAAAGATAGCAAATATTTCAAATAACAAAATGAAATCTTACCAGTTCCAAAGCTTCCACCACCGCCACCGCCACCATTAAAGGAATTTCCTGAATCAACATATTACAAATCAATAAACACAATCAAACCAGTGAAAAGAAAAATAGTATGAATGGATCTAAACAACACAAATTCTGTTCTTACCACCATTTCCATGATTATCTGAATATGGTCTAAGGTCAGGATATAAGTTAGGTCGAGGTTTGTTACCTAGGATAAATATTTCCAGATATAAAATAAATCTCTTCATCGTACATTTTATTTCTTTAAGAACAATAAACATTTTTTTAATCCATTCTTCTCCAGAAGAACACCTTGGATTACAATGTCCATAAATGCCAATTATTATTCTTGTTATCAATACTGGAAGAATATATTTATCTTTGCTTACAATAACCATTAGGATTGGGCAATTGGTAGAAAGGGGTAGGAAGAAATGGCATTCCTTTTTAAGAATTAAGCAGGACTTGGACTCTGGGAAAATGAGCAAACCACTCCAGAAAGGGTTACAATATCCAAACCAGCAGTATATTAGGAAAAACTCCTTAAAGGCTATTGGGAAAGTTTCAGTTGTAGTTTTAGATCTGGCACAGAGAAAGCTTTAGCATTGTATTTATTTGATCAGCTTAAATTTAATGCTTACCCCCTGGTGGCTTTCTTGTTGGTTCAGAAGGCTTATCATCTAAGCAAAGTAAATGAACATTACTGTATTATTACGATTTTCAAAAAGAAGGCTTACATAAATAAATTAGTTGTCAATTCTAAAACTCATTATGCTGTTTACAACACAATCCTATCCTCTCTTTGCTGGAAATAATAAACCCTCAGAATTAGCCCAAGCTGGGCAACTGAACTCTTCGTTTTTAAGGCCCCCTAAATTATCAAGAACACATGCCTACTAATAACTATTAATATCATAGAATTCATATTTGTTATTTTCAGAAGAATATACAAATAAAATAGGTATTTTAAGCTTCCAATATTCTTTACAAACTTATCAATGGTATTCATAAAAATGGCTAAAAAACAAGTCTGAAATTACACTCTTGTTCCCTTTGCCTCTCTTAGGTAATTTTAAAAAAAATGCAAAGAAAAGGTTGCTTATTCCTAAACCTATTCTGTGGGACCAAACATTTGCCTTGCTCAGTAATTTTTTGTTTTCTAATATACTCACTTGGGTCAAGGGCATCTTTTAAGTCAAAATCGCCATTGTCTATCAAAAGAAACACAAACATTAAAGAGTTTAAAAACATCTTGTTGCCCTTTTTCTTGCCCTAATCAACTTGTTTATATTCCATACTCCATATGTTAGTATAAAACTCTTGATATGTTCCATACAGTCACTACATTTACATATTGTACATAGTGTATATTGCTACAGTTGTATGAAAATACTTTATGCTACCAGCAGCCATTATTGAAATGTCCATTAATGAGCTGTGAGTCCTACATAGCCCCTGTTTCCACAGGGTGGCCTGTAAAAATATTGCCATATTTCATATGGTAATATCATATAGTGAGGTTGATCGTGGCATCCTTGATGTTAGGAACAATGCAAATGTATTATTGTTACTCAGTTCCTGAGTAACTTTTTTTCCTTTTTTGCCCATCACTAGTCATAAAATTTCATGTACAAAAGATTTTTGATCAATGACAGATAAATTCACAATTACAAGTTCTATGAGCTTTCACTAACCAACAATCAGTTATATGAATATTGCACAGATATATCATGTAGAATACATTGGAGACATCTGAAATAAGCTGCTGAAATTCACTACAAATTCAATTTTTGCTGTGCAAAAAAAAAAAAGAAACTTTCTGATTATGGATGCTGGTGAGAAAAGATCTACTATATTTTTTCCAAAAAGAATTACACATTTTTTTTTTTGTGACAAATCATGTGCATGATTGATGGACCCAGAGTGTGGTATTCTGTAATGACAGTGTGATTGAGGTTTGTAGTATGTAGAATTATTAGGGGAAAAAAGATATCTGATTTGTGTAAGAAAGAAACTCCAAAGAAATATTTTTCAATCGGCCATTATACAATATAAATTGAAGTCAGGAGAGGTTTTGGTAGGTCTTCAAGATTATGTGAGAATCCCTTAATCCCATTAAAATTCTAGATTATATCTATTTCCAAGGGCTGACTATCTGTCAGCACAATGATTTCAGTTATATTATGGACATAAAAAAGACTGTATCAGAGACTGGCCTATTCCTATGCCCCCACCATATCAAGCGTGACCCCAATGTTCTATGAACATCTTTGCCAGTTGATTAAACTTTGGTTCAGCTGCTGCACTAAAGAAATGTGCAAACTTCTGACATTGTGAGATGAATGGTATCTTATTGGTTCAAAGTTTACTCTTCTTCTCAGCTCCCTCTGCCAAGTTCCTCTGCCTCAATTGAGGTCAGGACACTGTTGTGTTTTGCCACTATACTCCCTTTTTCAGTCAGTCTGAAGGTCCTCTTTGCCATTTGCCCAACACTATCAGGCTGCCTTTTCCCCCTCCAGTGTATTTATTTTATAAATTGTTTTCTTATTGCAAAAGCAAATATAGGAAAAGGATCAAAAAAGGTCAAGGAGATCTTTGGGAGATCTTTTTTTTTTTAATTGGCTAGTTGAATGTCGTATTGGTCTATTTATGCTGCTTACTCAACACCAAGGGGACAGCACTCACAAGATGGCATGAATAAGGTTCATAAGATATGGGATGGACAAAAATGATTACTGTACCCAACACAGAGACAAAGAGCATTGGTTACTGGACTGAGAGAAGGTTGGGCAGCACTATAATCTCGAATTGAATCCTTGAAAGAAGTGTTAGATAAACAACTATACTATTGTCACTGAATCTTCATAATTAACCGTGGGGAAAGTTGCTGCATAGATCACCAGCAATAAAAGTGCAGTTCCTTCCTATTACAAAGCAATAATGGACTAGAATTTCAGCATAAAGAGATACAAATACAAAAATAATGAATAATGGGTTCTGGAAAAAATGAGAAGAAAAAGTTGATGGTAAGTGTGAAAAAAAATCGTTATAAAACTGACTGAGAAAAAACAGTCTAGTTAAGAGAAACTGTAGGTTTAAAATGGGACTAAAATGACAATCAAGCACTCAAGTCCCAAAACTCAAAGGATTATGGAAATGTGGAAGAAATATATGGCCACTGCGGTGAAAATTGGGATGGAAAGTAAATAAAATAAAATACAGTACTTATTAATAATACCAGCATGATGCTGTCTGAGTCATGCCTCTTTCTGATTTGTATCCAACAAATGAGGGGGCATGGACATATTCATGTGGCTTAGAAGCTGTAAAAATGAAATAATGTGAGTTTGTGACAATATAATTGACATTTTAAAAGTCAGGTTAATGTATTATTGTGAAAATACATGTGAAAATAATTTTCACATTATCTTTATTAATCAAGACTGAATCAAGGATAGACGGTGGGAAATACAAGCTCTATAGCAAATATAAGAAGTATTTTTGATATATGGCTCATATGCAGAAAAGGAAGAATGGAAGTTCCCCACCAAACATATACGATTTATTATGTTTTATATTAATAATGATCACAACGAACACATCTTGTGAAGCACACTGCTTGCATGTAGAGCTGTCTCTGCTTGTGAATTCATAATTGTAGTTACATAAAGAGGCAACTCCCAATGCAATTATTTTAGAACAAGAAATTCCACATACTTGACTTAATAAGTATTATGTTTAAAGGCTGGAACATTTCAAAATAAGAATCTAGATTCATTTAGCTGCACAGTGCACAGATTACTTTGACCAAATTTACATTAACCATCTTCTTTTCTTTAACATTCCCATTCCTCATTCTTATCCATTGCAGACAAAGAGAACCAGCTGTAATACTTTTCCAGTAATAGTTTTTCTTTCAGCTTAGAAAAAAAAGGCTTTCACTTTAGTAATTTAGTCATTGAATATGCTTCAGATTGTATAGTTAAAGACATTTGATCAAAAACACGAGACAGAGATTTCCAATCAAAGCTGTATGATGAAATCAAATTTATACAATCGCTCAATATTTATTATGGTTACAGACCAGCACATTTATACAAAGGTTAACACTTTTTAAATTCAGAAGGCACAGAGAAACATTTTCAAAGGTTTATCCAGAGATTTTTCATAAAATTTGGAGACTTTAATAATTTACTAAATTTGTCATATCTTCCATTAAAATTGTAGGAGATAAGTTGGCTGCCTCGGTGGTGAGATCAAACATGTCATCAGTTTGAAATCTTTCCGCTCCCATTAGAGACCTATATCCAGCCCCCTGTTAATTCTGTGGGCCTATATTTGGTGCCAATTTACCTTGAACATTAGTAAATCAGATTCTTGTGTATACATAACATGTAATAAATTTTTACTGTTTGGACTCTTGTTCCTGGTTATTTGTCTCTGACTACAAAATTGATAACTACAAATTGTAATAAGAGAAGACAGACTTTAATTATTATTATTATTTTCTATCACTGTAAATGAAATGCTATAGCTTTGCTGAATGGAGAAGATTCTAGAGTTAGTATGAAGATACTACATATTACAGTTTAGTTATTATTTGAATCAAATTCTCATGATAATCTACTTGAGATAAGATTTATGAGATAAGATTTATGAGTTCTCTACTTGAGATAAGAATTAAAGTTCTATAATATCTGGATACATTTGTTTTGTTTATGTTTATTAACTTAGATTATATTCCAAAGTTCTAATAAAAACTAAAATCATTTTGTAAATTATACATGAATGTATTGTTATAATTTGGGAATCAACTTGATAATTTTAAATAATGAATATATCATGATGGGATTGTTTGCATTGTAAAATACAGTATCAGCTTCAATATTTTAGTAGATAGGCTTACAATGAAATAAAACTAAATGAATATTTTCTGTACTATACAGGTTTCCAATGATGAGTTCTTAATTCATTTCAAAGATATTCATAATTTCATAATTTAGCAGATGTGCTGACATGCCATGTTAAAACTTCATAAACATTTATCCTGAATAAATTTGAACAAAAAGTAAATAAAATGATCCCAACTTCATGTTAGAGATTATTTCGTTGTTCTCAGGTTTCTGACTACAATGACAATAAATTTATCTATCTATCTATTTTTATTTCTAGAAGAAAATAGAAGAGCAAGTTCTAGTCATAGCAAACAAAATGGTGATAATTGGCATCAACTGTTGAAAAGTTTAAGAATTGAAGGATTTTTGTTTTAGAACGGCTCTATCTATGCATCCAAGTCCAATATAATTTTTATTCTAAAAATCTAAAATATAGCTGAAAGCTATTTTAAAAATAAGTAGCATCGAATAATACCTGCAGTTGTCTAGCTCCTACTTTTTCAAAATACCATGCTTCAAACTAGAAGATTAAAAATTGTTCTGTAATTGCGTGAGCACCAGGAACAAATGACAGATCACTTTTTAAAAATTCCAACTCATGTTAGTGATTTTCATTCAAAGCTTCACCTGCATATAATTGTACATCTGAAGTTAGCCATAGAAGGCATAGTCTCTGATACATCATAGGTTCAATTGACTGTCATATTGATGCTATTGAGTTAACATACAACTTGATATAAGTCAGTTTCCTACCAACCTTGAAATACATAAGTTACCTTTTGATATTACTCAAGACTAAAATACTTTGCTTTAGAAAAACACTGAAATTACATCAATATTACACATAGTATCCATCACCAAAACCAGAGTCCAATAACTTACCTGCAAAAGTTAACAGAACATATCCAATGCACAAAAAAACAACTGGAAGCTTCACCATGATCTTCTGTCTTGGTTTTATTTGTATAATATGAAGTAAAAGTATTAGAAGTAAAAGTATTAGAACAAAAAAAATATCCTAGTAAAGTATGTATCTGTCCAACCACAAATATCTTCAAATCTTGTAGATACCTTAAATGTCCAATTAACAGGGAAGGTGGGAACAAAACACAATCCAGTCATAAACTATCTTAACATTTGGCAGCTGTTTAGTACAACACCCACACATAGTTGTTGCAAGAATCATCCCTTAATTAATACGTAGTAAGAGGCATTTACACTGAGAAAGTGGGAAGAATCAAACTGCTGGCAGCCCCAAAGAGGCCTGAATCAAATGTTTTCCTTACTCATCTCTCTTCAAAGAAAATACTCAACCTTTGTAAAATTATTTTCTAAAACTCAATAAAGACAAGCTTGGTATGGTATAAAAAACACACACATACCTTGCACTCATCCTGAAGAGAATAATGTTGTATAGATTATTTCTATTAAATCTATGGAAATTAGGAACTGTTATTTTTATTGGAAATGTATTGTTAAATACTTAGAAAAATACTACTTCTTTCATTCATCTACTTTCTGTCCTTAAATATTGTAAAATATCTGGATGTTGCTAGGTGAAGTTGTTTGATCAGTGCTGAAAGACGTAAAGGAAACATGCTGAATTTCAAGAAGCCAGAATCTTTCCCAGACTGTAATTTCCAGTCAGCTGCAGAGTGTAGAGCAGACCACAAAAAGTTCATCTAGAATAGAGGTCACCGAACTTGGCAACTTTAAGACTTGTGGACTTCAACTCCCAGAATTCTGAGAGTTGAAGTCCACAAGTCTTAAAGTTGCTAAGTTTGAAGACCTCTGATCTACAACTGCTGAATTACGCACTTGCAAGGCTCCAGGCCTAGTTAGTGCTTCATACAGGTATGTAACCCAGAGTTAAATAGGCAGTTTCATCTGTACAATGGCTAGTATTTTACTAATTTATACTTATTTGGCAAACAAGTAATCTTTGATTTACAACCATTTAGTGACCATTCAAAATTATGGCCACTGAAAGTCTTATGATCATTTTCACATTTATGACCTTTTATGACCATTACAATATTCCCATAGTGACATAATCAAAATTTGGATGCTTGCAAATGGTGTGTATTTCGATGGTTGCAGTGTCCCAGCGTCATGTGATATCTTTTATGCTTCTGAAAGTAAAGTCAGTGGTGAAGAGTCACTTAACAACTGTGTTACTAACTTAACAATTGCAGTGATTCACTTAAGAACTGTGGCAAGGTCATAAAAAGGGACAAAACTCACTTAACAACCATCTTGCTAAGCAATAGAAATGTTGGGCTCAATTGTAGCCATATGTCAAGGACTACTTGTATTAAATACAAGCATGAACAAGCACAAGCATGAACCAAGTTTCCATGATGTATAAACTGCAGAATTTAGTTGATCAAATGAAAAACAACTATCTTGCTTTATCTTGGATTGCTTAGCCTTCGTAATCCTCTGTGAATACATCTGAGAAGTAATACCATTTTCTAATTACTCAATGGAATTGCTAGTGTAAACAAAATATCAAAAGTTGTTCAATATGGCATTCCTATAACATATTGTATAAATATAGCTGAATTTATACAAATATATTTGACTTGAATCTATCTGAAGATCCAATGGAACGTAATGGAATATCCAGCACAAACATATTCCAAGATAAACACAAGATATTACTTTACATGCCAATGATCTTTTCATCAAAATGAATCCAGGTACCTATCTGGTCAAAAAAATGGGTGTTCATATTTCATAAACCACTTCTACTTGGTTTAGAACTCCAATCCTCTTCTAAAAATAGACAATTCAACCCAGTAAGTTCATTCTCTCAAAATAACCAGGCAAATAATTTTAGATTTCTTTATTTAAAACAAATGACAAGTTTTAATTACCAAATATTTAGAAATTTTCATAATCTAAAGAGCCACAAAACTACTTAAAAATTAAACATACAGAACTATATATTTCACATGGCACACATGTATTATATTGTCAACCCATGGCAATGATTTACTTTAAGGAGATGGCCTAATCATATGCATTCCTTCCAAAGAACAATACTATCTAGTTTAATGGTATTTACATCCAAATACATGCAGAAGTGCAGTCACGTCTGCACATTCTTATGCACATTTACTTGGAATACTGTAAGGTACTATATGAAACTTTATTCCCATTTTTTTTAAATGTATAGGATACACTATTAAGTGTGTATTCCAAACATGTTCTCAATATTTTTATAACGAAGTGTGAACACTGGAATAACATGAGACCTCCTGGCTAATATATTATTATTGCATCTGCTAGTACTTCTCATCTTCAGTAGTAGACAGGTGTCTGGATTTGATGATTTAAACTCTGCAGCGAGCTTTCAATACCAACCAGCCAAACAATTTTCTCCAGGGTTTTGTTTTTGATAAATCATGGCGATACTGTCTCATCAGCTGCAGATAAGGACCAGGGAAACAAATGATAAACTGAAAACAAACCACTGCTGGTGGATGAGGAAGAACAAATAGATGAAGACAGCTTATTCAATAAAGCATGCTTCGTTTGCCACAAGTAGTTTGGTATATTTATGGTTAGAACTAAAGTCCTTCTGTTCGGTAAAAACACGCAAATACCTTTATCAATAGCAATCATTTTTTGCATCAGTCCTGGTTTACGAAATAAGGATTATATAGAAATATCGCCACTTAGCAAAAGCTAATTGCAATCAACTAATTCATGCACACGTTTTTCTTCAAAATGCAGGTTCTTGCTGAATGTATTAAGATTTGGTGCTGAATGTATGCTATATTCTCATGACCCAAAACTGTTATTTCTTTTACTGAAATGCAAAGTGCAACTTAAAAAACCATACATCGCTTATACAGCTAACTTGTCTCTAATTTAAATTGGAAGTTGACCCAATACTCATGTCTAGAAGGCAATGTATACACATATTACATTATGCAAAGATTTGCTTTACTTTGGCATGATGCTTAACTTGAAATTACATGAGTTCCCTTTAAATATGACACCCATATTTCTTGACAATTTCATTTTTGTTTTCAGTTTATCACAAATGTAATTATAGTAGGATATTTAACTCAATTTACATGGTCACAAGTGACTATTTCCAAATCTCCTTTTAATGAAACAATATAAAATACTTAGCTCACATTTCTAGTCAATTCATTTATTGGCACTTCAAGGTATTGTACATAAGGCATCTGCAATTGAAGTTTATCATGTATTTTTAAAAAAAATATTGCACAAACAAATAAGTCTATGAAATGTAAAGCATAGAAATAGGGCACTTATGAACTGTAAGGCAAATTCTGTAATCAGAGGCACATGCAGTTTTAAGTAATTAAACTCCATTACTGAAAAATTATTTTATGATGGAATAAAAAGAGCCAATTATGCAAAAGAAGAGCCAATTATGGACTAGTTCACATGCTTAAGTTTATAATTTAGCAAGGAATATGCCTGACCTCAACCTTATTCCCCCCTCTGAAACGAATAGTAAATAACTCCAACAAGCTACTTTAAAATGGGCAAGTAGTATTCAGCTCCAATGATTCCCCAAAGTAACTTCCTCAAAATAATATCATCAAAATTTTGGAGTAGCTCTAAATTATTATAGTGCAATTTAATCGCTGTTTTAAAAAAAATCACAGAATTGGAAGTGTTTATTTGAACCAATGTTTTTCAAGCTTGGCATCTTTAACATGTGTTGAATTTAATTCCCAGCATTTCCCAGTCAGAATGCTAACCCTAAGGAAGCTTGACTAAGCAAGCTTAGACCCTTGAGTTTCTCCTACCATCACACCAAAATCTTAACCTCCCAATACCAAAACATTAATATAAAGAAGCTCCCTTGTTGAACTGACCGTGTGGGGAAGGATGGGGCTGTGTTGCATGTAACCTGTCATTGAAATCCAGGATCCATTCCCTATCATATTTGGTCATAATTGGCCTAAGAACCTAAGCCACTATATACCTTAGCTATATTGTCACATTTAATTAAGGTCTACCAATGGCAGATGTTGGCAGTAGGAACCAGGAGTCATAGCAAACATTTCCTATGCTGACTCTAAGCAAACTTGATGTGAAGATGATAGATTCATCTTATGGCTATAAAGTGTTTTGGATTTCATCCCAGTAAGTGTTGTAAAACCTGTAGGGGAATGGTGTATGTTCTTTAAAATCACATTTGTTTCCAGCACCATGCAGCTCACAAATACAGCCTCACTACACACAAGTAATAAACCTTCAGATGCAAACATAAGGGTTATTTTAAGATTATTTCAAATCAAAACATTAAGGCAACTTAGATTTTTTTAATGCCTTCAATTCCTATGTACTTGCATACAGTGATAAAATTTTAAAAGGTTTGCTAGTCAGATAAGGCATTTACTTTATGTCAAATTTTCTAAATGTGACCAAGAACACGTAGAAGGAAAAATGTTAATGTTTATGAATTTAGGACTTAGCCCTAAGTCGATTCTTAATATTTATAACATGTAACTTCAACTATGAAGTGAGCAACTGAGTATTAAGAGCCACTCATCTGATAAGAGCAAACTTGTGCCCCCCCCCCATAATCTAAATAGCTGGCCTTATCCATATGGTGTGATATCCATCAGTATGTAAAATCAAACTGTACTTCTTGGAGATATCTAAAATCAACATAGCTTTCCATAGTGAACACTTTGCCCAAAGGTATTTTACAAGTACACCCATCTCCTTTTTCAAAGTTCTTGCTACAAAAAAGTGGGGAGTGGGGAGAGAGAAAAGAGGGGGAAAAACTTTAATCCAATCAACAAATGCCATAAAAATACATTTGAAAAACAACAATCACCCTGTGTACAATTGAACTTCAAAGGGTAAATTGGTGGATGAAAATATTTTTTCATTGGTTAGAAACATCACACTTCTTTTCTACAGATGTTTCAACAGGCCTGTTTAAAGATCTACTTTGCAATTCCATTGTGTTGCTCCTTCAGGGAATTATGCAGGCTACAAATCCAGTTTCTGCTCTTCTCTTCGTATCAAATTCTGCTATTGTTTCTGCAAAAGTGTACGTTGAACTACAAGGAGAAAAATAATGAAAAAAGTTATATTCTTTGTTACTATATACTACCTGAACAGACAGAAAATGAAAAACATATAGGTCACAACTGAAAATTGTCATAGCTCATCTAAATATAATACTTAAAAAACCTCCAAGTAGGCTAAACATCTTTTCCATCCTTACAGGTAGAGATTCCCCATTTTTTATTTATGAAAACACTTAAATAAGAAACATCCAAACTATTAATATGAGCTTAAATAACAAATGTACAAGCTACTAATTGGGGTTGAAATGCTTAAAAAAATTACAGATGGAGAATTATGAAAGGCAAAATCATATTTCAGTACCTGTACAGTACAATATTTCAAATGTTACATTTTATCCCACATAAGGAAGTCACAAAGATATATGTAGAGTTCTTTTTTAATTTTCCTCTCTCTCTTTTGAAATAGGTAAGCTTAAGAGACACTATAACTTGGCCTATTAGCATAGCAAATTCTCTGGTGGCTCAGTCATTATTCTTGACCCACTAAAAGAAAACTGCTGTCAAGCTTCTGACTCATTTCAGCCATAGCCAACTGATAATTATATGTATAATTACAACTACAGTATTAATTTTTCCAGTTAATGTTGTAATCCTGAACACGAAGTATCACTAAATGCATTTGGTTCTTACCAGATTTAAACAGATTGTCCTAAAAAAGTATTAAATACTTTTAAGTATTTAAAGAAAGAGCAAACTGCTTGTCTAAGGTTGTCTACTCTCTTCCTTTTTTTCCTCAACCGGGTGGGTTGTAAAATATTGCGAAAGTCTCTCTCTCACTTTCCTTTAAAGCAGGGTCTCCAACCTTGGCCACTTTAAGACTTGTGGACTTCAACTCCCAGAATTCCTCAGCCAGCAAAGCAAAGCTGGCTGAGGAATTCTGGGAGTTGAAGTCCACAAGTCTTAAAGTGGCCAAGGTTGGAGACCGCTGCTTTAAAGGCTCTTTCTGAGTCTGAGGCATAATTGTAAATGGATAGTGGCTGGTGCTTTCCTTAGTTTAAAGTTGAAAATAAATAAAAAGCCAAGACAGAAAGGCAGCTTTGCTTCGCTTTTCTTTAAATGTAACCCACTTGGGCTTTATTATCATCCCAGTTCCATAATTTCCTTATGGCAATTATTCCTTTTACTTTGGAAATTTTCTTCATTAAAAAAAAATCCTAAAATGACTTCTATTTCCTAATTTCTGACATATAACAGGATTCTTAGATTTCAGGATTCTGATTAAACATTGAAAACGTTAGGGAAAGTTTTTAATATGCTAGAGAAAAGCTGTAAGTAAAGATAAAATGATAAAGGACAAGTATGCATATATATAAATCTGGACTCTCTTTGACTATTGAAGATTGTTTGAAACTTTGCAAAGTGACAAACAAATGAAGAAAAGATCCCCACTGTCTTCTGTGGAAGGAACAAAATGAAACCTAATTCTAATAGCATGAGCTTTGTCTTAAATGTAGTAATTATATCTGGTTAAATCTACTCTGAGCAATACTTTGCATTTACCATCAAATTCAAACGAGCTTAAAATATCTCCAAGCAAATCCCACCTATTTCCAAGGGCCTATTTCAATGGTCTTGGTCCAGTCAGTTCTCCTAACTGAGCTAACTGTATCTAATCTACAATACAAAAATTAGCAATACAAGAAAATGAAGACACTAGGCTGAAGAAAACCATGCTTTTTTTTTTTCTTAAATGGGGCACTGTAGATGTGGCTTGATAAAATTACCTAAGCTGCACAAAAGCACAAATACAAGCCACTTTTGCAGGTGAACAATGCTGTATATGTAATTTTTAAAAGCTCTTTATTTATGACCTTACCAGATGGTGCTGCATGTGCTCCTTGCTGGCTTTCCACAGGAATGTTTTCTTGATCTGTAGAAACAAGCTCAATTAAAATACCTTACATTCATATATCTTCAGCTCAACCTTGAACAGAGTAACTAACATTCTACATCCACAGTTTATTTCAAATTGTGAGCTTTCAATTACATTGGGAATCTAGTTAAAGCAATTATTTTAGGAGATCTTACAATCCCAAGATTTTGGGGTTTCAAGTCAGGTTGATTGCAACTTACCACTTGCTTTGAAGCAAAGCTTCTTCTTTTGGTATGCTATAAAACTTGAAATAGCTCCAGCTATTGCCACTACAACGGAACTAATAATGCCAGCTAGCATGCCTGGAGAATCTGTGAAAAGAATTTTCCCCAATTAGAAATTATTATTATTTAGCATATGATGATAACATGACAGAATAGAAGTAAGCATATATACATAGTCCACATAATTATAAGTAAAACTTCTATGGCGGTATGGCAATGGCTTCATAAATGGATGTCCAATTCAGCTATCCAGGCGATGCAATTTCGATTGCATTGTTTTGTGCAGTTTTTCTAGGAACCAGAGATGCCCATTATGGGAAATCTTGCGCAACATGTTTAACAGTTTGCATATCAGCACCACAACAAGCGGAATCTTTCCATCCCCACTGATCCAGGGTAGAAGCACTTCTTCCAGTATCACACTTAATTTTGTTCAATTTCGACCAGATAAAGGAAGGCAGGTCAAAACCAGATGGTTTGATAGAGGGATTATTAATGGTTGGAAGGTATCTAAGAATGCTCTCTCCAGGCATTCTCAGGGTTAAACTGGGTAGATGTTAAGCAAATAGCTTAACATCAGGATTTCAAGCTTGTGAAGGGATGTGCATTATCCTGGTAAATAAGGAGGGCCTTGTTGCTCAGTATCCTTGACTACAGCCGAATGAGAGCTTGGTGTTTTTTAACGTGGGATAGTATGATATTGCTAAGTACTGGTAATCAGTGCACAGGAGTAGGATGCAACGTGTCAGAGATGATACGTATTGTCTGGTGGAGTTGGACAGTGCCAATTTGGATGTAGGCGTTGTTAAGCCACATGTTGGAACAATATTCAGCTGTGGAATAAACCAAAGCCAAGGCTGTTATTCGCAGGATGTTAGCATCAGCACCCCAGAGTGTTCTAGCCAGTCTGTTCAGTAAATTGTTGCTGCTTTTCAATTTCATGGCTAGGTGTTGCCAGAAGGTTAGTGATCTCTCCAGTGTTAACCCAGCTACTTCAGATAATTATTACATTGTAAATTACAGTTCCGGAATTTCACTGAAGGCTGGTAATTTGCATACCTATTGCTGACGTGGAATGTGGCTACTTTTGTTTTTGTTAGGCTTGATTGGAGGCAGCATTTTTTGAAGTAGTCATCCAGCTTCTGGAGATCTTGAGAAAGGATCCTTTCCATCACTGAAGTTGGTTCTTTGGACTGTAAGATTGGTACCATCGGCATAAATAAATTTCCAAGAAACGGTTCCAGGCAGGTCATGGATGTACAAGTTAAAAAGAACAGGGAATAGCACTGATCCTTGTAGTTGTCCATTATTCAACTTATGATATCTGTGTCTCTTGAATTCTGTAAAAAACTTGAAAGAATCTGTAATTCAACATGTTGTCAATCAAGGCAATGGTGTTGTAACATGGTATAACCTTGATTAATTTAAGAAGTCCTTCTCTCCGGACAGTATTGTAGGCCACTGAGATATCAAGAAAAACAGAGACATTTTTCATTTTCTTTTGGAATCCATTCTCCAGGTAGGAAATTAATACATTGACTTGATTGCTACAATCACGTTTGGGTTGAAATCCAGCTTGTTCTACTTAGATTACAGATTCTACTGTGAGGGCTATTCTGTTTAACACAACTCTTTCTAAAAGTTTGTAGATAACACCGAAAAGAGCAATTGTCTGTAACTTGAGAGAAGATTGGATCCTTCTCTGGTTTAAAAATAGCAATAATTTTGATCTTCTTGAATATAGGAGGAAGCCATCCTGAGTTATAGTATGGAACTAAAAAAAGGAAGCAAGCCTACATTCAGTTGCTGGTTCACTGTTCTTTAGTCCTTCTGGGAACATACCATCAAATCCTTCAGCGTCTGTAAAGAATCCAGCCTCCTCTACACTTTTTCTGGTGTAAATGGGCATATAATGCATGTGGTGGAAGATCATGCTTCAGAAGTCTACGTTCAGATCTAATTTATCTGGCAACTTTCTTGAAACTTCTCGTCCTTGAAGTAGAGACGAGATGGTTAGCTATCGATTCGATGTGATGATAGAATGTTTTCTCGACGATATGATGAGTCAGATAAGGGACCAAGCTTAAAAGAAGTTCCCCCAATTAGAAATCTAACTTTATCATCCAAGGACCATTCAAAATGTGGGGCAAGTTATAACAACGGAATAAAAGAAAAGCTTACCTCCAGCAGAGCCAGAACTATCCCCACCTTTAACCAAAGAATAGTTTGATTAAACAAGGCTTATCATATACCATAAAGTCATGCTGTACAAGACAGAAAATGGGCTAAAAGAGAAACCAGGGTTTTTAATGAAATAACCTTGATGCATGTTTGAAATCAGGAGATCTTCCAAACATTTAAGTTCAAATGGGGTGTTTCATATTTGAAACTGTTTAAATCAGTATGTCTACGTCCCCATGCTTAAAATTAAGCCTTATTAAAATTAATCCTTATTATATATTGCTTGTATAGTATGTTTTTTGCTAAAGTGTTACTCATTTTTCAATTACTCAAAGATGTTCCAATATGTTTGGCAATAAGCTACTTTTAAAGGTAAAACTTTTAAATTTCTTACATGAATTCTCCACCATAAAATCATAGGAAATTACCTCTTAAGTCAATGAACTTATCTCCCCTTCTAACAGCAGGAATTTAGATTAAAATGTGTTTGACAGCTTTGCTTGAAGTTGAATTTTAAGGGAAAATGGCATGCCACTAAATAGCAAAAATACTACTTACACTAAAGTAGTAGAGATAATGTTTTCAGTTGTGCAATTAAACTAATATATTTAATTCTCAACTGAAGTACCCATGATGGATCACACACAGTCACATCAAATTAATATGGCAAAACAAGGCACTAAATTAACTATTATGTTTGCTCAGAAGGAAAGCCATTGTTTCAATTATATAGGAAGAAGCAGTATCACTGTCTAGTTATATTCTTATTTCATCTGGTTTTTTTGCATAAAACTACTTTTATTTATGTTGAAAATATTTTAGCAGGATTGATAGAATCGAAGTTGATTTTATAAGTCATAATAGTCATACATGCCATACATTCTATACTGTGGCTTTGTCAATTCTTTTTTTTTAAAAAAACTCCTTTTATACCTGATATAGCATGTTTGCGAGTAACAATCAAATGAAGTCTTATGTGTCTTCCTATTGTGGCTGCTTAACAGTCAATGTCTTATTAAACATACAGTATATTATGCTTTTTGTTTTAATAAACAATACTAAATAGGTTATAAAATGAATAAGTTGAAGCTTATATGAATTAAAATATTTCTATTCTGTAGTTGCCTATAAAATATTAAGGACTGCCCTTACATTATTAAAAAAAACCATGATGGCTTTTTATAAACAAGCTTTGACCTTCTTCATTTTAAATGAAAAAGTTCACAATCCTGGGAGGAAGATTTTACTAAATCATTAACACATGTGCACATCAAAACAAATGAATACAGCAAGAAAATCAATGCTGTAAGAAGTATCTGATGCTCCACCTTTAAAGAAGAGTTTAGCGTAAGAAAAGAAACATATGTTCATAACAGCCTACATACCTGAGGAAGGATTAGAAGGATGGCCTAGATTAAAAAAAAAAATAGTATGAGAAGCAGCAATCACATTATTCTTGAAACATTCAAATTATGCTCAGAGATAACTCAGAATCAAATAATAAGTTTCTCTGAGTTGTACATGCAAACCTATACATGAAATCAGAAGCTGGTCCTACAGAGTAGCAATACAAGTAGGCTTTCTTTAATGGTCTAGCTCAGGAGTGTGAAACTCAAGGCCCGAGGGCCAGATCTAGAGTATGAGGCTGCCTTGGAAATAGTGGAGGACTGGCCCATGGTGTCGGAACTCGGGAGGACCATGGGCAGCCCTCGCGAGCTCCATTTTTGCTGGCAGAGGGTTGCAGGAGACTGTCGCAGCCAAAAACGGATCTCAGGAGCCTGTTTTCGCTGTCAGAGCGTTCAGGCCACCACACGCACCCCCAGCACAAGTGAACTTGAACCCCCCGCCCCCCGAGGTCAAATACAACCCTGATGCAGCCCTCAATGAAATTGAATTTCACGTCCCTGGTTTACTTGTCTTGCTGTTACAGAAACTTTATAGTAGCACCAAGAACTGTGGTAGCATAGTGGTTAGAATGCAGTATTGCAGGCTAATTCAGCTCACAGCTAGGAGTTCAATCCTCACCGGCTCAAGGTTGACTCAGCCTTCCATCCTTCTGAGGTGGGTAAAATGAGGAGCCAGATTGTTGGGAGCATTATGCTGACTCTATAAACCGCTTAGAGAGGACTGTAAAGCACTGTGAAGTGGTATATAAGTCTATTGCTATTACAATAAGGAAAGAGTAACTTTGTGACCAGCTTGCGCATTTGAAATTTGTAAAGCAAAGGATAGCTGGGATAAACATATAAGCACAGTAATAGTTTCACTTAGCAACTGCTTCACTTAACTACCAAGTTACTACCAAGTTACCCAATTGTTGCTAAATGAAGATGATCTGTAAAAACATTGTTCTGCTTAAATCTGTTTTAGAAAAACAACTCCAACATTTTTTAGAAAAAATCATGCTATTAAAAATGGGAAAAGAAGCATCAAAGTTATAAGGAAACATTATAGTAAACAATTCAGCATATCATCAGACCCAAGCAATGTGTCACATGCATGTTAGTATAGAGACTGCTGTGAAGGCTCCTTTGCAGCAACAGTTCTGGCAATCTTATGGAGCCCAATGGGACTTCTAAACAATATTGTGTAAGACTACATTTGTCCATATTTCTAAAATATGGTCTTTCGAACAATATATCTTTAGAACAAAACAATATGAATATGAAGACATATAGTCTCATTTAAGGACACTTTCAGCCTTCTTAGCAAATATAATCCAACATGAAATTTTTATTTATTTTAATTTTATTTATTTACCTCCCATCTAGATTTTGGAAAAGATGAGTATAAAAAAATAATTTTATCTAAGATGAAATCAAACTATATTTTGCACACTAGAACACACACACACACAAAAGGCTTTAGTTTTGTTCCAAAACACAAATAAACTTAATAATATAATCAATGAAACCAATGTCAATCAAAACTGAAGTTAAAATGGAATTCCTGGATAGCATAATTTTATGAATGCACTTTACAGTATTTTCATATGTTTCCATTTAATATGTAAACAAATCCAAAAGTTTACATAAAAGTATATTAATATTTTAAATGTAGTGGATATTTGAAACATACCTGATTGTGGATTCTCAGGTGGCAAGTCACCATCAAATAAATCTGAATCTTCAAATCCTTTAATAATAACAAGAGGAGTAAAAGCACACTTTAAAATGTATATAATTTAACCCCCAATTTGCATAGTGGAGTTTTACATAATTTCCAGCTTAAGTCATTACATTAAGAAGCTTAACTATATCACAGATTCATATTTTGTTGCTTAGATTTTAAATTTTAAATCTATCTAAATATGAAAAATGTTTTTTAATTAATATTTCATAATTATGAAAACACAGGTATCAAGAAAACAAAATAATACTTTTATGTGGGCTGTGCAAATCCTTTGAAATGGTATTTCAGAACCTGTGGAAACACCTATTCATCATCTTTTTTCAAAATCAAAGTGGATTTATTCATTTTTATTTAAAGACAGTAGTACAAAACATGCAACATACCATAAACTAAATTGTTAAGAGAAAAATATGGCTAATTGGCCTCCTGATATTAGTAGCAGATGACATAATTGTATCCAGAATTTCTTCATAGTAATCATAACTGAATGGTATTTTATTATTTTTTGAGATTTCTATGGATTTATCAATTAAGAAAAATGTATTCACTTAGATTGTATAACTGAACTGATCTATAAAGAACATTATTTATCAAGTACAAAATACAAAGAGTATTATTTACAAAAAGAATATTAATTCAAAGCACTACATACAGCAGAACATATCAAGAAGACTCAACAACACTCTACTAACAGGGACAAATTCAGTCACAGAAGGAAAGATTCGTAAGAATAAAAGAGTCGAAGTGGGAAGGGCCCGTGCTCTTATAACACATATAGGAGTTGAAGAAAGTACATATGTATCACGCTGTCTAATCTGATTAGGGTGGAGATGGAAGGCAGGAAGATGAGAAAGCTCTCCGAGGGACATGGCACAAGCAGGAAGTATTTGTCAGCTACTGTGAAGACATTTCCCTCCAACAGAAGCTGACAAGGACCTTTCTATTTATTTATTTATTTGTCAATAGATTACAAGATATAAGTATAAATATAGAAAATGGATACAAATAATTGGGGATAATAGTTCAGGGATGGTAGGCACAATTGTGTACAATACTGATTTATTTTAACCACATAAACAATCAGATCAAATCCTAATTAATATTAGGGTAGTATAAGTATGTAACTCCACCAAGACTGACAGGGAGGAATAAATGAAAGTCAAAAGCAAGAGTGGCTTTTGTTACTACTACAGCTTTAAATATCAGCAGCATTACTGGAATCCAAAGTGGGTTTGTTAAAAACAGATCATACTAGACAAACCTTATTACTTTTTTTGATAAAGTAACCAAATTTCAGTTAAATGATGTGGACATAGTATCCTTGGACTTCAGCAAAGATAGAACAATGTGAGATAGACAGTAACACCACCAGATGGATTCTCAATCGGCTGATCAATTGAGGGTAGTTCTCAATGGAACTACATTTATATGGAGAGAAGTATGCAGTGGGATACCTCTAGATTGAGTCTTGGATCCAGGACTCTTCAACATCTTCATGAGAAGTGGGGTAGAAGAGGAACTTATCAAATTTGCAGATGGCAGCAAGCTTGGGGGAATTGCTACCACTTTGAAAACTAGACTCAAGATTCAGAACGATCTTGACAGATTTGAGCATTGCACCCAAGACTCAGTTCAGTGGAGAAGAGTAAGGTCCTGTATTTAGGAAGGAAAAACCAAATGCATAGGTCTAAAATAGGTGGTACATGGCTCAACAACAGTAAGAGAGAGATCTGTGAGAGAGATCTAGCTGTCCTAATGAACCACCACTTAAGTATGAACCAGAAATGTGCTGCAGCTGCCAAAAAAAAAAAAGCCAATGCAGTTCTCGGCTCCATCAAAAGGGGGACAGCATCAAGAAAATGAGAAGTGATAGTACTGTTTTACACTGTACTGGTGAGACAACACTTGGAATAATGCTTCCAGTTCTGGTCACTACAATACAAAACAGAGGCTGAGACCTGGAAAAGGTGCAGAGAAGAAGAATAAAGATGATAATGGGTCTAAAGGCTAAATCATAAACAGTTGACAGATCTAAAGAAGGATCTGGGGGGACATGATTCTTCCAGGATTTGAGGAGCTGTCACAAAGAAGAGGGAATTGAGTTTTTCTCTAGAGAGAGTCCTGCAACAGAGAGCAGAACAAGAAGCAATGGGTGGAAGCTTATCAAAGAAAGTTACAACCTAGAAGTAAGGATAAATTTTCTGACAGTGAGAGAAATTAATCAATGAAATAACTTGCCTCTTGTGGTTGTTGGTCCCCCATTTCAAGAATAGAATGGACAACCATTCGATGGGATGATATACTGTAAGTCTCCTGCCAGGAGCAGGTTTGACCTCCAAAGTCCCTTTCAACTCTATGATTCTATGAGTAGGCACTAAAGATGTACTTTTTGAAAAAAAAAAAAACTTACCCCCACTGTGGCCATTACTCCCAGGTTTAGGCTGAGGAGGTGGTGCTGCTGTTTTTTTGGAATCATCGCCACCTACTGATAAAGAAAGATAAGTACAATTTTCAAACTAGAAAATATATTTATTTATTTATTTAGAAAATTTATGTAGCTGCCAAACTTAACTCTTGGTGACTCTGGACAGTTTACAAAGTACAAAACCAATAAATCCCCATCCCTCTGGTAACAATAATCGGATCAGCCAAATGAGGGGCTCCCTATCACTCTGGAATCTCTATGCTCATTGGCAGAACCATGCCTTCAGAGAGGCTCGCGAAAGAGAGTCAAAGTGAGGGACAATCTGCAGGGATAATACTCCACAGGGACAGAGCTACTAAAGAGAAGGCCCTTCTTCTTGGTCCCACTAAATGGACCTCCTTAGGAAATAGAAACCCGAACCCTGGGGTGGGATTCAATTTTCTTAACAACCAGTTCTTTTTTTACAAAAAAAAATGTATTCAATTGTTCCAAAACAACATAAAAAAGGCTCTTTTCAGTGTACAACATAATTCCGAGTCACCACTTTTACATGCAAATATTATATATATTATATATATACAGTAATTATATATTCATTTTTACATTCAACATTCTGTCTCGTCTATTTTTAACTTAATTCTATTATTACTTCTCCATTTCAACTTTTACATAAAAAAAGAAATAAACACATTAATTCTGTTAAGTGATATTTCATTTGAAGCATCTTCTCAATTCATTTCAATTTATTTCAAATATATTTCTTAAACATTAACATTTCTTTTAAGTGTGGCCTTTTCCAAAGTACTCTTCTTTCATTTTACCTCTCAACTTTTAAATAAGAAAAGGAACAAGCAAGTTAATGCTATTCATTAAAATTACTCTCATTCTAAACATCTTCTCAATTCATTTCAATTTATTTCAAATGTATTTCTTAAGCCTTACGTTTCTTTTAAACATTGCCTTTTCCAAAGTACTCTTTTCTCATTTAAATCACTAATAGTTTCCATATCTTCATACTTATTCCCTTTTAATTCTTTTTTATCTTGTCAAATTTCCAATTCCATTGCATATTTTTTTCATAAAGTCTAGATTAATACAGGTTTTTCACATAAAACATAATTTTCCCTTCCCTTTTTACTATTTTGGGATGTTACCTCAGTGGTTTAAGTATGTCTTAATTCCCCCATCTGTAATTCCCAATTAAACATCTATTTTACTTAGTTATAGTAATAATCAATCCCTAGAAAAATAAACTACATTGTACTTTTCAGTCAGATTCCGCAATGTATTTTCTCCCTTTACTTCCATAAAATTTTATTTATGGTATCAAAAAAATAAAAAAATAAAAAAGAAACAATTAATCCATTTTGCTTGGTCACTGATATTAATCTCATTTTTAAACTTCCTCACAATTCATTTCAGTCATTTCAATATACACTGCTCAAAAAAATAAAGGGAACACAAAAATAAGACATCCTAGATCTGAATGAATAAAATATTCTTATTAAATACTTTGTTCATTACATAGTTGAATGCGCTGACAACAAAATCACACAAAAATTATCAATGGAAATCAAATTTAGCAACCCATGGAGGTCTCGATTTGGAGTTATACTCAAAATTAAAGTGGAAAAAAACACTATAGGTTGATCCAACTTTGATGTAATGTCCTTAAAACAAGTCCAAATGAGGCTCAGTACTGTGTGTGGCCTCCACGTGCCTGTATGACCTCCCTACAATGCCTGGGTATGCTCCTGATGAGCTGGCGGATGGTCTCCTGAGGGATCTCCTCCCATACCTGGACTAAAGCATCTTCCAACTCCTGGACAGTCTGCGGTGCAAAGTGGCGTTGGTGGATGGAGCGAGACGTGATGTCCCAGATGTGCTCAATTGGATTCAGGTCTGGGGAACGGGCAGGCCAGTCCATAGCATCAATGCCTTCGTCTTGCAGGAACTGCTGACACACTCCAGACACATGAGGTCCAGCATTGTCTTGCATTAGGAAGAACCCAGGGCCAACCGCACCAGCGTATGGTCTCACAAGGGGTCTGAGAATCTCATCTCGGTACCTAATGGCAGTCAGGCTACCTCTGGCAAATACATGGAGTGCTGTGTGGCCCCCTAAAGAAATGCCACCCCACACTATTACTGACCCACTGCCAAGCCGGTCATGCTGGAGGATGTTGCAGGCAGCAGAACGTTCTCAATGGCGTCTCCAGACCCTGTCACGTCTGTCACATGTGCTCAGTGTGAACCTGCTTTCATCTGTGAAGAGCACAGAGCTCCAGTGGCCAATCTGCCAATCTTGGTGTTCTCTGGCAAACGCCAAACATCCTGCACAGTGTTGGGCTGTAAGCACAACCCCCACCTGTGGACGTCGGGCCCTCATACCACCCTCACGGAGTCTGTTTCTGACCGTTTGAGCAGCCACATGCACATTTGTGGCCCACTGGAGGTCATTTTGCAGGGCTCTGGCAGTGCTCCTCCTGTCCCTCCTTGCACAAAGGCAGAGGTAGCGGTCCTGTTGCTGGGTTGTTGCCCTCCTACGGCTTCCTCCACGTCTGATGTACTGGCCTGTCTCCTGGTAGCGCCTCCATGCTCTGGACACTATGCTGACAGACACAGCAAACCTTCTTGCCACAGCTCGCATTGATGTGCCCTCATGGATGAGCTGCACTACCTGAGCCACTTGTGTGGGTTGTAGACTCCATCTCATGCTACCACTAGAGTGAAAGCACCTCCAGCATTCAAAAGTGACCAAACCAACAGCCAGAAAGCATAGGAACTGAGAAGTGGTCTGTGGTCACCACCTGCAGAACCACTCCTTTATTAGGGATGTCTTGCTAACTGTCTATGCTTTCCACTTGTTGTCTATTCCATTTGCACAACAGCATGTGAAATTGATTGTCAATCAGTGTTGCTACCTAAGTGGACAGTTTGATTTCACAGAAGTGTGATTGACTTGGAGTTACATTGTGTTGTTTAAGTGTTCCCTTTATTTTTTTGAGCAGTGTATAAAATAAACATTAACCTTTCTTGTAAGAATAAAAATAAGAAAATGCATTCATCTTCTAAATAGATATCTGTGCCCCTCCCTCCTCTCAATAAACTATATTCTATAATTTGTAATTGCAAAGTACATTATTACCCCTCATGTCAATGCGGAATCCCCTCTTAATTCATTAATCATTGTCCCAAAAAATCTTCCTTTATTTTACAATTCCCATATTTCTCTCTTTCCTGTTCATTACCTCTTCCCTTTTGTTTTTCCAAATCTTTTCTCCCTCTGATTTTCCTCTCTCTATATATATTTTCCTTCCCCCTTTTACTTTTCTGCTGTTTCTTTCTGTCTTTCAGATTTTTATAAATATTCCCCATTTTAGTTACTTTTTTAAATCTCCCATTTTTAACCGCTCTTCTTTTTCCTCTTCTTTGTGTTCTTTGTCTATTTAAGATGGCTTCTTCTTGAACTAACTTCTCCTTCTCTGAGGTTTCTTTTTCATATTCTTCAATCGCCATTTCCATAGCTTTTAACTCATAGCTTTTAACTCTTGCATGTAGCAGTTCTTTCAAATTTTTAGGTTCCATTTTTAGATCCCACAGAGATATCGTTACACGCCCTTATATCTTATAGTCATTAAAATCCACCAATCACCAATCTTTTTCTTTTTTCTTCTTCAAACTTTCTGGATTAACAACTATTCCCGAACTGGGTTTATAGCAAAATCACCAATCAGTCCAACAATCCATATTTTTTCTTTTGTTCTAATTCAATTTTAACTTTTTAGGGTACTTGTTATATTGTTTCAATATTTCCTTTTTGTTGTATCAGATCCGATTTCGTTTTATCAAATCAGATCCAAGAAATAGGAACTTTCCCTTTTTCAGCTTAATTTTTTGTCCACCAGATGGCACTCTCCATTATGTAATGTCCTCACCTTTTCCCCCGTTTATTTGTTCGGGGCTTTCCAAACCTCAGTATTCCAAACCAATAAAATCTTCAATTTAAATATTTCCCCCTTCTTTTTGAAAATTCCTAAGTCCAGCTTTAAATTGTGCCTGTTTGTTAGCAATGTATTTTAATTCAATTTGTTTGGATATCTTGTCCCAACTTCTTCCAATCCTTGTTCGAAGCCCTGCTCAGCTGTCAAAGATATTTTCACTTTTTTTCCCTTTCCCTTTCTTATTCTTTCATAAAAATTCTTAAAATACCATCTTGGGGTACCTTTTAATTAATTGTTGCACCAAGTTGCCCGGTTCTTATGTTGTCCACCTCTTCTCTCCTGCACAAATCTCCAGCTAAATCCTCCTCTTCAGGGTGGCCATTTTAGACCACCGCTCGGTCGTCTTCAGGGGGAAAAATTGCATCGCCCAGGGAGGGGGGATGCGGCTCCCCTCCACCTAGCTGGCGGCTTCCCCTTACTCCGCCGCCCCTCCAAGGCAGCTTTAGCCCCAATCACAGTGATTGGGGCTCTCCAACGAGAGAGCACGGACCGAAGCTGCAGACAGTCGCAGTCCCCGGTCTGTCAACAAGAACCCAGCTTAACAACCAGTTCTGTGGGCATGGCCTAATTTGTGGGTATGACTTGGTGGTCATGTGACTGGCTAGGCATGGTTTGTATATAAATAATGTAAATATTTATGTAAATATTCTAAAAAATTATGTAAATATTGTAAATATTTATGTAAATATTGAATTTTTTTATAAAAACAAAGCAACTTTTACTAAAAACCAGTCAAAGCAGGCAGGCAGATTGAGTTGCTCACAGAATCACAGATTCACTCAGAGATCTACCTTTCTGCAATCTGCTAACCTGAGTCTGTCACATAAAATTTGCTTGCAAGCAAACTCACAAAATTTGCTTGCAAGCAAACTCACAAAATTAACTCACAATACACCATGTATGTAAATATTGAATTTTTTATAAAAAAAAAAAGAACAACTTTTACCCAAAATTAGGCAAAGCAGGCAGGCAGATTGAATTGCTCACAGAATCACAGATTAACTCAGAGATCTACCTTTCTGCAATCTGCTATCTGAGTCTGCATTGAAAAATAGAAGCTTAGTCCTAAGGAAGGTTCAGCTCTGCTTTTAGATTAGCTAGAAAGCAAGAAATCCAATGATTTCCTGCTTTCTAGCTAATCTAAATCTCCCAGCAGGTCAGAACAGCTGATGGTCAGGGGAGGGAAGGAAAAATAGCAACTTACCAAAAATTAGGCAAAGGCACAACACAGGCAAGTTGGATGGCACATGTGCCAGGTAAGAAATGAGTGGGCAGGGAGGAGAGGGGTGGGACCAGCCAGTCGCGCAATTTGCCGGTTCTCCGAACTGTGCAGAATCGTAACAGCTGGTTCTATAGAACCAGTCCAACCAGGTAGAATCCCACTCCTCCCCATAACATTCCCTAACTCCCTGCATGGTGGGTTGGGTAGATATGATTGGGAAAAGATGGTCCTTTCAAAATCAACAGTAATATAATACTATTATAGAATTATAGAATTAGAAAATTGTACTTGTTAAGCAAAATAAATATCTTGGCAAATTACTACAATGGCAAAAAAGACACACAACAGTTATATATAAGCTCTGCAAAACGTTCTCTTCAAATACTATTGTTTATTTAACATCTGATATAGCTTGCTGGGTGTAGTTATTCCCTCATGTAACACCTCCGTTTTAGTTTTTAGTGGGCTTCCAATTGTCAAATTTAAGATGCTACTTATCATTTATAAAGTTCTTTATGTATGTCTTGGCTATGATATTATTTGTATGTAAATTACATCCAGTTACATTTCTCAATTTTACCATGAAATCAGAAAGAAGAAATAAAATGTGTAAGGCCACATGTGAGAAGAATACAGGAAAATAATATGAAAAGGAGTCCTGATAAAATGGAGTCTTCTGAGCTGGTATTGGTTTGGATGGAAATAAATGTCTCTTCTTGAAGGAGGACATATTTCCTAAACTTTTAGCTCAGTAATACATACATGTTCTGATTAGATCATGCTAGAGTACTGCAATATAGTACAAGTGGAAATTTTTTAAAGAAGGCACAAAACTATTAACTCATACCAAATTCAAAAACAAAGAGCTCAGTCATCTAAGTATTGGGACATATATCATATTTATACTACTTGAGGTCACATATAAGGCATTTATTTTCTCTAAATAATATCTAAATAGCTTAACATCCAGTTTTCTGATGAACCAGTACCCTCTTTATATTTTTATAGGCAGCATGTGTACAAATTTACATTAAATTTATCCCTTTGCTTAGTGAGTTCATTTCATTGATGATTCTGTAATGAAAACAAAATAAGTATATTTACCTTCTTCACAGGATTTTTTTCATCACCATCCTTCTTATTCCCAAATATTTAAAAATAGGAACAATGACATGAACATAATTCAGAATCTTTTTAATCTGACTTCCACTGATGTATCTTGTAAATCTCGCAAAAACAACTTATCCCCATAAACTTAAAGTTCAAGCGTAATTTCTGCCCGCTGTCTCATTTATCCATTCATTAAATTTGTCTCTTTAATGTGAAGAAGTACTCAATGTGACTAATAAAACTAGAATTCCAAGCTTTACAAGATATATTAATGTTAATGTTAAAATTAAACACTAAATAAAAATTGTGAGCTTTAAAATTAAATAAAATTAAACACATTTTCTAAATACGAAGATGGTTTAGAGGTGAATTCAATTCAATTTTGTAGCCTGTATGATTTTCTCATCTTTCACCAATCTAATTGCAAGACATAAAAGGGAAGTGTATCAGCTTTTAAAAACAAACCAATGCATTTTCTTTGGCCTGTTATCCAGAAAAAAATGCTTAAATGATCAACTCTATATGAATGGCTCCAAATAAATGGAAAGATAATAAAAGCTCTGTTCACACATGCAGATTTTATTACCTTAACACACACCACAGTCATTTATATAGAGACTGGAAAGTTAATGCTTTTCAATTTTTTTAAAGACCCTGAGCGAGGTCAATAACTAGAAAAATGTTGCTGTTACTACAATTTTGGAGATTAGGACAGTAGGAAACCTCTGTCCTAATACTGTATATAAAAGGTGGGGACAGTAACCAATAAAATATATAACGCACATGAACCAAGAATACATTGGCTATCTCAGTAATATAAGCTCCCTTAGTGTCAGATTTAGAATGTGCATACACAATCAAGTTGCAGACAAATCCCTTCTATGGATATCTGGAAGACGTGAGAAGGCTAATTAGCTAGATTTTCTAGCAAACACAATCTGCTTCCCCCTCCCCCATGTTTATAGTTGGGAAAAACTAATTTGATTGGGGGGGGGGGGTGTTCAGTGAATTTTCTGAGAAGCATCAGCTGGCTATGGAGATTCGAAAGAAAAAAAAAAGTCCACTGATCTTGTGACATGCAAGTTTCTGAGCTGTAAGAAGGAACGTAATCTAAACCAAAGTTGTATATTCAAAGAGAAGTTTGACAAATTATGGATCAGAAACTGATTTTATTTTCTAAGTGTTCAAGGCAAAGAGTGAATATTTTCAAAGCATTTTTCCTTAAGCTTGTTTTTCTTTTTGGATGGTCATATCCATTGTTCCTTTGTTTCCACTTACTCTCTGAATCCTATTTTTCTATAATATTCACCTGGATTTTCTAATGAATTCTGAATATTATAAACCAATATTACTGATGCTAGTTTGGGTCTTGGTGGAATGCAATCTGGCAACATACCTCCAAAAGACATAAAGTTCTTCTGATTGTCAATATACTGGATCTTAAGTTCTCCTGATATTTGTAAACAGCCGAAGTGATATAATGCAAGTAATAGTTGAAAACAAGTACAAATGTATCACACTCTCTAATCTGATTAGGTGAAGATGGTAGGCAGAAAGGCAGAAAAAAACCTTCTAAGGGGCATGGCATAAACAAGAATTATTCATGGGTTACTGTGGAAGACATTTGCCCTCAAGTTACTGAGGCTGGCAAGAGCCATTCTCAACCAGTTGTCTTAAATATAATTGTTTTTCTTAGTTATACTATACAAAACTATTACTCAGGAAAGTAGGATAAATTCTAACAAGTGATGTTTTAAGCAACTTCTTCTAATGCTTACCTATAGCATCTTCTAAGTCGAAGCCATCACCTAGACAGAACAAATTATTAGATATCAATGTCTCATGTAGAATAACCATATTGTTTTGCAAACAAAAGGCTAGTGGTCATGAAAGGAAATGTCTGTCTGTCTATCTATCTATCTATCTATCTATCTATCTATCTATCTATCTATCTATCTATCTATCTATCTATCTATCATCTAATAGGATTTAGACAGTGAAAAACAAACAAATCCATTTGCACAAAGAAGTAAAGGGGACAAACGTTCATTAATTTGATAAGCCTAAAACATTTCCAAGAACTCCACTGATATTTCTTACAATTATTTTAAGAGGTTTTTTATATTAATAGAGAAAAAAACCCATCCCAAATGGTTCAAGACAAATATCAATTAATAGCATTAGTAAGTCAACTTATTAATTGTGGCACAGTTGTTAGAGTCCAACTCATAGTCTGGAGTTGACCTCAACAGGGGTCAAGGTTGACTCTGTTGTCCTTCCTTCTGAGGTCAGTAAAATGAAGACCCAGATTGTTGGGAACAATATATTCACATTGTAAACCATCCGGAAAGTGCTATAAAGCATTAGGGGGTCATATATAAGTCTAAGTGCTATGTGTTGCTATTGCTAAATGAAATATATAATTTTTTTGATTTTCTTTAAAAAAATATTTTTCATTGTAAATTCATAATTAAAAAAAACCTCATGTGGTAGTTGGGCCTAATAAGAACATATGAGAATATTCACATATTTACTAGGTAACAGCAAACTATAAATATTCAATTTTACTTCTATTGGCCTTCAGCTTTCCTTAAAATTAAAGTATATTTTTGAACTATAGCCATTTATATTCAAATGCAATCACAATCACAAAATAAAACCGTTCCCAAAAAAATGCTTACTGCAAAAAATCTATACTTA
This sequence comes from Pseudonaja textilis, assembly GCF_049901715.1. Classification (NCBI taxonomy): domain Eukaryota; kingdom Metazoa; phylum Chordata; class Lepidosauria; order Squamata; family Elapidae; genus Pseudonaja; species Pseudonaja textilis. The sequence continues at coordinate 15,940,452 of NC_141997.1, forward strand.
CTTGGCTTTTTGGTAACTGCACTAGGCCTTTTAGTAGAGGCTAAAATATAAAAGTAAAATATAATTAGTTGCAACTATCCATTAAAGCAGAACAAAATAAAATTCAGCCCTTAAAACCTTCTTTGTAGTCCTTCATAAATGAAAATTGGTGGCATGATTTTATATAATGCTAAAATTAAATAGCACTAAAAGACATTTGATATAATTTTTGAAAAGTACTCTCATTCAATGAGTAGAAAGCAAAAAATAATAATAATCCTACCCATTATTTTGTTACTATAAGGACTGATGCTCCAAAAATATGCCCCATCATCATAAAATGGTCCATCCCTGCAAAAGAGTGATGCTAAACTGATTTTGTAATCAATTTTTTTAAAAATCTGCCCAATCTCAACAGAAAGTTGAAAAAAATATATGTGAAGGTGCTTGAAATCCCAATTGTCTATCAGCAGGACGATTGTCTCTCAAAATACGGACAAAAGAGGACAAATTTAGTTTGGTAGAGGATGCCACCCAAAAAAAAGATGAGGTTTCACAGCGAGCATCCAAACTGAAGCTGTAGGGGAGAAAGAGTGTTGGGCTTACCTGAAACGCATCTTCTAGTAGTATGGGAGGAGAATCCAAAGCGTGAGGCTGTCTCCTGCTTCCTTGCTTAAAGACAGAGTCAATCAAAGTTTAGTCCAGTCCCCTTTCCACTGCGCATGCCCAGTTTTTGATGAAGGCTGATGACTGACTTGGAGAGTTCTTGGTGCTCTTTCTTAACCATTCCGTGCTCGGGACTAACTATCTAAGGGTGGGATTTGGATTCTCCTCCCGTACAACTAGAAGATATATTTCAAGTAAGCCCAGCGCTCTTTCTCAGTTGTACGGGTCGGAGAATCCAAAGCGTGGGACGTACTTTGTCCTGAGGGTGGGCCAACTTCTTGTCCCGAGCCCCCATCTCCATGTGAACTCTCTGTAGCATCCTTCTTCCAAAGGATGCTTCCGCTGATGCAAATGTATCCAGTTTATAATTTCTAATGGAGATGGCGATGACCACGTTGCTGCCCTACAGATCTCTTCAATCGAGGCCTGTGTTCCATGCTGCTGATATGGCTGCACACCTGGTTGAATGTGCCATTATGTTACCCGGCAATTGCAATGATTGGCTTTCATAAGCTTTGTGATACATGTCCTGATCCATCTACCTATGGCTGATGGTGAAACCTTTTGTCCCAACGAAATCGGTCTAAATGAAACAAACAATGCTTCCATTTTTCTAATGGGCCTTGTTCTCTTAATATAAATGCGTATAGCTCTCCTAACATCCAAGGAGTGTCACTTCCTTTCTAGGCTATGGACCAGTTCTGGGCAGAAGTCTGGTAGTACTAACTTGGGATAAAGGTCGTGTCTAATCTTAATACTACCCTGCTCAGGTGAACTATACAGAGGTCCTCCCTCACGGATAATGCGGTTCAAAGGGCTCAGTCATGAGCGCCCTTAGCACCCTTGTCAAGTCCCAAGTAGGGTACCTATGCATCACTGGTGGCTTTAGATTGGTTGGTCCCCTGATGAACATGCGGATTAGGGGGTGTCATGAGAGGGACTCCAAGGTCCCGCAAACCCTGACTGTCTCTGAATTCTGCCATCATTTCTCTCATCGTGGCTTTCATTTCCTCTTTAAAGGACTGTTCCCTGACTCCTGTTGCTATGGGAGAACAACTCTGATGAAAACCTCCTTCTCTTGGGGGAGGGCTCTTCATCGCATGCCTGAGAGCATTGTCTTTCTGACTCACTCATTCCTTTGTCCACACAAAGAGCAGGCTGAAAAGACTGATCTTCAGCGCCCTCTAGTGTTTCTTGATACTTTGTTGTCATTGGCTTGCCCGTTGGAGCACGGGAATTCCCATTCTTCTCCGCCTCCTTTTCCGTCCTTGAAAAGTACTTCTCAATGGCCTTTTGTCTCCTTAATGCCTCTCTCTCATCTGCCTTAGACACCCTGCTGAGAGGCCTTTCTGAAGGTCTCCCAGCCTCTCTGGTTCCTTTGTGTTTTGCTCTCTGATCAGGCTGGGGTCAGGGAATTCCTGTTCCTCTGGTCCTGCCTCCGTTTCATAAAATTCAGCCATAGTATTTCTTTTGGCTCTTCCTGACAGCTTCTTCCGGATTATAAGTATGCTCAGACCGGCCTGAGTATGGACTCTAGCCTCCCTTTCTCCTGGGTAGGCTTGTGTGGCTATTTTGGGAGCTCGCTCAGCCTAAGACTGAGTTTGCTCCTATGAAAGAGAGTGTTGGAGACTTTGTGCGGCTCCTGGCTTTTTAAAAAAAAGACCATGGAAGGCCAAGTGTTTGTTAATTAGCCCTCTTTCTCTGCTAACCAATCGAGAGCCTGCCCGCTCTTACTGAGGCTGCTGCCGCTTGTCCTTTTAACACCAAACAGCTATGTGGGGCTTTCCCGTCTTGGAATGAAGTCCCGGCTCTTTTGCTTACTCATGGTTTGCTACTTTCACTCTTTCTCTTTTCTCTCTTTTTTTCTCAAAGAATCCAAAGCATCAATCCTAGTTTTACTATCTTTCCTTCTGAGCACTCTCTCCTCGTGTCCTCTTTGCATGAAGACAGAGTCAAAAACTGGGCATGCGCAGTGGAAAGGGGGCTGGACTAAACTTTGATTGACTCCATCTTTAAGCAAGGAAGCAGGAGACAGCCCCACGCTTTGGATTTTCCGACCCGTACAACTGAGAAAAAACACTGCTGAAAACAGTTTTCCAAAATCTACATGAAAGACAGTTGGAACATAGCTCACAGTGTTGTTGATTGTTCCGTTCTAAGCCACTCTCCCTTATGTCTCCTAGAAATTTGTATTAAGTTATCCCATAGTTCCCTGTGCACAAATAGCACAAGGGCAAATAAAAATAAAAACACAGAGATGTATTATTGTATGTGCTATACATAATTAAATACAGTTCTTTGCTATGATTACAGGTAAACAGGTTGAAAAGCATTTTAAATGCCATGTTTACCATACTTTATATTTGTTATTCAACTCAGCTTAATGGAACAGCAGAAAGTATTTAAAATGGTTTGGGACTGTCTGTTTGTCCATCAGTGAAATGGACAAAAACAGAATATTCAGTAAATATTTAGTGAGCAGGAAAAAACCAAGGAAAAAGAAGATTAAGTTTGAAATGAGGTCAGATCTAGCTGGGACTATGGAGAAAAAAAAAAGGGGGGGGGAAATATCCAATGCATCTCTAGAAGAAGAGCCAGGGCAGTTGCTTGAAACGTTCTCTACTCTTCCTATCTAGTCTAGTTTTTTTTTTCTTTCCTGACTAGAATAAGGTACATGAAGCACATCCGATGCTTCCTAGAACACATGCACACACTCATGGATGCAATATGGAGAAATAAGAAGAAAAATAGGTACAACCACATACAGACAGAAATCCATTATTAGTAGACTCCCAGACTCATTCCCACCCAGGTAATGCTATGTCCACTACCTGATTATAATCTCTGAAGAAAACAAAAAAGCATGCACAGAAACACATAAAACACTTTATTAGATTACACAGGAAAAAATGCAGATAACTCTTATAATTCTAATTGGTAAAGGATGTGGAGAGTATTCCAGAAACTATGATCGGTGTTTATTTGTTAGTGGTGATCATAATACAATATATACCTGACTTTCTTTTTTAAAAACTAGGTACAGTAACAAGCATACATTTAAAACCCTACAAAAGCAGCATGCCACCTAGTTTAGAAAAGCTTAATTTGTAATTTGATGTCTTGCCAGCAAATTGAAGTTTACTAGCAGAATAAAATGTCAGGAAGATCCTGGACACATAGATTGAGCAAGCTATAAAATGATGTAGTATTATACAACTCAAGCAAAATCTAATTATAGTTTGAGTAACATCACATTATAACGTAATATTACTATTACTATAATATGTATAGAAAGTCATTTTCAGGTTTTGTAACATTATAATTACTTACCAAAAGTGCCAAGGGCATCACTTAAATCTAAATCTTGTCCTATTCCACAAAAACAAAAATATTACTATTTTGCTTATTCTACCCAACATTTATTTATGCATACATAATAATTTATAGCAATTTGTACTGCTTTGAATGGTTTACAGACACAAGCAAACACAAACACCGAACATAATATATAAATTACAAAAAAAGTTCAGAGAAAAAGCAACAAACAACTGAACATCTTGGGAGGGGCATACCAGTCAGTCGAGTTCAGAGTCTGGTAAAAGAACTGTGTTTTAAGGGTCTCTTTAAAAAGAGCAGGTAGGGGCCATATGAACCTTAGGTGGAAAGATATTTCAGAGGGCAAGCACTAAGGCAGAAAAGGCCCATTTCCAGGGTCTCATCAGGAACTTTGTTTAATTGATGGGACTATCCTCATACTAACTCTGTCAGACTATGTAAGACAGGCAAAAACAGCAGCCCCTCAAATAACTTGCTCCCATGCTATGAAAGGCTGATAACCAGTGATAATCCACACCTTGCACTGCACCTGGAAACATCTTAGGAACCAGTACAAATCATGAAGCAGAGGCATTAGTTGGGCATATCATGGCTTGCCAATAATTGTCCATGCCATAGTATGTTGCACCATCCATAGCTTCCGGGTCTAGTTATAGTTAAAAGCTTGTGAATAAAGAATTTCGTCTCTTCACTCAATGTCCCATTCTTTCTTGCAAGTCTTAAATACATTTCAAAACAGTTCTTCTGGCTCTATTCATATAACGCATTAAAAGTGACAGTTTATCAAATTAATGTAATTATTTGGTTCACATAACACCTCCCAGCTAAAATCAACTCACTTACTTAAAACAATTAACTGATAGATTCTAATATTTGACATAAGTAGCAAACTACAACAATGCCAAAATTATGGCCCTAACATGAAACACATACTCAGATGATCAACGTACATTTATGTATGTTAGACACTTGATGAATTTATTCACAAAGTTGACTGCTAATTCTGTGGAAAATATTGTAAGAAAAAATACTCTCACTTGCCCAACCATTTTATCTCTAAGTTATTCCTTCAAAAGGTTCCCCCACTGCTTCCCACATAAAAAGAAATAAAAGAAGAACTGGTGGTGCCCTAATGAGATCTAATATACTCAAGCAAAGAAAAACAAGCAAAAGAAAAAGAACTATGTGAATAGAACTGGAAAATGAAAGATTACTACATAGAGAAACTTTATTATATAATATATAATTTAATATATAATATTTTGATTAACAGTTTAGAGCAGAGGTCTTCAAACTTGGCAACCATAAGACTTGTGGACTTCAACTCTCAGAATTCCTCAGCCAGCATAGCTTAAAGTTGCCAAGTTTGGAGACTTCTGGTTTAGAGGGTCAGTTCAATATTTTGACTTCACGTTAATTCTTCTATTTAAACATCTCCCTTTAATAATGCTATTGGGGAAAATGTCATCCCCCACCCCTTCTTTACAAGGTTGTGGTATCATAACAGTGGCAAACTGTTTCAAATTATAAGAAACACCCTCTACTGTTTGTTCTCTGTCCTATTTGTGTCCATGGAACCATTTAAGACATTTCTGAGTTGAAAGGATTAACCTACGGTATCATTGTTGCCCAGGGGACGCCTGTGGGGGCTCCTTTAATGTCTCCATCAAGGAGCTGGAATGAATGACGGCAACTAATCCCACAATGCAGCAGCACACAGGTCTCAAATGCAGGCTTGCTAATCTCCAATTTAGCAATCAGCATCCTAACCATGTGAGCCACCATGGTGAAAATACCATTGGTGAAAATAACCTTTACTACCACCATAGGCCAGTGTCCTCATAGAATTACAGGATATCAATAATTGATTGCGTGGACTAGATTATTTACACTATAGCTGGATGTGCCACAGAGATTCACTGATACCTGCCTAATTGCCTTTATTATTTTAGATTCTTTGAATTAAAATAAATGAACAGGATACTAGAGCCAAGAGATGAGATAAATAGATGATTGGAAAAGAACAGACAAAAGATATAAGCATAATGATTTTGAAATAAGATGAAATAAATAAAACATAATTAAGAGAGTGAAAAGATGGGAGAAGTTATATAGAAAATATAAAATGGTTAATAAGATATGAATGGTATATAAGGTGAGCATGAATTTGATTTAGGTCTGTTAAAAAAGATGTAACCCAGGGCTAAGCCACTTTTCAAAAGAAGTTTTATGTTTTGTGTTTTGATTAGTTATGTTTGATTGCAAACTAATAAAACCTTGGAGGAATGAAACCAAAGGGAGAGAAAGTTGGAAAAGACATGTATAAATGACAACTAAGGAGGTTTTTTTTAATGTCTTGTTTTATGTTATGTATTCTGTGTGCTTATGACTGATTGAGAATTACTAAAACTTTGATAGAAAGAAATATAACTGAACAAAAGTGAAGGGAGAAATAATGAGAAATTTGGAAAAGATATATGTGTAAATGGAAATGTGATAATGTGGAACTATGTTTTAAAAAATAATGCTTTATTTGCCTTGTTAATTCTTAGAAAGGAGATTTTATACTTTTATGTTTTGTTTGTCTTCAAAAATCAATAAAACTTGTTCTTAAAGAATTATTGTTCGAAATAATACTTTAAAATTGTACTGGTTTCCGAGCATTTATTCCCAGTTTCGGGCCAAAAAAAATTCCATTGGGGAAAATGGAATCACACATAATGACCATCATTAAAAAATAGTAGTAATTTTGAATCCAGTTACAATGCCTCAACTTACAACCACAATGACTTACAATTATAATTACAGGCTTATTTATAATCATACATTGAGGATTACCTGTATTCCATTTTTTTATGCATCACTATCAACTCATACAAATCAGCGAATTACTTCTTTTAGCATTCCTTAATTTGGTTTAATCCCAAATAATTTCATCTATATAATTTAATTCCATTAATTCTTCTATAAACTCCTTGAATGTTTTATTATTTATTTATTGAATTTATATTGCTGCCTATTCGCTCATGGTGACTCGAGGAGGCTTACAGAATGTAAAACCATATTTAAAATAAAATAAAAATAAAAACTAACAAAAAGAATCAAATAAATTAATAAAGTACAATAGAACAAATCTGGGTGAGAAATTATAAAGCAATCAAGTTTTAAACACACAGTCACTTAATTTTCAATGCAGGTAAGATCACAATAACAAAATATATGGAGAAAAAGATCTTATTATCAATTGTTACATAATTTTGCAGTGTGCCTAAAGAAAAATGCTTTGCTACAATCATATATCCTAGCAAATTTCTTTACTGAATGAAATTTCATTTACAGAAAGAAAACTATCTATTAAAAATGATCTTTCTGCAGTGAAAGTGAAATTAAAATAATGATATTGATGAAACGATTACAATGTTCTAATTTACTTTTGAAAAGATATGAAAAATAGTATTTCCTTTTTATTTTTTTTAAATATTTCTTCAAAACTTAGTGGCAATGCCTCTTCAAAACTTAGTGTACATGTGTAATACAGAATTTTAAAATGATACAGTGCTAGTCTCTCCTATCATAAACACCTTTGCCACTCATTTCTTGAAACTGTTTAGCAGAGTTTAAAACTTTTTAGAGGTTTTAAAATGGACAGTCTAGCAAAAAGAATAACAAGTTCTAATATCATTAGTCATTTCATACTAAGCAGAAATGCATAGGCATTATTCATCCCAATGAGGAAAACAAATTCTGGCAAACAGCATTTTTAATTAGCTCTGCAGCAAGTGAAGTTAGGATGACTCAACTCTTCACTGCAGTGTTGCTAGAGTGCATCAAACAGAAGGATCAAACAAAGAAGAAGAAAAAGAAGTGCACAGATATAACAGTTTGTCCTGAAAAAATTCCTCTTTAAATCATTCCTGAAAACCATTGATCAGATCTTTGTTTACTATAAATGATAAAAACAAATATAGGTAAGATTACCAAGAAGAGAGGCCAGTATTTTCATGGACTGAATACTACTGAAAGTGGAAAATAAAAGACAATGGACAGATTTCTATTGTTCTGAAATTCTACTGATTTCTATGGAGGCTGACACTTTTCACTTTGCTCATAAAATTTTTGAAAACAGAAAGAAAAGAATGAAGCCACCAAGTTTCTCTGAAATACTGAATTATATCTAAGTTGCTGATTTGTGTTGTTTCACAAGGTTTTACCATTTCTCTTATGTAATATGCCTGAATTTCATTTAATCACAATAACATGCTAGACAAGAGAAGCTGAAATTAAACCTAGATAAAATAATGTTGGGGTTAAAGAGAAAATTGGTTTTGGAATTCGAAGCAAAACCTATTTTGAATGGAACTTCATTCTTTCACAAAGGATTGGTTTTTTGTTTGACAGTATTATTAAATTTGCACTGGAGTCTGAGTTACGTAGTGATGTATATAACTTCTGGCTAATACAACTTCTGTTACAATACCCTAACTGCATTAAAATAGTTCCCACAATACCTAGAACCTACACAATACCTAGAACCTACCACTGAAAACAGACAACTGTTTTCTTTTTCATTTAACAAGCTAATTTGAGTTATTAACTTAGCAAAAAGATGGCCCTAAATTTAGTAATTAAAAATTAAAAATATTAAATAAAACTTTGAGGATAAAAATAAAAGTTTATAATAGAATCTAAATGAGGAAAAATGGCTTTAAAACAGAAATGGTCATATATCTTTTAGACGGTGAATAATTCTGATCACTTCATCTCAAAAATATACTGGATCTTTATAAAAGTTGCAGAAAAGAATAATAAAAATGACCACAGAACTGGAATCATATGTCTATAACTAAAGATTCCACCATTGGAAGAGGACTTTTTTTTTAAAAAAATGGTAGAACTTTTTTGGACTAATTATCATGAAATAGATATGGCCTTAATCCATAGGGGGTTCATTCTTAGTGCCCTTTTAAGAAGTTTCAGTTTAAGCACTAATAGATATTTTGTTATTGCTAATTACTATTTCTGTTACTAACTCCAATTCCACAAAGTTAATGTCCTCTGTATATGTTGAAATTTAACTTTATTAATTCCAGCAAGGCCCATGCATTGTGGGATGATCTGTTTTTTAATCCCATCATCCATTTTGTGATACAGATTTAGAGGACAGGGACCATCAGATTATTCAAAACATAAAGCAACAGTGATTATGAAAATATACTTACAGAGGTACCAGCCTTTCACATGTGCATTAAAGCAAATTAATTCCCTTGGATTCAAAGATAGCATCATTCCTTTCAACTAAATTTACTTGAAAGAAGATTTAACATTCTTTAAGCCTCTAACACAGGGCTGTCAAACTTGCATCCAGCGGGCCTGATGCGTTACACGCTGGCCATGCCCACATCCGACTTAGTGAAGAGGAAAAAAGTTGTGATATATCATGTGATGATGCTGTGATGATGCAAGTTTGACACCCCTTCCCTAACATTAAAAAAACCTTTAAAATAGCTTTTTTATTTGTCTACTTTGGCTATTGTACGTATTTTACAAAAGTAAGATTGTTATTTCTGCCTTTGGAATTCACATTCTTTCCTATTCAAAACTGCAAGTCACAACTAAAACGTACAAATGCAAATGTAACACATAGATAGATGAGAAATATAGAGGCATGCGTGTAAAGTACAATTCCCATGATCTCTTTGTAGGGCTATGAAAAAATCATGCATACCCTCTCCTTGATTAACAACCAAGCTTCTTGATCAAGGCACCAGGCTACAGACCGAGAGACTGCCAGTTCTAATCCTTTCTTAGTCCTGAAAGTCAGTTGGGTGACCAGTCTGTCTGAGCTAACTTACCTCACAGGGTTGTTGCTGTGGGGAAAATAGGAGGAGGAAGCAGTATCCCATAAGTTTGCCCCTTTGAGTTGTTTGTTAAAATAATAAAGGCAGGATATAAATAATAAACAAATACCAGTGATTAAAACAGGGACAGCAAGAGGTAAAGGCACTGAAAAGATCACTGGTTGCTGACCTTTTATTCAGATAAAGGTCTCTTGTCCTCTGCCTGATCTGTTTTTTCCCCCCTTCTCACAAAGCGGAAAGGTTGCCTAAACAAGCTATCGCTAGCTGCTTTTCTTCACTGCGCAGCACTCTCCTGTTACCTGCAAGTTGACAAGCTCAACTCTGTGACCTTAATTAGTTGTTCAGAGCCCTAACTGAACAGACCTTGATCAGTTTCACACTGAAGGGTATATTTGTCAGGTGTAAATGTGAGTGTGGTTTGGAAAATGAATTTTATAGCACTGTTTACCACAATATTTCCAAATGGTTACTGAGGTAGTTGCTAAAAAGGAATGGCTGTATGAGAAATACAAGTGATTGTCAATACAATCTATTCTTCAACTTAAACTATTATTCCAAAACTTTCAATTAGCGTGTAATCCTCCAGAGCAGACAAGTTAGAAAACAAGCAACAGCAACAACAAAGCAAATAAAAACAAAGTCTCAAACTGACTGAAAAAATGGGAGAATCATCACTAAGGTAACATCGCCTCAAGAGTATCATGGGAGAAAATAGACAAGCAAACTCTACCCATTTTTGGTTCCATTATCTTTTGAAAATGAATTTTCAGATAACTGCTATTAATAAAACCGACAAGCAGTTTTACAGATTGTTTTGAAATCCCCCCCCTCCCCGGTGAATGATCAAGTATGGAATGGTAATCTACATGCAAAGTGTGAAACAGTAAATTCTCTTCTGCCTTATAACCCAGTTTCTTAGGTAATGGAAATATAACTTTACAGCACTCAAATTGTGACTGGCATCTCTGTCATTAAGTGAAGGGGGAAAGAAGAAAGAAGTTATTTATTTAGGCAATTTCTCCTGTGTCTGACCTCCCCTCCTCACAGAAGGGGAAAGACTGGTAAGGAAAGAATTTCAAGAGAGTAACAGGCACACAATGGAAATAATTGGCTTTTCACATACTGCAGTCAGAGTTGCTGAGCTACTGCATTTCTCTGATATTTATTCTCCACTGTGTACCTGCTTATTGTCTTGTAATCCTTTCCTTTCCAATATCTCTGCTATGCAAGTGGGAGGGGGAGAGAACACCAATAGGTCACGGCATAGAACAACACATACTGAATGTAATGGTGATTACTGATTGAGGAGGGCGCTGCAGAGGTCGTAAATGCAGGCACTGATCATAACATTATTTTTTCAGCATGGTTGTAACTTTCAGCAATGTTCGCTGAAAGACAGTTGGTAAGTGAGGACTACCTACATGAATAACCTTGATAAGAGTTATAAGTGACTATCTGAAATGATCATCAAACTTTTTCACTTTTTTCTTCCAAGATCCTTGGAATGTAACAATTGAAATTGTAGTCCTCTGAACAGAAACTCTAAAAAGAAATGTGCAGGAGGATCTGTAGTAAATATATCTTTTTGGACTTGAAGTTGCTTTTGATACCAGTACTATCATGATATTTTGATCATGGAAAACACAATGCAGTTCTACTCCTAGATCAGGCCAGATGCATCACCCGCCTGGTTTAGTGAAGGGGAAAAAAAGTCCCAATAGGTCACGTGACACCGCCATGATAACACGAGTGTGACACAACCCTGTCCTAGATGAAGAAAGCAGATTATTATGGGAAAATAACAGTATTCCAGCCATCTCAGACATCATTTTAAATTTCAAACCAAAGGGATTACTGCCTTCACAGGCTCACTGGTCCTTGGAACACTCAAGTGTATATCCTTATTAGAAAGGATGGTACCATTCCACTTCATTTTATTTATTTTTATCACAAGGCTGCCAATTATCATTACTTCTATCTTCCAATATTCCAATCCAATAATGAACTGTATTTAAATACTATTAAGTTTAGTAATGTCAGTGAATACAGGTAGTCCTCAATTTATGGCAATTGAACCCAAAATTTATGTTGCTACGTGAGAAATTGGTTAAGTGCGTTTTGCCTTACAACTTTTCTTACCACATTTGTTTAGTGAATCACTGCAATTGTGACATTAGTAACATAGCTGTTAAGTGAATCTGGTTTTCCCATTGACATTGTCAGAAAGTCACAAAAGGGGATCACAAGACTCCAGGACACTGCAACTGTCACAAATGTGAGTCAGCTGTCATGCATCCAAATGTAAATCATGTGGCCATGGGGATGCTACAATGATCATAAGTGTGAAAAATGGTCATAAATCACTTTTTCAGTGCCATTATAACTTTGAATGGTCACTAAATGAACTGTTGTAAATCGAGAACTACTTGTAATCTGAAGATCACTAAGTACTCTGTAAGACCTACACTGTAAATCAACACTGCAAATGAATACAGGTAGTCTTCAGCTTATGCCCCAATTGGAACTGGACTTTTCATCAGAAGTTGGTGTGATCATAAAGCAAGTCATCATATGACTCGACACAATTTTATTACTATTTTCACCCTGATTAAGTGAATCACCATGGTCATTAAATGAATTACACAATTGTTAAGTGAATCAGGCTTCCAGAATTTACTCTGCTTATTGGGAGGTCATAAGTTGTGATCACATGACTGCAAGATAGCAATAACACTAGCATTTAGATTTATATACCGCTTTATAGTGCTTTACAACCCTCTCTAGGCCATTTAAAGAATCAGCGTATTGCCCCCAACAATTTGGGTCCTCATTTTACCCACCTTGGAAGAATGTAAGGCCGAGTCAACCTTGAGCCTGGTGGGATATGAACTGCCAAACTGTAGGCAGCTGGCTGCAAAAGTAGCTTGCAATACTGCAACTCCAACCACTGCGCCACAGAGGCTCCTAAGATGCTGCAATTGTCCCACATGTGAGCTAGATTACCAAGCACCCAGTCATGATCTATGACTGCACAGGTATGTGACCATCGTAACTTTGAGGCTGATCGTAAGTCACTCTTTCTGAGGCTGTTATAACTTCAAACTGTTGTTAATTGGTCATAAATCAAAAACTATCTGTACAAGCCACTATACTATTTTAGCTACTATTAAAAAGGACTCTGCTTTTCTCTTCTCTGCTTTTACCTTAACAAAACTGAAATGGATTTCATTTATATCTTGCCTTTTTTTTATTTCAAGGAACTCTAGGCACCTTTATTTCAAGAAATTCGGGGTTTCTTGCTAGTTTTTATATTGGTGAAGATTATTAAAAAAATTATGGTTATATAACTTCCAAAAGCAGGGGAATGACTTTCCATACCAGGTGCTGAGAAATAAAAACAGGAAGCTGCTATTCTACTTTCATTCTACTTTTAGCTTCTTATATAGATGGTAATTACTGAGGAATGGGTACAAAAATACATCAACATTTTTGCCTCAGCCAGAGAAGTTCTGATTATAGTCAAATCAAGAGTTTTTCAACTTTATGAAAGTTGTTGCATTATGTCCTAAATTTATCTTTATATCTCTGTCATTCAAATTGGGATTCATGTATATTATGGTCATGATAACCAAACATTCAAGATAGTAGTTTATAGAGAAAGGCAAAAGTGTTTTTTGTTCACATTGTTCACAAAGCATACAAAAATCTGCCTTAGGCAACATTGGGAACAAGCTACTTTTACTTTTGAATCCAAGACTTCTTTTTTGCCTGCTGAAAGGGGAAACAAATTTATTACAGGATTGTTACAAGAGTCAATTTAAGAGGGAAAGAAGCAGAAAGGCAAGGAAGATAAAGTACATGAAGAACTGCTTAAGCTATTCACAATGGATTACCGTGAAGTATAATACACTGTTCTATTGTGGGTAGCAGCGCCCTGGAGTTTGTTTTCTGCTTAAACTTTATTCCAAGCAATAGTGCATTGTTGTTGCCTCACTGCTAAAATATAATTAATACAGTCTTCTCCAACCACTTCTCTCTTCCTCCACCCAAAAGATATGATCCTGCATTAAACAGGGAGGTGGAAATATATTTCTTTGAAATCAGATAGATTATTTGCAGAATAAGTACATAAAGCAACATAAACTGGACAAACGGTTAAGAGCTTATCTTTTGACAAAGCTGGCCTTTTGTACCAGTTCTCTTGTCCTCTAATTAATTTCTTAAAAGCAAATACAGAATATTCATCTGCTGAGCTGACAACTATTAAATGTTATGTTATCCTGATCACTATGGAATAATAACTTTTAAGACTTTTTTTCTTGGAATATTTGTTGAATTTAAGAAGTATACATATTCAAACTCTTATTTTTATCTTATTATTTTATAAAATGTATAATTCCACATCTTAATAATCCCAAAGTGGCTATAGAACTAAAAATTTAAAAATTTAATTAAATTATTTAATTGTAAAGAAATTACTAACAAACTGTCAAAATATTGAAAAACAGCTTAAGTTATAGAGTCAGGACAACAATATCATCTGGACAAAACTATGCAGAACTAATGGGGAAATGCCTTCAATGAATAAATGAACTAGTCCACACCCTTTTAAGACAACATGTGACTAAAGAGAGAAGGAATTTTTATAATCACCATTAATATTTTAGGGGCTTTTCAAATGACAACTCTATTTTTAAGTAAAAAAAAATTATTTACAAATAATAATTCTGGTTTCCTTCATTTGCTGACCTACAACATTTATTTTCATATTGGAAAGGTTTACTGCAGAAATTTAAATGTATGATGCTGGTTTAAAACTCACCAACCAATTGTTCTATAGTCGAGCTTCATACGAATTACCTACCCTGAAAGCTTTCCTAATGACTTGTTTTCCTATTTAAATTGCATAGTGGATATTTGGAAATTTGGAAATGATCAATAACTGCAAACAGTTTGTATCAATCCATTTTTATTACGGTCACAGATCAGCATTAACTGCAAACAGTTTGAAGGAAAAAGGACAACAAAATTTATGAATATCTTAATATCAAAATATCAAACTCTATGGAGTCAATGCTGTATGTGCTAGCAAAAAAGTATTCAAAAGACAGATTACACCCCCATTCTCTTACAATGCTACTGAGAGATAGCATTAGTGAGTTTCTTAGGCTATTTTAAGATATAATACGAAAAATCTATGCAATTTGTACTGTAATTACTGTTCTGTGTTTTGAAGCTAAAAATCATTGTTCTTTTACATTTTTATATAATTTCCTCCAAATTATTACTCTTCCAAATTATTACTCCTTAATATCTAATATTAAATGTTTATTTTTTAACTTTTTAAAAATATGTTCCAATTAGTGTAAACTGAAAATATGTTGACATCTAAAAATACTTCATTTTATTAAAGGTAAAATAAAACAGCTGCACTCAACCGCATCAATGCATTTTTCCCAAAAAGCAAAGGAAATTCTGGGTTGGAAAAACTTCCTATTTTGAGCAGCTGACAGAGCGGGAGAAATTCCAAAATCCTTCAGAAGCTGCATTTTACTACTACTTCTTACATTATGACTCCCATAGTGATAAAACATAATTTCCAAACAGACCAACTTAATGGATAGCCCTGTTAACAAGTCCATATTAAGAAGTTACAATGTCATTCAACCACACTACCCTCAAATTCTTTTTTTCTACCATTTTTCAATACAAGTATTGAATTTATAAGCAGTAATAGAAATCCTGAGTATATATAGAGAAGTCCGAAGTCCAAAATGCCAACATCTAAAGCTCAATGAGACAATAATTTAGTTTTCTAAGGCATTTTTTTAATGAAGTAAGCAAAAAACTTCAACAAGATACAAGAATAACACAATGAATTTATTATCAAATCATTTGTGTTATCTATGTTAATGCAATGTTAAAATTCTGTGATTATTTCTTCCCAAACCTATTACTCACTATGGCACTCTGAATCATGTGTGCGTGCACACACACTCAGAATAATATTTTATGGACACTCATAAAAATATATGCCATAACCAAGTGATCAATCTTTAAACTGCAATAATCTATGTCATTTTGCATCAACAGGCAGACTAAAATTTCAGCTCTGGAGAAATATTTATTAATCCACAGAATTAAGTACTGCCTTCACCAGTGCCATTTGATTCAAAGGCTACTTTGACACAAAAGCTTAAAGGCCAGTCTACAATTAATGGGGTTCACACAACACGATTATTAAACTATGGCTACTGTGTAATCCCAAATGTAAAATTGGAAGAGAAGTGGATTTTGCTGGGCGACGACTTCAAGCTCCTAAGCCAAGTATTTTTTTGAGTATAACTGTGACCTTGTATGAACTGCTCGTAATATGCTATTTAAACAAATATTGCAAACCAATATTTGCCTTGTGGCCAGGTCTTCAATCTGTTAAAAAAGTCTTATGAATTACGAAATCCTCAAGGAAAATGCGCAATTCAATCCAATGAGCCCTAAATGTCTCTCAGCCATCTGGGGCTAATTCCTCAAAATCTGTCCCTAACTTGGGCCAGAGTGGAGAAGTGACAGCCTGATTGAAAAGCAAAAGAACAAGAACAAGGGGGTAAAGCTTTTATAAATATAAATGGCCTCCTCCCCCTTCCTTGGGCTCCGCGGCATTGCAGCATAAAGCTTCTTCCAGCAGGGCTGTTGAAACCAAAGCGGCATCACTCAAAGGGATCCAGAGAAGTGTGGACCCGCCGGGCTGGAAAAAAATATAACCGAGCGGCCACACCCTTGGGCTCCGCGGGTGGGTACCAAAGGTGTGGGAGGGAAATGGGACCGAGCAACTTTTTGTTCCGGAGCGGCCTTACCTCTGCAAAGGGCCGCCAGCAGCAGAAGCGCTAAGGAGAGGAGGCTAAGGGCGAGTCTCCCCATGGTGCGTCGAGGGCCTTTGAGCAGCAGCTGCTTCTCTCCAAGTCTTGAGATAAACTTTTGGAGACGCCCAGAAAACGGCTTCCTCTCTTCTCGTTCTCCGCTTTGTTTTCCTTTTTTCCCCCCCCTTTTCCTGCCCTCGCAGAAGGAGCGTCGACTCTTACGTAAGGACCGCAACACAACCACCCAAAGTTGGGGACCGGCCGAAAACAAGAGTGAACTGTGCTACCCCCTATACTGTGGGGGCTGCCCTCGGGGAACCGATCAACCAATCCCGGGGAGTAGCTAAATATCGGCCTCCAATCAAAAGGGTGAAGGGAATGTCTGTTAACCTCCCTCTCCCCGCGATGTCTAAGCAGGGAAAAGACACAAGCGTTGAGTCATGTCCCCGTAATAGGAAACCCGCGGGCGAGAGCTCCCAGGGGTGTGGCGCGTTTGGGATTTTTTTTTTTTCTTGTTTTAAGCTGGAGGGAAAGGGTGCTTGTGGAGTTAATTGCCGAGAGACGATTGTAAATGCTTCTGAGGTAATGGAGTTTGCTCCCGGGGCAAGAATTTAGAGATTTAGTTCGCTCGCAAGTCTTTTGATAAACGGTCCTGGCTATTAGAATTGAAGCTCATGTCCTTCTGTATTGTACCCTCTCTAGGGGCTCCAGGACTCTTATAATTCCTTAACGTGGTAAAAAAAAAAACCCGAGAAATGCTTATTTTTAATTTGTTTCCATTTTCAGTTGAGGTTAGCGTCCAAATAAAAACATTCGGTTTTGTGACGGGTGACTTTTTTTCGGACTCTCTTCAAATTTCAACTTTTGCCAGCTGCTCACTCTGGATCCAAACTAATTTAAGAAGATTGTTGTGAGTTGATCTGTAAGAGACATCATATGTTTTGAACATTCATATCTGCGTTTAAAACATGATCAACTCTCAACAATCATCTTAAATTGGTTTTTTGAAGTTGTTTAGGAGAACTGTTTTGAATTGGTGTAACAGCTTTCATGCTTTTCAATTGCTTCACCCAAGCAGTTCATAATTGATAGTTGCAGAACTGAATTAGGAATTTCTGCAAAGAAACAATTCTCTATTAAGTCTCATGCCTCTTCTGTGATATATGATTGTGTGTGTGGTACTTCTATAGAGTTATGTAACAGGTTTTTCCAAAAAGATACTCATAGTGAAAAAAAGTTGTTCCATTAGCAATGGTGGAACAAAATTCAGTATCCGTGCAATGCAGCTGTTGGGATCTGACAGGAGGTAAAGACTGAAATTATACAACATGCTTATCCTCAATTAATTGAATTGAGGATTATTATTCAGTCCAAATTTCTCTGTGTTCTAATACAGGTAATCATCAATTTACAACTATTAGTTTAATAATTGAAGTAAGATAATGCTGAAAAAAGTTATGACCAATTATTGCACTTGCAACCATCACAATATCTCAGTAATTACATTATCAAAATTCAAGTGTTTGTATTTCTGATGGCTCATGTGATCACCATTCCCAGTCAGCTTCCAACAAGCAAGGTCAATGGGGAAAGCTGGATTTCCTTAATGACTAAAGCAAATCTGGTTGTAAAATCAGGCTGAACTTACTTAACAATTGAATTGCTTAGCAATGGAAGTTCCCATTCCAATTGTAATTGTAATTCGAGGACTAACCACATTAAGCCATATATTAAGCTCATAGGCTGCATTCCTATAATGTGCCAAGCTTAAAAAAAAGTTTGCCTTTCAATTTTGTCATGCAAACAGATAAACAGTATCACTAAATATTATTAGATTCCACGTTAATTTTAGATGCTTAGAATAATTACTAGCCAATGGTAAAACAAGAAGTGGATATTGTCTGTTTAATGTAGATGGATCTGTAGTGTACAAGATGAAATGCTTTTCCCCTTCAGGGCAATATTTGTTACAACTTTCCCCCCCTTCTTCCCAAATACATTAGACTTTAATTCCCAGTTACTTATCAATCAAGTAAGTATGACTGCTGTGTGCCTACATGAACTATGTGAACAAACAGTAAAACACCATGGCAGAAGCAGTCTCACACAAAAGGAATAGCAAATTGAACTGGAAATGGAAAGGAAGGATATATGTGTAAGCTTCCATATTGGACCGTTATCATAAGGACTTTTTATGTTTGAAGCACAGGACTTCCCTGCTTAGGCTGCTATTTGAATGGTCTTTGTGAAGAAAACAGTCTTTATTATACTTGCAAACACATATGCTGGTAGCCGATTTAATAGATAAAAGTTGGGAAGTTCAGGAAGTTACATTCTCTCGAATGGTAAGCCAATTCTGCATATGCAAAGCATACAATATTATGTATATTATGTCTAATTGCTGTGATGTTAAAAATACTTTTAGTGTTAAAAGTCACAATCCCCAACATGTTTTAAATTTTAAAAACATTTACTTGTAATGATTGTAACAAGTATAGTAATTGTAGATCTGATAAATCTCACTTAATAACTTATTCAGAGATTGTTACAGCTTAAGTGGACTGAAATATAGCAATTCTGCTATCTTCTTATATCGGGAAAGTAATTTTTTTTCAGAATTTGTGCCTGATTTATGTGAGTAGATATTGCATTAAGCTGGCTGAAAATATTGCTTTGTTTCTCAGATCTGTATGCTTTCATATATCATGTAGTTAGACATCTACTTTCTTTTTTTTCTTTCCTTTTTTGCTAAATATTGTTGCCTGAAAAAGGAACTATTTATATCAATATACATTGGTGAACTATACATAATCCTGTGTGGTTAGCTGGGAGCAGAAAAGATCTGCCAGAAAGTCCTTATGGCATCCAAAGTCCTGTATATTATCAGTGGCCACAGTACTCTCCCTCCATCCTGCTGAATGCAGAAGCAAGAAATTATGCTTTAAGTTGCCAAAGTGAAGTTTCACTACAAAAACTAAATTAAAAGGGATTTGAATTAAAAAGAGGTTTGGACAATGGAATGCTGGTGCCCCAATTCCAACAAGAGTCTATCTGAGGCATCCAGGTTGAGCATGCCATCCTATCAGTGCTCCATTGTGTTAGCAAAGGGGCACACCCAATAAGATTAGGACTGCTCTGCTCTAGTGGAAGAAATTAAAGGAAGTATTCATCAGGGATGACAAATGCTATATCCATCCAGTGTTTAAACTGGTTGCAAAACTGCAGAACAACAGAATTCAAAGCTAGCTCAGCACTGTTCCTAAGCTATGATGAATCACTTAGTGTGCCTCAACTGCATTGTTATCTTGTAATTTTTCCATACCCTTCAACATTTTAATCTTATTTTATATGGGAAAAAATGCCATATTGTTGGTAACTATGACAGACACATACACACAACACATTTATTAATCAAATTTATATAATCACCCACATCACCAAAGGTGACCCTGGGTGGTGCACAACAAATGGATAAAACCACTTATAACAACTACAGATGTAAAAGAAATATTCAAAAAGCACATTAATAGAAGATATTATAAAAACAGAGATGCAAACCCTAGGCCAAAGTGGAATAAAAATAGCCAGCTCAGCAAAATAGCCAGCTCAGCCCATCTAATCATGCTTCCCTGGAAGTCCCAGGCTTAATAACCAGATCTTGAAGGTCTTCCAGAATATCAAAATTGATGGAGTTAATTTAATTTCAGGAGAAAAAATGTTCCGAAAGGCAAGTGCCATGGCAGAGAGGGCACATTTCCTGAAATTAACCAAATGTAAGTCCTAGCTGATGGTATCCACATCATGCTTCCTTTGCAAGTTTTCATGGAACAGGTTGATATAAATGGGGAGAGGTGATGCCTCAGATAGGTCAAAACCAGCATTTTGAATTGATGTGGAGGCGAAGTGGCAACTCATGTAGCTTTTGTGTATGTGTGTGTATTTATATTGACTAAATTTCTTTATTGCTTACCTCCCTGATACAATGACCAGGCAGATTACAATATAATAAAAAATAAAAATTGCTAAAATGTTTAAAATTAAACAAATTGAATAGAAAAGTTAAACATTAAAAACCAAGTGATAGGTGAGTGGTAAGAACATAGCAGGCCCTATTGTGGCCCCAGACTAAGTGGGGGAGCCAAGTTTTTAGGCTTTTTTGGAAGGAAAATATTTGAGAGGCAGCCAAAAAGGGCTTTTCTCCTGGACCCCGCCAGCTGAAATTCTTTGGGTGACAGGATCTGAAGTAAGCCATTTCTGCTGGAATGAGTGGGGTGGGTTAGTCCCACCAGATGAGATGGTTCTTCATATAACCTGGACTCATGCCATAAATAATTTTAAAAGTAATGACAACACCTTGAATTGGACCCAGAAGCAAACTGGCAGCCAATGCAGCTGACATAACTGCTGACATGTGCCACTTGAGAGCCCTCAAAAACGGTCTCCAATCGCTGCATTTTGTACCAGTTGTGATTCCCAAATACTCTTCAAGGGTAGCCCCATGTAGAGCACATTGCAATAATTCAACCAAGAGATAATAAGGGCATGAATGACTGTGCAGGGCCTCACAATCCAGGAAAGGGCAACTGGTATACAAACGTGTTATCAGGTGTGAAAAACCAGGTCCACACATGAATATTCAAAGTACAATAACTGATTTATTGCTAATAGCCAATGCAAAGAAACTTCTCGGCTAATGGTCAATACCTGGTTAGAGTTAGATAAGTGTCATGGGCCTTTTGGGGGCGGGAGGTTGGACTTTATTCTTTTGTGGCTACATAGGTTATATAACTGATGTCTCATTTAACTTTCCCCTCTGGCTCTTCCAGTATTTTTCCCCACAGATATTTTACAAAGGCTTGCATAGCCACAGATGCCACCTGCTATTTGAGCAGGAGTTGGTTTAGGAGAATCACAAGATTGTAGTCTCTCGGGGGTAGGGTAGTCCCATCTAGAAATAAGGGTGATAAACTTCCAGATATCCAGGCCCCTTTAATGCACCAATATTCTACCAGGATTCATCTGAAGCCTGTTGTCCCCTATCCAAATCCCTACAGTCCCTAGGTACTGTGAGAGGGCAGCTACTTCATCACTTGGATCACCAGGGATGGAGATGTATATTGATGTTACCTTATCTATGGTGTTGGATGATGCCACTCAGCAGTTTCATGTAGATGTTAAAAAGGAGCGAAGCGAATATTGAATCCTGCCACAAAAGAGCATCTGTGGACTGGATTTCTTGCTCCTTATCAACACTGATTGGGACTAATCTTGAATAAAGGAGCTGAACCAGCGCAAGACTGTGCTACCCACCCAATATAATACCATGGTTGATGATACTGAAAGCAGCTGAGAGGGCAAGAAGAGCAAGGATAGATGCACCACACCTATCAGAGATCATCTACAATGCTGACTGAAGGGGTCCAGATTGGTGTGGGGGGGTATGTGTGTGTGTGTGTGAGAGAGAGAGAGAGAGAGTGAGTGTATTACCAGCTATGGTAGCTCCCAAGGAGTCAAGTGGGTATCTCTCACACATTTTGAATAGCACCAGGAGAAATAGGTATTGGACTTACAGATGTTTGTTGGGTTTAAACTTCTAAGCAAACATCTCATCACTGCTTCCCAAAAAGAATTCTGCTGCTAACGAGTGGTTTAATTAATTTCAGCAATCACTAGTAGCATAAAAATCTTCAGAATCCAAGCCAGGAAAAGTTGTAACAAATAACTGAATGTACTATTGACCTTGACATGTGACAGGATGTTTCTGTCCTGTCTCATGAGGTGGATTTGTGGCTATGTAGATGCAGTTAGATAATTCCACAAAACATCCATAACAAAGTACATTTATTGGTAGATCAGGTATCTTCATAACTCACATTTGTGACGAAGCTCTTCTATAATGACCAATCCTTTGTATATCAGCATTGCAGGTAAAAAATGGTTCTTTCCTTACCCATCATGTAGCGATAGAAAGAAAGCTATTATTATGAGTGCAGGTAAGAATGGAGGAAAACCTCCCTCAACCCCTCTAGGGTCAATTTAGTGACCAATCGGGATTACAGATGTAGCCACGTGACATGAACTACATTTCCCAGGATACCTTTAACTACATTTACCATGATGCATTCCCTTAAGGGGACAGCTCATAATTCCTAAGTAACTAACCAATTCCCATAGACTGGCTGGGACAGCACAGGATGCACATAGTCACTGCGTCATTAATAGAATGGGCTAGGAAAGGGGCTCAGGTTTTAAAAGACATCCTGCAGAACTGTTTAAAATTAAACTGTATCTTTCAGTCTGTAGGGATAAGCTATAATTGGACTGTTTATGATGCCAGCTCAGTATTTCCCAAGCAGTGATCTCTTTGTGTCAAAAGTACCATTTCTGAAATCCCCACATAAAGATTGTTTTCCTCAGTCTGACTTCCAGCTTATCCCTAACAGAGTTGAGGCCTACATTTGGATTCTGAATCACTTGCTTTTTTCTTTTCTTTTTCTTTTCTTTTTTCTTTTCTTTTCTTTTCTTGGAGCAGGAGGAAGGATTTTTTTTAAAAAAATATTCTGTAATTGCTTTTATGTGCAGGGGAGACAGAAGAACCTAATAGGTATCTTACCAAACTCCAGAAGCCAACAGATGCCTTTGGAAGTGATATAATATTAGCTCTAAGCTGAAAGAGTCTAAACTTAAAAAACAACAACAACCCAGTAGCAATAACAACTGCAACAGTTCTTTTCCCCCCCATTATTATTTGTAGCTTACTACAAATAAACAGAGAGTAGCCATGGTACTATAATTTTGAGAGTGGAGAAGACTGAAAGCCATCAAAATAACAGGGATTTCAGGGGCAAATATGGACCTCTGGAAGATGCTTTAGTCTTCCAAGAACATTTATTGAGCAAAAGTTGCATGGTTAAAGAAAAGCAGAAGGTTTCACTCATTTTTTCCTAATTTAAGAAATGTGTGGTTATTGGCAAATCGTGTATGTTCATTCTTATGAAAAAAAAATACTTTCTGCAAAACAAAAAGCTCTTTTCTGACTAATCAAATTGTTGCCAGTGTTGTATTTTCTCTTAGCAACAACTCTTGAGGCGGGGTGAACATACTGTAGGCTTGAAATGCTGCTTAGCTGGAAATAGAGAAACAGCAGGAAATAAGATGAGGAAAAAAAAACCCATAAAGCAATGTGTTGCAGCTAATTCTTTTGATTTTTTTTTAAAATATGTTCATTTCCTGAGGTTTGAAGAGTGGATGTTTGGTTTGAAAAATGACAATGAATGAAGAAAATTGAAAGTTCTATTAACTCCTTAGATAAACTGAGTGAACTGTTACCTTGCACAGAAAATCTGCCAACTGAGGAACTATAGGAATTAACAGGGTCTGGCAAAAACTATTCCAACTATATTTGTAAAGACATGCTGGGGCAGTACTAAACTCTAGCAGAATGACCAGAGACAGGATTACTTAAGTAATTATCCTGTTTATTTTCATTTCATGGCCATAGCCTTATCAATATAACTAGAACTGATTTAACCCTTTCTGCTAATTTAGTAGAAGAGGAATATAAATACCACTATACTTTAAGCAACAGCACCCTACTCATATTTTTTATAGAATATACAGTGTTATTTAATTTACACCACTGACAGTACATTACCAACAGTATATAAATTTCACTTACAGGAGGTTATTATTGAGGCAACAGAAAGCATAACATTAGGTTATCTCTCTCTGACTCCGCTCCAAGGTTATGGTCATACAGATCATACTAAGCCAAATGTAATTTGTCTGTTTGTGTTTTAATATATTATACAGTATATGACACTAGCTAATGTGCTTCATAAATTATAGTTTACAATTTAATGCGAAATGTGAACCAGTATAATTTATAAACCATAGTTTATTTATAAAAACAATCACTAAATTCAGAATTCTAGAAGTCCCAGAAGATCCAGTGATGGAAAACTTTGAAGAAAAATACTTTGGTCCACAAAAAGAGCTAGAAGCATGAGCTAAATACACCCTTAACATGGCTGCATAAAGAACTGTAACAAATACACTGTCTGAATTCAATTATGAACATGAAACAATAATGTTAACGTCAACAAATCAGGAGTAATTGAAGGGGAACCAGATATGACGGGACCTTTTCATTTGTTATGGTTGACGTGAACTGTCTTAGGTGCCACACATGTGAATCCCTACACTGTTGTGTTGAGCTAATTAATTTTATTTATCAATTTCAGATGCTGTTATACACAAAGGAAAAAGATTCTCACAGTATTTCCTCTGGAGTTGTAGGGTGGTATAATTTCTCATTTGCAGGTAATTTAGAAGGGATTTCTTCTTCCCACCAAGGTCGTGAGACTGATCTTTTCTTCATTCTTTGGGAGTGACTATTCTACGTTGTCAACTGCTTAGTCATGCATTTCTTTTCTAGGCAGCTATAACATGACTTGCCAGTGTGTGAGAAATTGTGGAATAATTTGTCATCTTTGAACAAATAATTAACAAACATAATTTTAAAATATTAAATTAAGAGATAGTGAAAAAGTTATCTTAAGCTTATGGTTTAAGTTAATTTATTTAGTATATCCTCTTAGTTGTCATAGCAAGGTAACTTTTTGCTATGTACATTATATAAAGTGTATGCAGGCTGCTAAACTTTGCCTTTTCTGGAAATAAATATCTGTTTGTAACCCTCTTTTCCCACCAAGAGGTGGAAACATTTCTTTGAAATTCTAAGCTTTTCTCAGACCAAACTCTGTCTCTTACATCTTCCCTTCCTCTGGAATTTAAACTGACCTTAGCATTCTTTGAGCAACACTCAGTTGTCACATTTTGATCATACATTGACAGGAATTGGCCTAAGAGTCCACACCAGGTCAAAGGAAAGGATGCATATTCCTCACAGGGGAAATAAATTCCTCAGAGAGAATAAGTGAAATAGAGTTTCGGGCACTACATATTTCAAATTACAAATATTATGGAAAAAACCACAATTCCTGCGAAATTAGGAATGATAAAGGGTTAGGAATACAAAGCATAGCTGCTGTATATTTTGATTGGACTGCTTCTGTTACATTTTCATATGTGATAGTGTGTGAATTTAATGCCTTAAGTCAGTGTTGACTCCTAGCAACTATTTGGACAAGTCTCTGCAGTATACTTGGCAAGGTTTTTTACAAATAGTTTGCCATTGCTTCCTTCTTGGAGCTGAGAAGGTATGACTGTTTAAGATCACACAACTGACTTTGTGTCTAAGGTAGGACTAGAACTGTCAGTCTCCTGGCTTCTAGCTGAATCTCTCAACCACTGCACTAAACTCTTACATATTTATTGGAATAAAATATGTACCATGTAGCTGAAGGTCTAGCTCCTTGGCTCTAAATAATTGAACTACTATAAGGACATCTTGAAAGGAAATCTATAAGCCTGGAAGCCTAGAATTTCTTGAGTTTGTTTCCAAGCAAATGCCTGGACTAAAAGATTCAAAGTATATTTGTGCCCCATGAAAAGTAATGATTTTATTGGGGGCTGGGCTAGACAAGAAATAAATATGTCATTTATTTTTATGATTTATATTTCAAATAAAGCAATTGTATAATTCCAGAGCGTTATAAATATAAACTGATTTCATTAGAGTTTTAATAACGTGTTTAATGGGAAGGGCGAGCTTGCTCATTTTCACATGATTACTGAAATTTGGTTTCCATTTTGAAGGCTGCCACTCCCATTTGCTAAAGTCAGAAGGGAAAAAAGAAAACAGTGTTAACTTGACTTAAATTTACTTCTCCAAAACCGTTCTTAAAATGCTGCTTTTTGCAAAATACTGGCAGACTAATTTGTTCTTGGGACTCTCCTAGCAAAGCTAGGAGATAAAGATATAGTCCATCTTTTCTTTTCCTCCTAGTCATCTGCTTGATGGTTGTAATCTCCCCCACTTTCACTTTTACAATTTTCTTCTTGAATTCTTTCATCGGGAGTGACTGCCCTGAAAGTCAATTTTTGTTAATTGCATTTTTTGTCTCCTTTTTTTTAGCCCCTTGCTCTCCCTGTATAGTCCTGAAGGATCATGTGATTGTCATTATCAAGGAATTCTTACGAAGTTAGTAGCTGATCCAGGGTTAATTCTTACTGCAGATAAATCAGCTAAAAAGTTGTACATACTTCATTGCTAGCCTTATCAATTAGAGACAGAAGAGTGAGGGCTGCAATATTTTAGTAATGAACTCCCCCTCACAGTAGATAATGGGAGGGCCATGTTCTACTATGTGTGAAAATATTGAGTTGCTTGTTGTGTATTACTGGATAATTATTATGTGCCTATGTTTTCCAAACATATATTAAAAGTATGCTAATTTGTGTATTGGGAGCTGCTGATTTGTAATTTAGTCCCTCAAGGACATCTCTTTGTACTGTACAGAATAAACTGGTTTACAGTTTCCAACCATGTATCATAATTGGCTACTTGGCACCAGAGAAAATAAAATCTAGCATTTGGCTGGGCCAATCAATAGTTTGAGCAACAGTTCCATCATAATTCTTTTTGCAAAGTGAGTGTCAGATGAGACCCTTAAACCAGAAGCTTTGTTTGGTGGCCTTTCAAAGCTAAAGCATCTTAAACGAAAAGAACATTCGGGGCTCTAAAAACATTGTGTTGCTTTGCATTCAGCATAGTTTTGCATCAGACTGGCTATTCAGCTTGGAAAAGACTTGCAGGGATTGTCTGGGAACTCCCTCTCCATGGTTTTACATAATCCCTGAGGTCCATAATCTATTCTTGGAGAGACATTATCTCCCTATATATTTCTTTCTTAAAGCTGAATGCTATATATGATCTTTGATATCCATTTTGGTTTGCTCTAAAATGTTGGTCAGATCAAGGAGAAAATTATGTTTTGATGTGTTTACATTCAAGGAAGTTGTAAAAACTAGCATGGTGTTGGTCTAAGAATGAGGAGACCTGGGTTCACAAAGCCATAGAAATTCAGTGCGTTATTTTTTGGCCTATCACTCTTTATCTCATCCCACCATATTGTTGTAGGGAAAAATGGAGGAGAAAGTGTTATACCAGTTTTAATTCCTGGATGCTAGATCCATATCTAAAAAATAACACATAAATATTGCAACATAAAATTAAA
The DNA here is from genome assembly GCF_049901715.1 of Pseudonaja textilis. Lineage (NCBI taxonomy): Eukaryota > Metazoa > Chordata > Lepidosauria > Squamata > Elapidae > Pseudonaja > Pseudonaja textilis. The sequence continues at coordinate 15,968,289 of NC_141997.1, forward strand.
ATATAGTACTTGAGATAAATAGGCTAAACTGTCATTAAAGGGTGTATATAAAAAGTTAAACAGGATGTGTTCATTATACGGCCTTTCTAAAACAATAGGGAAAATAAAGTACAGCTTCCTTCCTGCCACCTCATATAGAAATAAATTGTTCTCCTAATATGACACTGATGTGCCACTTCCAATTTTGTGAGTGGAATCTTCAGTAAACAACTCATAACAAAGATACAATAGATTTCAAAGATTGAAAAAAAAACATTCTTTTTATTCTTCTATTTGGATCCCCCCCCCCACACACACACACACAAATGTAACAAACATGAAAGCATTGCTGAATATAAATTGTCAAGCTGTTTGGCTTGAAGGAGAAATTCAGCACAATGCCTGATGACCTTTTCCATACACATTATAGCAGGCAGTAATGAAAAGCAGGAAAGATTATTATTATTAAAACAACCCTGAGGCTTTTCTTTCTTTTGCATATAATAAGTTATGCAATAGTAGAAAAAAATATTAAAAATAGGTGGTATGTAAATTATTGAACCAACAAACCACTTTTAAGGCTGAGTATCAAGCTTTTAGTCACATTTGTACAAAATCCTGAACTATTCTATGACATATGGAATGAGAAAACCACTCTCATTGGTAATAAAAGTCACATTAATCATTCCTCATAATTCATATGTAAAGCTGCCTCAGATACTTATGTAAATAGAAAGCAGAAGATTATTGTTATTATTTTTTTTAATTTTTATTGGTTTTTAAAAACAAACATAAACAAAAAAACCATAAAAACACCAAGCTATCTTCCATGGGTGTACATACAGTGTGCCGGTTGGTTTACAAATTGTTTTGTGCTTCCATTTCGTAGTCTTCAATTACAATTACATTGCATATAATCTCATATTTTCAATCAAAAATTAAATACCTTAGTATCATTATTAATCAATCATTTGACTATACTTTTATTCATTCATATTTTACAAGATAATCATAATTTACTTAGTTTATTTTATAACAGTTCATATTATCATTCCAAATCTATCCTATCATTTTGTAGATATAAGAAAGAAGTACATCTTTATGTATTTATTATTTTCTAAGTCTACATATTTCATTACTGTATTTAATTGTCTAACCATTGATAGAAAAGATCCCAAATTTTATAAAATTGTGTATTCTCTTGTTCTCTAATTTCAAATGTCAATCTACTCATTTCAGCACATTCCAATATTTTCTTAATGATTTCCTCCTGTTATGGTATTTTCTCATTTTTCCAGTTTTTAGCAAATACAATCCTAACCACTGTTAATACATTTACAATCAGGTATTTCAAGTCTTTACTATATATTTCAGGTAAAATTCCCAATAAAAATATCTTTGGTTTCAAGTCTATATGTTTTTTTGTCATTTTTTCCAACCACATGTGGATTTTAGTCCAGTATTTTTTAGCATCCTTACAAGTCCACCACATATGGTAATATGAGCCAGGTGTCTGATGACATTTCCAACATTTTTCGGATTTATTCTTGAACATTCTTGCTATTCTTGTTGGGGGGGAAATGCCACCTGTAAAACATTTTATACAAATTTTCTTTATATGCTGTTGACATTGTCATTTTATAATTTTGAGACCACAATTTTTGCCATTTCTCTAAATCAATCCCATATCCAAAATTATTCCCCCAAGCAATCATAGTTTCTTTAACTTGTTCTTCTTCTAGCTTAATTTCTAATAGATATCATACATCTTTTTAATCACCTTTTCATCAGTACCTGTCAAAATCTTATCTAAGTCAGTCAATTTATCACAGAAACCTTCCATTTTAGAATCTTTATCATACCTTGAATGTATTTGCGCATATGAAAACCAATTCATCTTTATACCTTGTTCCTCTAGTTTTTGTATAGATTTGAGTTCACCCTTTTCATTAAATAATTCACCATATCTGTTTGTTCCTTTTTGTATATTATAGGATAAGAAAATGCTTCAATAGTCGATAACCAGACTGGAATTTTCAAATAACATTGTCTTTTAATCTTCTTCCAGTTTAACCACAGAGACTCCCGTTATAATGTCTTCTAAAATACCCCTGTGTTTTAGTTCCTTTATACCACAGAAAAGCATGCCACCCCAACAACAGATCATGTCCTTCTAATGTCAACAATCTAGTATTTCTTAGTGTTATCCATTCCTTAACCCACATCAGATTTGTAGCTTGATAGTACAACTCCCAATTAGGCAAACCAAATCCTCCTCTAATTCTAGCATCTTGCAAAAGTTTTAACTTTATTCTCGCTTTCTTACCTTGCCATATATATTTCAACACAATTTTATTTAAATCTTCAAAGTGATCTTTTCCAAGCCTAATTGGAATTGTTTGAAACAAATATAAAATTCTGGGTAATTGAATATTGATTGTTGAAATTCTCCCTATTAGCGACAGTTGTAAATTTTCCCATTTCGCCAGATCTAGCGCTATCTGCTGTTTAAGTTTGATATAATTATTCTCTTTTAATGTACTACATCTTGATGTCAAATATATCCCCAAGTACTTGATCTTATTCGTGACCTGAATTTTCAATAGGTCTGCCAGTTCTTCCTTTTGTCTTAATAGCATATTCCTTGTCAAGATCTTTGTCTTATTTTCATTTATTTTCAAACCAGCCACCTTTCCATATGTCTCTATCTTTTCTAGCAATTTTGATGCTGTTTCTAAAGGGTCTTCTAAGATGAAAACCAGATCATCTGCAAATGCTTGCAGCTTAAATTCTTCCTTTTTGATTTTCATTCCTTTTATATTCTTTTCATCTCTAATATTTCTGTTTAGCACTTCCAAAGTTAACACAAACAAGAAAGGTGATAGTGGGCACCCTTGTCTTGTTTCTTTTCTTATATTGATAGAGTCTGTCAGTTCTCCCTCTATCATTACCTTTGCCGTTTGCTTATAGTATATAGCTTCTATTGCTTGAATAAATTTTCTAGCAAAACCCATCTGTTCCAACAGTAATAACATGAATCACCAATTCACATTATCAAATGCCTTCTGTGCATCTAGAAATATCAGAGCCATTTGTTTTTCAGGATGTGCCTCGTAATATTCCAAGGTGTCCAAGGTTACTCTCATATTGTCTTTAATTTGTCTCTTTGGCAGAAATCCATTTTGATCAGGATGAATAAAATTATTTAAATATTTTTTAAGTCTTTCTGCCAATATTGAAGCAAAGATTTTATAATCTGTATTTGGTAGAGAAATGGGTCTATAGTTCTTAATTTGTAATGGATCGGCCTCCACTTTTGGAATAAGTGTAATATAGGCTTCTGACCATGATTTAGGTATCTTCTTCTTTAACATAACTTCATTCATAACTTCTAGCAATGGAAGATTGAACGATTCTTGTAATGTTTTATAAATTCTGCCAGAAGTCCATCTGGGCCTGGTGCCTTTCCATTATTTTGCTTCATGAGTGCTTCAGTTAATTCCATCATTGTTATATTGCTTTATAACATTGTTTCAGTCTATTTAGGTATCTGAGATAAATTAGCATTCTGTAAGTACTGTTTTCCTCATCAATATTCTCTTGCATATATAATTTCCCATAGAAGTCTCGAATGATTTCCTTCTTCTCTTTACTACCATAGCAAAGTCGGCCTTGGTCATCTATTAATTGCAATATTTTCCTTGATTCTTTCTCCTTTTTCAATTTGTATGCTAACCATCTACCTGGTTTGTTTGCATCTTCAAAGTAGTTCTGTTTAGCACCTCTAATTTTCTGTGCTAATTCTTCTTTTTCTATTTGACCCATTTTGTGTTTAATTATATCCATTTTTAGCTTGATGTCTTTTTTCTGTGGCATTTTCTGTAGCTCTTTTTCTAGTCTTTTATACTCATCCTCTAAGGCCTCAGAGGCTAGTCTTTTCATAGTATTCCTTTTCCTTGTATAGTCTATTATCAAGCCTCTAACATATGCCTTCATTGTATCCCATACATTCTGAATTGATGTATTTTCTTTTTTGTTTTCTCTAAAGAAAAAAGCGAATTCTTTCTCCATCCACTGTGTGAAGTCTTTTTCCTTTAAAATAGTATTATTTAATGTCCATCTAGATCTTTTTTTTGTCCTTTCCATTTAATTGTCATTGGATTGTGATCTGCCCAAGTACTTGTTTCAATATTTATTTCTTGAATATTAGTTATTAATTCTGTTGACATCCATATCATATCTATTCTGGACCATGTAAGTGTCTATTTGAATAGAAGGTGTATTGTTTAGTTTTAGCATTTCTTTCTCTCCATGTATCTTATAAGTTTATTTCATCTATCATTTTTAAAAACGATTTAGGGAGAGTCTTTCTGTTTTGCTTGATTGTTTTCTGTACTGTATAGTCCAATTTATTGTCTACAATTCTATTAAAATCTCCCATCATAACTATATTAACATAGTCCAGTTCAATTATTTTCATATGTAATTTTTTGCAGAATTCTTCTTGTTTGTCATTCGGAGCATAGATTGCAATCAGGAGTGTTTTCATATTATTGTCCATTATTTCCACCATTAGTATTCTTCTATCATCATCGGTGTAAATCAATTTTGCTGGAATAGTCTCTTTAATATATAAAACCACTCCTCTTTTCTTACATTGGGTCAAGGAAGTAAATATTTTCCCTAATTTTGGCTGTATCAACAATTGTTCATATTGTTTTTTAATATGTACTTCTTGTAGAAAAATTATATCAAATTTTAATTTCTCTAATTTATGAAAGGTTTTCCTTCTTTTAATGGCTGAGTTAAGTCCATTTATATTAATTGTACTCAATTTTTTCTCTTCCATGGTTCTATTTTGTAGTTAAGTTTAGCAGCTCTCGTAGATCTTAGTTCACGTTGTTCTTTGGCTTCCACCTTTCCACCTACTGCACCTTCTTCTTTTTCAGTCGCCATTTGGCAGTCCTCTTGGAATTCAGTTAGTGAGATCTCTTTTTCTGCCTCTTCCTCTTTCCCTCCAAAAAATTCTGTATAAAATAATTCTGCTTTCTCAATTGAGTCAATTCTATGTCTCTGTTCTTGCCAGGTGAACATTAAACCTTCTGGAATCAGCCATCTATAATTCACCTCTTTTTTAAGTAGCATTTTAGTCAGGAATTGGTATTCTCTTTTCATCTCTCTCACTCTTCTGGGTATTTGTTTCAAGACCACAATATCCTTGTCTTTATATTTCAATGTTTTCTCTCTTGCCACTTGCAATATTTGCGTTTTAATGGCTTTCTTTGTAAATCTAATGTGAACTTCTCTTGGTAAGCTATTTCTCATCTCATATCTTGTGAAAACTCGATAAACCTCATCTATTCCATCCATCATCTTCTCTTGAGTTATTTCCAGAGCTTCAGCCAGTATTTCTATCATTATCTCAGCTAAGTTTTGTCCTTTTCCTTCCTCTACGTTTTGGAATCTAAGATAGAATTCTGATCTATCCATCTCCCATCTCAACATACCACTTTTATCTTATTCAACCACTGTTAATCTACTATCAATATATCCAATCTTCTTGTCTTTTTGTTTATCTTCTCCAATTTTTTGGAATTCAACATCATTTGTTGAATGTTCTCCACTTTTTCATCAGTTTTCCCTGTTCTTTGTTCAATGTTCTCTGTTCTTTGTTCAATGTTCTCTGTTCTCTTTTCAATATCCCCTGATCTTGCTTGAATATTTTGAATTCCTTGCATAATCATCTGCAGAGTCACTTTTTCTTGTTCTTTTTCTTGCTTTAACATTGTCTGTATTGAATGTTGTCCTCAAGATGGTGGAGAGGAAGAAGTAGAAGTTGAAGAACCAGGAGCTGTAAATTTCCTACTCATTTTAAGCAATTCAAAATCTTCAGGTTCTTCTAAACCTTAATCCAATTGTGAAGTAACCAATTATGATTCAAAATAAAAATAGTAGAAAAAAGAAGCCCAATAATAATGATTAAAACAAAGAAAAAAAAAGGGAGGACAAAATTTCTTCAGGTTCTTGTATACCTTAATCCAATCAGTAGTTAGATAAAGAAAAAGGCTTGAAAAAAAAAAAGGAAAAGGAAAAATTCTTCAGGTTCTTCAGCACCTTAATCCAATTGAAAGGTCTCAAATAGAAGAGTGCATAAGAATAAACCAGAAAGGTAGATGAAAAAACAAAAATACCAGGAAAGGGGAAAAAAAGGCTATTCCCTTAAAAAAAACATTAATACTAAAGCTTTCCCTTTAAAATAAAAAGCAAATGTAGAGATTGGACTTCCAAAGAAAAAAAGAAAAACAAAGACAAGCTCCAACAAAGCCAAAAACCCAAATAGTTATTATAAGGGAAAAAAAAGATAAAATGAAATACAATAAAGCTGGTGAGGAAGGATAGCACAACTTAGAAAAAGTAAAAAGAGCACACTGCACTTTGTTTAATTATCCAAGGCTCTTATTATAGCTCTCTTCTCCAAAAACTTATAACCTTTCCCCCCCCAGGTTTCAACACCAGACTCCAGCTGTTGATAGAAACCCAGAAGAGCACCTGCAATAATACTCCCCCATGCTCTTTCCTCTATCTTATTAAATAGCAATGTCCTTGAAAAAGAGTCCCAGTTCTTTCTCAGCTTTGTCTGGTCACAGGAAAAATAGAATATTTCCAAGCCTTTAGTTGGCAATGTTACAAAGTTTCTTTGCTTTCACTTTCTCCCTCCTTTTCTAAGCAAAATATAATAAGAATTAATAAAAAGAAGAAGAAGAAAAATATATTTTAAAAAAAGAAATAACTAAAAGGGAGTCTCTAGCCTAAAATGTTACAAAATCAAAAAGGAGAAAAAAAATAGATGTAAAAGAAAAAAAAACAGTCCAGTTTGCAAATATAAGATCATATATAGAAAATCCAGCAATGAGAAAAAAATTTACTTTGAGATTCCTGTTTAAAATTGCCACTTAATCACTTCTGTCAAAACTTTTACAGATTCTTTCTTTTCCTTAGGGTGTCCTTTCAGATCTTAGAATAAAGAAAAAGTTCTCACCAAACTGGCACACTCTTTCTTTCTGTTCTCTTCCATTTCGGAGCTGTCCCAACTTCAGCAGCTCTAATGGCTGCCTCTTTGCCGCTGGCAAGAAGAGCTTCTCCTGGATCTGCCAGGGACTTTGCGGTATCTCTGGGATCAGCAGGAGTGCTCTTCACTTTCACCATCTCTTCGGACAGTTTAGATCTGATAGGATCGTCCAGGAGCAAAGATATCGGCAGCGATCTCAGACCTCCAAGATCACATGCCATATCATCGCGACGCCAGCTCCGCCTTCCCAAGATTATTGTTATTATTGTTGTAAATATTATCATTCTTTGTGATTTCATAAAATTATAGTGATAAAACATAGAAATGATTTTGCATTAAAATGGAAATTTGCTTTCTCCAAATGACATGCCAATGAATAAAAATATGTTCAATTCAACTACTCATCTCATTCTCATTTCAGTGTATTAAAAGCAGTTAGTAAAGCATACTCAGTGCATACAGACTAATTTAAAAATGAGTTATTCATTTCATTCATCAATGATTGCAAACATAGAGATAATCCTTGACTTATGACTGGTCAGTCACTTTTCAAATTACAACAGTCCTCCCCAGAGCTGCTTACAATCCAGATTCAAAGTTCTGATGCACCATGGTCACACAATTGTATTTTGGGCACTTGGCAATTGGTCCTTGCACCATCCCATGACTATGATTTACAACTTTTTTGCCAGAAACTGATGTTAACTCGTAAAAAGCAACATTTACAAACAATGGATTCAGTTAACGACATTAGCATTTGCTTAACAACCACCAGAAAAAGGGCATAAAATCAGGTGTGGTCATTTGGTGACCTACTTAATGACTGACAACACTTATAAAACATTTTTTTATAGGTGGCATTTGCCACCAACAAGACTAGCAAAGAAGTTTAAAAATACAACTGTGAAATGTTGGAAACGTAATCAGGTACCGGGTTCTTATTTTCACATGTCGTGGACTTGTCCAAAAGCAAAAACAATTTCGACAAAAATACATACATGGTTAGAGAGAATGATAAAGCAACAAATAGATTTAAAACCAGAAATATTTTGTTAGGTATATTAGCAGAAAATTATAACGAAGGGACTACATATTTAATAATACATATATTGACAGTAGCGAGAATTGTATTTGCACAATATTGCAAAAATGAGGACACACCTACAGATGTAAGTATAATTAGAAGACTCTCCAGAGGTGGATAGATTGATGTTAATAAGAAAGAAAGGAATGCTTGCTTGCCTTTCACCAAATCATTTGTGAGCTTCTCTCACAGACTGCATGTCCAGTAGGATGTAGACAAGTACCTGTCTCAAAGTAAGCAGATGGAGTTTGAAGTGTTAAATAGGGGGAGCTGATTGCTATCTGGAAGAAAACTGTTATATAAAATGTGGCCGGATGCTTGTGAGAGATAATCATGATAAAAGATGGCTGAGAGAGGAGAAAATAAAAGAGAAGAACAAGAATAGGAGGAGGGGTTACAAAGCTGCAAAGCCCATATAATTTAAATTTCTTAATGCTGAGAAGGCATCCCAAGGAGAAAGAGAATAAAGTGGCAAGTAGAGAAAGAGTGATTATGGTTGGAAGTACAAAAGTACAAAGCATAGGTGAGACAAGAATAATGAAGCTGCAATCAACAATTCAAGAGCCTAAAAGTATCATAGGTTCTGATCAAAACTGATCTGGAAGAAAACATTGAAGTCGATGGAGCCAGAGAAAGGAGAATATTGAAAGCTGTGAAACCAGGAAAAGAGTACCGTTTACCTAGTATTCCCAAATTAGATTATTTCTGACCAAATGACAACATAATTTTAAAATTTTAAAATATGAACATACGAATAGCACAGAAAAGATATGATATTCCAATGTATATAGGCATTTCACTTTTTTAAAGATGTTTGGGGAAATAAGTCTATAATTAAAATAGCATCAATGTGGTCAGCAGATGTGTCTTCCTGTGTTGCACATCCTAAGGAGCCCCAATATTGAAATTCATTTTTACCCAAATTGTGACTGTAAAATTTCTGCCATGTAGAGTCATGAGATCTGTTATTTACTAGCAACTCCTGGGGGGTGGGGTATTGAGGGAGGCTGACAGAGACAGTCCAATCACAAATACTCCAAATATCAGCACCAGGATCTTTAGCATAATACAACAAAGCAGAATTTGTTGGGGCAGATAATTCACAAAGCCCAGTACTGTTTCGTATCATTCACTAAAACTATATTTGGGAAATTTATGGAGTGAATATATAAAATGTATTTTATGATCTTTAAATGCTTTGGATTAAGTATGTTTAGAAATACTATGTATCAAATACTTTTGAAAATCTGCATACAAAAATATTTGTACAAAAATGAACACGTTAGCATACCCTTTTTCAGTTGTGAAATCCACTGTGTAGTGGGGGCTTCAACTCATATAATTTTCTGCAATGACCTTGCTGGGGAATTCTGAGAATTGAGTCTATGCCTTTGGAAAGAATCCAAATTAGGAATAGTCTGTATTGGGCTATCTATCTATTTATATTTCTATCTATCATTGCCTATTTACCTATCTATCTACCTATCAGAATCAATGAGTCAGGAATAGGCTTGGCTGCTTCTTGCTTTGCTGAAATCTATTGAAGAATTAGCTTCAAAGAATTTGCAAGAATTACGGTATAACCTATACAGCCAATCCAAGGTAATTGAGTAGCAGTGTTAGATCTCAGACATAATTAGCCAACCAATCAATCAATAAGATATTAATCAATTAATAAGATAATAATAACCCCATATGCTGGTCGTACAAATTCGCTTGAATCTATAATGATGAATGCCCCTGTTGAAGAATAATATTTTGCAAAGCTTTCAGCGTCAGTGGCTGCCTATTAACTTTTAATAAATATTAATGATACATGAAAACCTCAGGCTCCATCAAAGAGTAAACAAGGAATAATTACTATAGCTGTACAAGTTGACAAACTCTTGAAATCTGTTTATATAACAAGAACAAGCTTGCCAACCACACTCTTCTTTTTCTTGACAGATGTGCAAAGACCTCTAGTGCCAATCATGAGTTCATATGATAAAAATGCAATATAATGCTGAATTTTTCATAGGTTATAGTCTCCCCATTAAAGAACTGGATTAAATCAATGCAAAAGAGACAGCTAAGACACTTAAGTCACTAAAAAAAAAAAAAGAGCTAAAGTTACACGGATCTCAGGATTACACATCAACATGTTTCTGCCATTCCTGTACAGAAGAAAATAAGGAAAGTTCTGGATGTATAACTAGCAAATAGTCTACACCAAAAAGTAGGGCCTGGGGCCCCAGTTCTCATACAAGTCCTGAAGTTCAAATGCACCTTAGAGGCAGCCAAAAGTTGTAACATGTGACAGAATAGTAAAATTATGCTATTTATGACTAAAAAGAGGTAATACTGAGCATATTTAATTTTCATGAAATCAAAATTAAATAAAATGACATGTACTGTTATAGGTTATCCGAACCTCAGCTATTACTTTGCTATGATGACCATTATATACCATGATCACCTCTATCTATCTATTTATATATCTATCTATCCATCCATCCATCCATCCAGTGGTGGGATTAAAATAATTTAACAACCAGTTTTCTGCCCTCTGTGCGCTTGGGTTTTTCCTTGCTCCAGCCTCCTGACTATCCACCTGAACCCATGAACAAGCAGAGAAGCAGAGAGGGCTGGCTTTTTTCCTAAGTTTGTGCAGCTATTGAGTGGAAAACAAATGGGGGCCTGGGGAGGAGGCACCTTGCCTGCCATGGCTGCCAGTGGGAAGGGGGTGGCTAGGGACTGCAAGGCTATGCCAACCACATTGCCCCTCTGCCAGCTGGCTCTCCGTCAGCCAGCCCACTCGCTGGCCCGCACCCTGAGTGTGGTGACCCAGAGAGGGTCCTCCTTCCCCACTGTTGGCCTTATCTTCGCAGCAGTGGTGAGCAGAGTGGTGCAAGCCCTGCAGGCTGGAAGGAGGCCAGAGACTGCAAGTGTCACCCACATCGCCCATCTGCTAGCCAGTCCTCCCCTGCCCACCTGCACCTTTCAGCTAAGCACGGTGGGCCTAGAATGGATCTGCCTCCCCTGCCATTGGCCTTACCTTTCAGCCCATGGGCTTGCACTGCTCTGCTCACCATGGCTGCCCATGAAGGTAAGACCAATGGCGGAGGAGGGAGACCCGCTCTGGGTCCACCATAACAGATACCAGATAATCAGAGTTGGAAGAGACCTTATAGGTCATCTAGTCCACGCCCCCCACCCAAGCTGGAGTCCCTACACCATCTCTGACAAATGGCAGTCCAATCTCTTCTTGGAGGTCTCAAGTGATGGCGCTCCCACAACTTTTGAGGGCAAGCTGTTCCATGGGTTGATTGTTCTCACTGTCAGAAAATTTCTCCTTATTTCCAGGTTAAATCTCTCCTTGTTCAGTTTCCATCCATTATTCCTTGTCTGACCTTCAGGTGCTTTAGAAAATAGCTTGACCCCTTCCTCTATGTGGCAGCTCCTCAAATATTGGAAGATTGCTATCATGTCTCCCCTGGTCCTTCTCTTCGCTAGACTAGCCAAGCCCGGTTCTTATAACCATGCTCAGCCAAAGGGATTTAGATAAATGGATTTACCATCTATAAAATAGCAGTGACTAAACTTTGCTATAATTTTAGAAGCTTTATCAGAAATCATGATTGTTCATCATTAAAGTTCACTGAAAAACACAAGAATTCAATTTAAAAAACCAGAAGATATAACTACTTGATTCTATAGAAGAATTTTAATTATCTATGCTTACACTAAATTAAAATACATCTATATCTTTGACATTAAAATAATTACTAAATTAAAGAAAGTAGTATCTACTGCAGCTCATATAGATAATATTTGGCCAATTTCATGTCTTTTCCTTGGTCTCCAGTTGACCTCTTTCAACTAATAATTGGATCTGTTTCCATTTTAACAGCCATAATAGCTTAGAACAGTTTAATAAATTACAGGAAGCATCAGATGTCATATATACTGCATTTAGGCTGATATTGCTACTTTGAAATGTCTGGATAATTAACAAGAACAAAATTGGATCTCAGAGGATAGCTAGCATGATGGCTAATGTTCCCTTCTCACTGAATTTCACTTAAGAAACCATACAGACTTGCACTGCAGAAAATCCAACTTGTAGAAGTCTAGGAAACTGAAGCAGAAGAACATTTATTTCGAAATATCATCTGCCTTGCAGAAATATGTAATTATGGAGCCAGGAATTTGTGCAAGGTTTTCTAAGTTGTGCTGACAGTTATTTTCCTTATCTTTCATCTTTCAGCCTTCATCAGTATTTCAGGCTTTATTCATGAAGACATAATTGTTCATTAGAATTTTTCAAGGATTTGTAATAATACAAGTTTGTAATAATGCAATAATAATAGCTACTGAGGTCCAATGTCTTTGGAAATTTTGGACAGAGAGTTCTTCATTTGTAGCAATGGTCTGTCTGGAAAAATTATCTTCTCTTTTCAATATTTCTTTTTTAACAAGTGTACATAAAAGTGTAACATAATAGTACCATTATTTGATAATAGTGCTATTATCTTAATCCAGATTGCATGTCTATATTTTAATACTTGAGATTTTTTTGATCTTCTGTGAGACTGAATTTGTCTCCCAAGGGAGGGCTGAATTGTGTAGTCACCACACCTCTACAGTATATGACAGGACATGGCATAACAGATGGTATTTTGGGCTTTTTGTCTTCTGAACAGCAGCACCCAGTATGAGAGTTCTATATCAGTAAAGAATCGGGGTGGTGGCCTTGAAGCAAATATTCAGAAACCATTATAAAGCAAAAAATAGAATAGAATTCTTTATTGGTCAACTGTGATTGGACACACAAGGAATTTGTCTTAGTGCATATGCTTTCAGTGTACATAAAACAGAAGATACATTTATCAAGAGTCAAGAATCATAAATTAGTAGACCAGCGAAATGCTGTGCACACAATATATTTAAACTTCAGCAAGGCATTCAACAAAGTAGACCACAACCTTCTTTTTGGTAAGCAACAAAAATCTGGAATAGACAGCATCACCACCAGATGGATTTGTAACTGGCTGAGGAACTGTACTCAATGACTGGTCCTTAATGGTACTACATCTACATGGAGGGAAGCAAGCAGTGGGGTACCACAAGATTCTTTCTTAGGCCCAGGACTCTTCAATATCTTCATAAATAGATGAGGGAATAGAAGAGGAACTCATCAAAGTTTCAGATGACATTAAGCTAGCAGAAATAGCCAACAGCCCAGAAAACAAGCTCAGGATCTAAAAAGATCTTGTTAGACTTGAACAGTGGGCCCTATTCAGCAACATAACATTTAATGTGAATAAAAGCTAGGCAGGAAAAACTAAGGTACAAATACAGATTAGGAAAAACCTGGTTTAAAAGCAGTAATTGTGAGAAGGACCTTGGACTCCTCGTGGACAATTATTTAATAAGAGTCAGCATTATGCAGCAGCAAGCAAAAAGCTAATACAATCCTTGGTTATATAAACTGAATCAAAATCACGTGAAGTATTAGTACCAGTTTATAAAGCCTTAGTAGGGCCACACCTGGAATACTAGTTCAGAATACCAGTTTTGGTCACCACATCACAAAAAAGATTTTGAGACTTTGGAAAAAGTGCAAAGAAGAGCAACTAAGATGATTAAAGGCCTGGAGACTAAAACATACAAAGAATGGTTGCAGCATTTGAATTTGACTAATCTAGAGAAAAGAAGGACTGGGGTGACATGATAGCAGTATTCCAGTATTTGAGAGGTTGCCAGAAAGAGGAAGGGATCAACTTATTTACTAAAGCATCTGTAGACAGGACAAGAAACAATGGATGGAAACTAATCAAGGAGAAAAGCAACCTGGAATTAAGGAAAAACATTCTAACTGTGGGACAATAAAAGCAGTGGAACAATTTACCGTCAAAAGTTGTGGATGCTTCATCACTGGAGGTTCTTAAGAAGAGATTGGACAGTCACTTGTCTGAAATGGTATAATGCTTAAAAAGGAAGTTGAACTAAAAGACCTCCAAGGTCCCTTCCAGCTCTTAATTGATAAAAATAATAAAAGTGGGATAGAAACAAATGTAAAATTATTGATAGGAAGACCTACATTTTGATCTTCTATGAGTCAATATATAGTGTGTCAAAAAACAAAAAGAGAAAGAGATGCACAGAACAAGTGTTTAATTTCCTTCCTTAACTTAAATTCAGTATTGGAGCAGGTTAAATGACTATAACTTTGGAAGCTACTTCTATTATTTTGGATTCTGTTCAGTTTATAAATGCTAAAGTTGTTGGCAAAAATTGTGGAAGGTTGAGGACCACGACCTGCTTATCTGAGTTTTGCTCTTCCTGATTGATTGAATCAATCAGAACAGGATTTGCCCCCATGAACAGCAAAAAGAGATGCTGGTGAAAAAAAGATGTTGTGTTGGAAAAGAGAATCTACAGAAATAGAATCAAGAAGCTTTGAATAAGATCTTATAATCAGTTACATATCTGAGGAAATGAGAATCAAGCCCTTTACTCTTCTGTCAAACACAGCTTTGGAAACTCGGGAGAATGAAATGGGGATGGACCAGACAATGCTATTTCCCAAGAATATAACCATTCAACCTGACCAAGAATAGTCCTCTTGCATCCAGGTTCCATTGGAGAATGACTGTCTGCAGTCAAAGGTATCAATTCTTGTCTAAAAAGTCTTCTGTAGCAAATTAACTAGATTGTTAAATGTCAATCAACTTATTTACAGGAATTGGTGGTTCTTTTCTGGAACACTGCTGGTTGGCATTCTAAAGGGGTAGATTTGTTTAGATTAAGTTTCTAAGTATAAGATTTTGCATTTACAGGAGATATGGTCCATTGAGAACATAGAGCTTGACAAAGTTACTGTATTTAAGGAGAGTAACCAAATGGAGGATTATGTAATTCAATAGTGATTAAACCAAACCCTATAGCCTATTTAATATGGGTCTAAGTGTCCAATTCAGATCAAGACAGTAGATGGCATGAAAAGAGTTAACAATTTTAATACACACTTGCATAAAAAAACTTGCCAATAAAAGCCCCACAATTCATTCATAACTTGATATGATTTTTCTAAAAGCTCTATGATAGAACAATGATGTAATTGCATTGTTGAATATTATTCTAAAAAGTCATCATCCTAGTCTTCTCCTGCAGAATGGTGATTTGCAGCTATCTATCTAAATTGATATATATTGGATAAACAAATTCTAGGTAAGATGTCAAATATACCCAGGACCTAAGCCATATAACTCTTCATATATGATAACCGGAACTTTAAATTGCATCTAAATCTTGCATCAGCTATAATTTTGTATCATAGCAGATTAATTTATTTAGGGGAATTAATTAGGCATATGAAAGATTGCACTTTAAATATAAAGGGTACGACTTTATATATAAGCCCCCAAATTACTTAGAAGTAATGTTTAGTTTTTAAATAGATTTATTTTTGAGTCAGCAGTCTTCTGCACAGTTCAGGGAAACATCTATTGATTTTAATGGGCCTTATTGCAACATTTGCTACTTGCAAATTATTTCTATTTCAGTTTCCAAAATTAAATGTTTAAACTAGTCTGGCTGAATGTTTTGATTATAATGTTTATATATATATTTATAATTTACCTACAGAAGAGATGTGGGAAGCAGGGAAAAAACACTATAATGAATTCACACAGATTGTTGCCTTCCTGGATATTATTCTAAAGGGAATTTTTAATATTTTGGGGGGGATATTCTATGGAGTGTGACTATTGCTTTTTTCCATCTCAATCTTGTACTTAGTTCTCACCAAACACTATATAATTTCTATATTGTTTAATATTAATATTTGATATTCTATATTTCTATATTATTTAATATTAATTTTAGTCTTTTCTGCCCAGTACTAGACAAATGAATTAAAAATATTATTTATCTTTGAAGATATGATGCATTAAATTAGTCTTATTTTTTATTATTGCACAAATATTTCAAACAAAGTTATAAGTAGAAGAGAGGATATATTCATTGTTGATAAAATGCTTTTGTATAGATTATAGTGCTCTGTTGTCTATTATTAAAGTTATTTATAGACATTTTACATTGTCTGAAATTTCAAATCATGAATTCCATGAGTTTATGAAATGTATTGCCCTTAAATTTTCTCTTCGCATTTCCAGATTCTTCCTTGCTTTTATTGCCTGTGTTCCTTGTCAGTAAATTTACTTGACTTCCCTCTAAATAATAGGTAACAGCAGAATAAGTTTTATGCACAGTGAAGCTGTGTGATGCCGTCTCCAGGTAAAGTCCTTTTTCCTCTGAAATGGATTCAAAGGGTGGCAACAAACCCTTCGGTTTGTTGAGACCCTGCTGCACCAGTTTGTACGAGGAGGAACACTCACCTTCTGACTCTTCATCACTCATATCCAATAAGGCTCCTTTGGGAGCATAGGAGGCATTTGTATCTATTTCATTCTCTGACTCTTCGTCAGAAGACCATTCCAGCAGAGGCTGTTTAACAGAATCCTTGGATACAATAACAGATGTGAGAAAACTGACCGTTTTTTGAGTATTACTGATTTCACTATCAAGTGCTTGTAAGCGACCTTGTAAGAATTTTAGCAATCGTCCCATAACACATGGACCTATTAAACAGGCAAGGCATAGCAATATCAGAGGACCGGCTACAGCAGACAACAAGGTAGTTAACCATGGAGAATAATTGAACATGCCTTGATACCATGCTTGATTCTGCTGTCGCTCATTTTCTCTATCCTTCAATCGTTTGCGTAATTCAGCCATTGAATCTTTAACAATACCTGAGTGATCAGCATAAAAACAGCATTCTTCTTTTAAGGCTACACATAATCCCCCTTTGTTTAAAAATAGCAGATCAAGACCTCTTCTATTCTGCAAAGCGACCTCAACCAGAGAAGTGAGCGAGGCCTGGAATGCAGAGATCGAGGTCTCAATACGTTTGAGATCCTCATCTACTTGTAAACTGAGTGCTGCTACTTGTTGATGACCAACAGCCAGAGCTGTGACCCCAGTTGCTGCGCCAGCAGCACCAAGGCCCAACAACACAGACAATGTGAGAGCTGTGACAATTTCTCTTTTTTGACGAAGTGGAAATTTAGGGGGTTCTAACACATTAACAAGTTCCGGCCCTGGGTAATAAGTTACCTTGGGGAGCAATTTTACTTGTATGCAAAAGGATTTTTGAGCAATGAGAACGTCCCCATGAACACAGGCTGTGGCTCCCGTGGAGCATGCCCAAACAGAGTTGTTACCCGGAATGAAATACTGACCCCGGAGGCGAGCAGTTATGTCGTCTCCAGAAGAGGTATATAATGGGTTATATCCACCATGCCCGGTAAAGGATGTGATGGCTAACCGTTCTTTGGTCAAATAGACTTGGCAATGATGACCTAATGAAACATTATGACAATACTTGGAATAATTAGCAGGGATATTTCCCAAACAGCATCCCTGACCTACTATGTCAGTAACCGTGATGGAAGAAGTATTCCATCGGCATCCGTTATCTGAGGTGGAATTGCGAATGGGTTCATCTGAGGCTACTGCATCATAAAAGGGTGGCAGGTCAGATAGGCAGAGCCAGCATTGGTCCATTTTGGAGGAGTCATTAAGGGTGGCTTTTAACAATGCAAAAGAAGAATTAACCAATTGAATTAATGGATTGGCCTGAGTGTCAGATTTTTGTAAAAAGGCAGACTTCAAATTTTGATTTGGACCTATGTCATACGTGGGCAAAGACATTGTTAAACGAATAGTGAAAATGTTACCTTCATCCCTATGACCATCCCATTGCCGTCCCCGCCATGTAAACCCTGACATCCATTGTTGTTGAGTCAATGTCTTCCCTTTTTTGGTAAAGGTAATGGTGAGCGGGTTCAGTCTCTGGCCACAACATGGCCATGAAGAGCAGTGAAGCTGCCCACGAGTGCGGGTAATGTTGATATAATCTCCTTTGGTAGGGGGTGACCACCGAATGTGGCCAGTGGACACACAGTTCCATTTTTTACAATACCTATTGATTGGACCACCACGAGCAGCATGGGATTCGCCGGTACTGTGAGCAGGACAAAAGTACAAAGGATAGTTATCAGCAGGAGCTGGAGAGCAAGAACCCTGTTTGTCCCATTTATCAGCTTGCAGTTTTTTGTCAGCAAATTTCTCGACCCCAGTACCCATTTCAGCAAAGTCCATGGATAATGGGGGAAACCATGGCCACCGAGTGTAATTGGTGGTGCTATTAAGAACTTGTCCTTGAAAGTCCAGGATAGTCCAGGTATAGGTATGTGGCTGATGTGCATTCGTGGAGACTGCTTGAGGGGATCGACGGACACGATGGGTGATGTGTGGAGCGTGCTGTTGATACAAAGTGAGAGTCAATCGGGAGGAAGTGGCAAATCCATTGACCATTTTTGTAATTTCACACTGGTACTGTCCATAGTCAGCCAATCGCACATGGTGAAGGGCCAGAGTTGTAGCACGGGAATGATAAGTGATGGAATATTGGGTGCCATCTGTCAACAGAATGTCATTTCGAAACCACCTCCAAATAGTTCCCTTTCTTTTTACTGGAGAGCGTTGGACACATTCCATGGCGTTGGAAATGGAGCTGAGACCTGGAACTGCAGGGTATCTGAGGCGATGCGTCTGGATGAGTGTGGTTGTTTTGTGAGAAGTGCCATCGAGGATGAGGCGATGTCTGCGGTCCGAGGGTGGCTTATAACGGCCTGGCCAATAAGATGGAAGAGTAGATCTCCAAAGGCAGGCAGCGGAGTCGCAGGGTGGAATGCAGCAGTGAAGGTGTCTCTCCAGACGTTCCGAAAGAGGAGAGACGTTGGAGTCAAGCAGCTGTAGCCAGGATAGAAGCGGTGGGGATAGGGGAGGAAAAGCAGAAGAGGGGGTAGACAATAAGAGAACAGTATGATTGAGGTAAGTATGATTAAAAGAAAAGCCTAAACAAGAATAGGAGCCAATTGTTTGCGAAGTTACCTGTATAGTCAGAGAAATGAAGCAAGGAAATAATAATATGAGAGAGTGATTTCTGAAGCAGGCAGAAGAGGGTGGCCATTATGCTGAAAGGCATAATTGCAGGCAGGAAGAGAATTGTCTTCATAAGTAAAGGTTACTGTGCTGTGAAGGGGGCTAGGATAACCCCCGGAGATGCATTAAAGAGTGAAAAGACTGGAAATATCATTGTCAGCAAGAGGGTGAGAGATAGAGGAGTCTTGGCCATTGGGTGGCCCATGGTAAGGGCGGACACAACGAGCAGGAACCCAAAGCACTTTGTCAGGAAGTTGTACTGCAGCGTATCCTTTTCCCCACGTGATGAGCTGTGCAGGGCCTTTCCACGCAGGATCCAGGAGTTGCCTGAAATAGACAAGAGGGCGAGAGGAGGGGGGCACTGGCTTGGTAAAATGGCGAGAAGCAGCCGTAGAAGAGGGAGAGCCAGTGAGGTTAAGAAAGTTAAGAGCATAGAGTGTAATGTTCAAGATGTTTTGTAACGCCGGGAGGTTCGGGGGGCCTAAGCCCTTTTTTCCCGTTTGCCGATCAAGGGCATTTTTCAGAGTTTGGTTTGCCCTTTCCACAATAGCCTGACCCTGGCTATTAAATGGTATACCGAATTTATGAGTGATGGCCCACTTATGACAAAACTCAGCAAAGGGAGAGCTGACATAAGCAGGACCATTATCTGTTTTGAGAATTTTTGGACATCCCAACGTTATGAATGTTCGAATACAGTGATTAATAACATTTTTAGTTGCCTCTCCTCTTTGCAATGTTGCCATAATAAACCCTGAATAAGTGTCTACGGACACATGAATGTATTTCCAGGGAGCAAAGGGAGGGTAGTGAGTAACGTCCATCTGCCATGTGTCACAAGCTTGGATACCCTTTGGGATTAACACCCTCAGGGATACCTCTAGCCTGGAGACTACATGTGGGACATTGTTGGATTATTGCTGTGGCTTCCTGGTACGTAATCCCGAATTGCTGTACCAGGGCCTTCTTATTTTGATGGAAATAGTCATGACTCTCCCCAGCCGAAAGTGGTTGAGGAAAAGGGGAGGAGGTCATGATTTTGCAGGCCTCATCGGCCATATGATTGCCTTCTGATAAAAATCCAGGCAAGTGTTGATGACTTCTAATGTGAGCCACAAATAAGGGCTTACTTCTTTCCTTCAGTAGAGCTTGGAGCTGTAAAAAAAGTGTCATGAGAGAGGGAGGGGTAACAGGGGAGATATAGGCATCAAACATGCAAACAGCCATTTGAGTGACATACATACTATCAGATATGATATTTAAAGGTTGCTGTGGAAAAAGAGACAAGGCCAATGAGAAAGCAGCCAATTCAGCCTGTTGTGCTGATTTCTGCGGGGCAGTTAAGCATTTATTCCATTGAGCATCTATGTACCACACACAGGCCCCAATAGTCTTAGAGCCATCAGTGAACACAGTAAGGGCTTCTTTCAAGGGCTGTTGAACAAAAGGTGACTTCAGAACAAAAGGGACTGTTCGCAAAACTTGTAGCCGAGTATCAGGGGGAAGATGGCATGACACTTGACCACACCAATCTTCCAATGCATCCTGCAATACCATGGAGGTTTGCAGGAGAGGTTCCCATTGAGCAATCTTAAAAGGGATATATAGTGTAAAAACATCCATTCCCATCAAGGCTTTGGTTCGTTTTCGCCCCTTCTCTATTAGGGAAGCCATCTGAGCTGCTCTAGTGGTTATAGATGTCTTGGGAGTGTGTGGTAGGTGTAACCATTCCAAAATGTGGAGGCGTTTTTCATCCGAAATTTGAATCACTATAGCAGTTAATAGCTGTTGGGTAGAGAGAATGGCAAGGGAGGGTGGTCTATCAGTGAGGGCACGGTCCACCCATCTAGTGGCTAAGGCTGTATTTACCTGGTGCAAAGCGTGTAAGTGTTGTTCTGAAAGATAAATTTTGTCTGCTGGATGCTTTAATCCTACTAGTGCCTGAAACAGTGGTGACAGCATATGTGTGGTCAATGCAAGATAAGGTCTAGCCCAATTGATGACCCCTAGGCATTGTTGCAGCTGAACCAAGGTGGTTGGTTGAGGAAGTGTAAGCGAGGGAATAGATGGAGAAGCCGTGGAGGCTAATACCTTGTGACCTAAATACTGCATTGGGTAATGAGACTGGATTTTTTCAGGTGCTATGTGTAACTCTGCTTTTGCTAATGTGGTTAAAAGGACTGGAAAGGTTTTCTGAACTGTTCCTTTTGGCCCATCTGCAGCAATCAAGATGTCATCCATATAATGATAAACAAGAAAAGTGGGAAACTGAGACCTATAAGGCTGTAACGCCTCATTAACAAAAAAATGACACATAGTTGGTGAATTTAACATGCCTTGCGGAAGGACCTTCCACTGGTACCGAGCCGTGGGCTTTGAGTTGTTGAGCTCGGGTAGTGTAAAGGCAAAAATGATCCTGTCCTTTTGTGCTAAAGGTATGGAGAAAAAACAGTCCTTCAAATCTATAATGATAAGATCATATCCAACAGGAATTAAGTTAGGATTAGGCAAACCACACTGCAGAGGTCCCATGGGCTGCAAGATAATATTTACAGTCCTGAGATCCTGTAATAAATGTCATTTGCCTGATTTCTTTTTGATAACAAAAACAGGAGTGTTGTAAGGACTTGTAGATGGCTCAATATGCCCCTCCGTAAGCTGTTGCTGAACAAGAAGGTGCAATGCTTCTAACTTTTCTTTGGTAAGAGGCCATTGATCAGTCCATACAGGCAAAGATGTTTTCAATGTGAGAGTTAGTGGTGCAATAGACATATTGAAAGAAAGCAAAGATTTTACACAGAGGTGTTAGGGTAGCTGAATATAGGCATGAAACTGAGAAAGCAAATCACGTCCCCATAGATTGCAGTGCAGGGGAAGAACATAAGGCTTAAGGTATGCTGTTATAGTTGAATGTGGAGTAGAAGCAGAGAGCCAATTAGAGCTGACCTTAGCGGCTTGAGCTCCGCCTACGCCTTGCACTGAGGCAGCCTCGGTAAGAGACCAAGTAGGTGGCCACTCAGCAGAGCAGATGACAGAAACATCAGCACCGGTGTCAATCAGGCCATCAAAAGTGTAACCATTCAAGGTAACAGACAGGGTAGGTTTAGAAGCATGCACAGGTTGCTGTAATGCAAATAGGGAAGGCGGATCAGTAAGTGGCATTAAGATAAGCGTAGAGACCACAGTCCCCTTTTTTAAAGAAAAACAGCGATCCCCTATTGCAGCAAGAGCCAAGTTATTGAGAGCAGAGGAGTCATATAGGTAAGGAGCAGCAACGATACCTTCTATGGTAAGAGTGGAATTGGGAATGAGCAGAATAGGCAATGAGGGAGGCAAGGGTGTTAAAAGAGTTGCAGTTAAAGGAAGCGTTACAACAGCACCAGGGTCATCATACACAAGGTCTTCAGATAACACTACCGGGAAAGTGGTAGTGGGGAGGTCAGCCTTGGTAGCGGGGCTAGCTGAGGGCCCCATAGTTAGTTTCCCGAAGGCTGAGCAGAGGGGGGGTTACTACGACACTGCGAAGCCCAGTGAAAGCCTTTACGACAGCGAGGACAGATAGTTTTTGGTTTTTTAGAATCAGGAGGTGGAGGGCCCCTAGCTTGGCCGCAGGGTGCCCCTCCTTCTCCCGGCATCCGACACTGATTTTTAAAATGTCCAGGCTTGCCACAGTTGAAACAGTTACCATTACGAGTTAAAGCAAAAGCATCGGGAGAGGAAGCGGGGGTAGGTAAAGAAGAAGAAATAGCCGCTGCGAGCGCATCCATTTTATGAGAGGTTGTGCCAACAATTCTACAAAGCTGGAGAAACTCAGCCAAAGTGACCCCTGGCTTGTTAGCAACAGGTTGCAAAATCTTTTGACAGTCATGATTAGCATTAGAAAAGGCCAATTTCATGAGTAATTCCTGTTTAGCAGTAGCGTTATCAATCTGACGATCCAATGCAATTTGCAAGCGACTAATGAAAGAGGCATAGGATTCATCAGGATTCTGCATTACTTTTAAAAAGGCTTGGGTGGATTGTGAGTCTGTATCATCCACCCGTTTTAAAGCATTCATTGCACACATATGAATGATGGCAAAAGCACGGCGGGGACAAGTCTGTTGTTGAACTAAAGTGGCAAATTGCCCTGTCCCTTTAAGATGGCCTTCCGTGACTGCTGCCGGCAAACCTCGCCGTATTTCTACATCAACACATTTTTCATACTCAGACTGCCACACAACATATTGTGCTGGGGTCATAAGCATAGAAAACAACATTTTCCAATCATAGAGCAACATGACAGTATTACCAGAAACCAAAGAATCAAGTATGCCTCTAGTGTAAGGTGAGTGCAGACCATAATTAGTTGCGGCATCTTTTATGTTTTTCAAGACCTTAAATTCAATGTTAGTATGTACAGGGTTGCCGCCACCTCCCGGGGGAAGGGCAAGCGGGAAGGCAGAAAGAGTTTCAGAATCATCCAACAGTAGAGGGGAGGAAAGGAGATTGCTAATAAGGCCTCCTCGAGGAGTTAGTGGAGAGGAAGAAGGAGTGGGGGCAGAAGTGGGAGGATTAGAAGATTCCGCAGGATTGGTGTAAGGTGGTGGAAGAGAGGGAGTTTCCACCTGTGCCACAAGAGGATCTCCAGATTTAGCAGGATTAGTAGAGGAAGAAGAAGAGGAAGAGGGAGGGGGAATCTCAGAGGTAGGAGGTGCAGCATTCTCTTTCGGAGGATAGAGTGTGTTTAATGCTGCCATGACAGCCCGCCAAGATATTAATATTTCAGGCGGGGCTCGGGGGATATCGTGTAGATACTTCCCCAATTTCTGCCATGAAGAGTGTCGAAGTGTTCCCTTCTCAGGATAAGATGGACAATGTTCCTCTATATATGCCAATAGGTTAGTCAATGATTTTTTTGAAAGAGGATATACAGTGGTGCCATTAAGTTTTTGAAATGAATTAGCCTTCTTCACTATAGTATAAAGTTCGTCCCTATGACTTGACGAAACTTTGGAAAGTGAGGAGCCCATTACTTACGATTGCGTGATGCCTTTGCCAGGTGCGTAAGAACGGAAGTGAAGGAGATGCACCTCTAGACAGAGATCACACCTTTGAGACAGCGAAAGGCAGGCGGATCCCAGACGAGCCCCCAGTTGTCGCAGCGAGCGACCGGTCCATTGTTCCGTCGGCGTTCTTTCGCTGCCTATGGAATTCCCCGCAGGGAAGAAGTTTAGAGGGACCCTCGCAAGGGTGAATACCAATAACAGACACCAGACATCCGATTGTTTTCATAGGAGGGAGCACATCACACCCGGGGCAGATGGAATGACCCAGGCAGCAGCAGCAGCAGCAGCAGCAGCCCCGAGTGCTTTGCACAAACCTCATTTATTATCCTCTTTCAAGCGGGTGGGGGAGCACACAGGGGGTAGAGAGTTTTACCTTATATGGAAGAAGATCATAAACAAAGAACAAAGAACAAAGTATGTGATAGTTTGCAAGCTTGCAAGTATGCTTATCATACTGAGCTAACGTGTCCTGGGATGGAAAGTAACAACAGTCAGTGTTTCGTGATCATATTGAAACATTTTGCAGTTGGCTAAAACAAGGTCATTAGATACGTGCAAACATCCCTGTATCCGTGTTTGACAATGTCTGCTTAATGGTGGAATAGCTACAAAGCTGTCTTGGAATGCTAACACCACTTTAAAAAGCCCAACTAAGGATGGCCTATGAGTGTATTTGTTGTACACTGGAAGCACAATGAAGGCAAAATTCAAGGGCATGGTAGAAAAAAAAGTTGCTGCCCCCAGTTTTGTTCTGTAGTTGGGTGCAAATAGCATATTTAGCATTAGCTTATTTAATGAATTTAGCATCAGCTTTCTTCCCTAGATCAGGGGTGTAAAACTCACGTTGTCACATCAGTGTCATGTGACGTATCGGGCTATTTTCCTTTTCGTTAAACTGGGCATGTGACGCATCCGGCTCATGGACCGGAAGTTTGACAGCCCTGCTCTAGATGTTCTGGGACTTTTGATTAAAATGACCTCTTTCAATCTCTGCATTTTTAATATTTAATATTAATACTATTTTAATTTAGGATATTTAATGTAATGCTTTGCTCTGTAGATAAGCAACTGAGTAGGTAATCTCTGACTATCAGCTGCTAAGGCAAGAAAGCAGGAGATGGCCCTATCTTCTGGTCCTAATTCGGGGGTTCTTGTTGTCATCTACTTAACTACTGTAGAAACAAAACGTTTCTCCTTGTAGTAGAGCATTGTTACCCAGCATGGTGTGCTCCAGATGGGATGATGTTTCTAAATGAAATAGCCATGCTAGCTAAGAATTCTAAGATTTGTAGTGGAGAGCATCACTTTGGAGAAAATTATTTAGTAGTACAATGTTTACAATCTAAATATTATCATTTACAAAAAAGGGGGTATTTTCCTTTTCAAAGCTTTTGCCTTGATATATTTGATGGGATGGTTTGAATTATTATTTTTAAGATGAACAAATTTAAACTAAGCTCACTTCAACAAAATCAGTCCAAAAAGTGACTGAATTTAGTGAGGAGAGCTTAGTTTAAATTTGTTTATCTTAAAAAAAAAATTAAAACCATGCTATATTTTCAATTACCATGTTAACATTAAAAATGTTGTGTAGAACAGTTTCCTTAAAATTTAGCTACATTTGAGTGAGAGCAAGTAGATTTTGTTTCATTTCATTTAGAACAATATAGGACAGAATAGAATATTCTTTATTGGCCAAATGTGATTGAACACACAAGGAATTTGGTGCATAACATCTCATTGCAGAAAATGTATTAAAAGTTTACCTGTTATGAATTAATATAGTGTGTGAGCAGTGGTGCGATTCAACCAGTGTAACAACTGGTTCGGTGAGCATGCACTTTGCGTGCATGTTCTACATTTTATAAAGCCCATTGCTTATCTTCCACTGCAGCCCCAAGTGACTGAAACAGCTGAGACATGACAAACCGCTCTGCCGTGCGAATCAGCTGTGCTAAAAAAAAACAACAGGAAATAAAGCACAGCAAAAAGCAGGGGAGGGGCCAAACACTCGCCAAAAATTCTGAACTGGTCCGAACTGGTAGAATCCCACCCTTGTGTGTGAGGATGAGAAGAAACCAGTACCACATTTTATTATTTATTTCTGTACAAATATCACATAGGAGTTCAACAAAGTTATTGAATGGTTTCACAAAAACAATCTTATAAAAAGAGAAACTTCAAGTCAAGCTGAATTTGTAAATTATAATCGCTACATAATTTAATGAAGCTGGTGTGAAATAGCTCTGCTATCTGGGAATTCTAGTCCCAGAACATCTAGAGCAGGGCTGTCAAACTTCCGGTCCATGAGCCGGATGCGTCACGTGCTGGGCACGCTCATGCCCAGTTTAACGAAAAGGAAAATAGCCCGATACGTCACGTGACACTGATGTGACAACGTGAGTTTGACACCCCTGATCTAGGGAAGAAAGCTGATGCTAAATTCATTAAATAAGCTAATGCTAAATATGCTATTTGCACCCAACTACAGAACAAAACTGGGGGCAGCAACTTTTTTTTTCTACCATGCCCTTGAATTTTGCCTTCATTGTGCTTCCAGTGTACAAAGAATACACTCATAGGCCATCCTTAGTTGGGCTTTTTAAAGTGGTGTTAGCATTCCAAGACAGCTTCACTGTGCATAAAACTTATTCTGCTGTTACCTATTATTTAGAGGGAAGTCAAGTAAATTTAGTGACAAGGAACACGGGCAATAAAAGCAAGGAAGAATCTGGAAATGCGAAGAGAAAATTTAAGGGCAATATAAGTTTCTGTCAGTTCAAGGATGGGCTGATAGCATCTCAATTCAGCAGCTTTGTAGGCATTTTTTGACTAAGCCCATTAGGTGGCACTGTTAGATAAATCAGACACAGAAAGAAATTAAAATTCTCTAATGTTGCAGAATAATGCAAAATAGCATTTTGTGTTTTCTTTTAAAATAAATTCCCTTTTTGATACTGATTTCTACTGATTTCTCCAGCCTATTTCTATCGATGGTTTCACTATTTTTTTCCTCATTATTTATTTATATGATTTATATGGATATTAGATACTATCAAATTAGGCTTGAGTTTTGGTGAGTACATGGACAAATGCTCATCTTCTTATCTTTCTTTAATAATGAGTTTAGCTTCTTCAAAAATATTGTTAATTTATATCCTGCTTGATACAATGTATCTATATTATCCATTATCTGCCCTTTCTACTCTGAAACTTAATCATTTTTTCTAATTCAATAGCCACTTGCAACATTCATTTAAAATATATGAATTTTTGTTCATTGAACATTACTCCATTACTTTTTTATTTGACTTTGGTTCACTATTATTTTAATTATTCAGATTTTTATTGCTATAGAGAAATCCTTCATAATTTTGTCTAAGTTTGACATTGCCTTTCCTCTGAAAAGCTCTCTTTGCTTTTCCAGCTCCAAATTCATCTTTTTCTATTCCTGAGCCAATAAAGCAAACCTATGCATCTTCAGTTCTTTCAGCAAAGCTGTAAATTCACTAAGGAACAGTGTACTTTTTCATTAACTTTACATAAAATTCAAAGTGAGCCAGTAAAAAAAACAGCATTACACATAGTCCTTGAGTTACGAAGGTGATTGAACCATGCAACTATGGTTATAAGTTGTGGCAATCGTAAAACAGGCCAGCAGATGACCATATCTGATTTTACAACTTTTTTTGTAGCAGTTGTTAAATGAAGACAATGGCAGGGGTGGGTTTCTACCGGTTCTGTCCACCTCTGTAGAACCGGTAGCTCTGAAGAGCAACAGACATAGAAACGGTTCTATGTCTGCTGATGTTTTTGCCCATCTGCCTACCCGGGGTCTTACCTGATCTTTATTTCCTGATTTTTCAACTTCAGCTGCTGAACGAGGCACAGCTGCAGTTAAAAAAACAAGAAAAGAGGGCTGTTTCAAAGGCTGCTTCTGGGCATATAGCGTGCTAATAACGATTTACAGGCACGCAGCTCACAGCATGCAGGGAAGCTCGTAAATCCTGAATCAGTAGTTAACTCTGTCATATCCCACCCCTGGACGCTGGTCATAATTTAATGCTGCAATTATTAAGCTAACCCATTGTTTGCTGTAGGATTTTTTTTTGCCAGAAATTGAAAGTAAATGCTGGTTTCTGGCAAAAACAGTGTAAATTGCAGTCACATGTCCATACCAATTGGCTATGATGTGTGCCGGTTGCTGAGTGCCCAAAACGTGATCACATATTCACTGGAAGCAGATATTAGAACTTCAAAACTGGGTTGTAAATTGTTTTTGGGAGCCCATTGTAACTTTGGTTGCTAAGCAACCAGTCATAAGCCAAGGATAGCTGTAATCATTTATATATCAGAGGAAATTTCTAAAAGAAAAAAAAGACAGATTCGCTCACTAAAATGCTAAAAAGAAAAAGGAAAGAAAAATAAGGCACAGAGAAAAAAGGATTTTACAAACATGTCAAGATTTTGTAATGTCATTTAAATCATTTATAACAAATTGATCAGGTAGAAAATTTTCACTTTTAAATTCTGCACTGAAAACATCAAAGTACTGTAATATCTTTAATTTATTTTAAGAAGTAATTTCTAAGAACCAAGTGCCTAATTATACCTTATGCAAAGCAAACATTAAATAGCTATGTAACTTTCTCAGATTACACCATTAAAGTAGAATATGCTATCAAATTTCAAAAACATATCATCTAGATATCTAGAACTTATGGTTTGTTATATCACAAAATAAAAATAAATAAATTATTTTGTTAATAATTTAACAAAATTATTAATGGATACATATAATTCAAATAAGTAAGATGCTTAGGTTCTACTCATCTTTTAACCCATAAATCTAGTTATCCTAAATTCACAAGACCGAACCTTTGCATAGATTATTATGTAAACCTTCCTGCAAAAATAAGATCTTCCCCATATAAGGTCACTGTTGGAAGAAATACAGGAACTATCTAATACAAACTCAATTTCATTGAGGGCCACATGAGGGTTGTATTTGACCTCAGGGTGCTGGGGGATAGGCGTGGCAGAAGTGGGTATGACCAGCTTGACGTCACTTGTCGTGGCTCCATTTTTGGCTGTGACAGCTTCCTGCAGCCCTCTGCCAGTGAAAAGTGAACTTGGGGAGGTCATGAATGGAGCCCGGGCGGGCTGTACGTGGTTTCTCCGAGCTCAGTTTTTGCTGGCAGAGGGCTGCAGGAGGCCATTGCAGCCAAAAACAGAGCCCAGGAGGAGGTACAATCACTAAAGATGGGATTATGCAATGTATTACTAAGCTAATATTGTTATTGGATTGGTGTTGGCTTCACATGATGTGCAAATCCAACCATTATGGTTTGTATGGTCTGTAAAAGATATCTATACCTTGATGTGGCCATAGTCTAATGAGTAAGTTCTGACTTTCATCAACAAATCATGATGTTTGGCATTCTGTAAAACTAACACTAAGTTACAGTACGTGAATCAAATTCTAATCCTCTATAACACACCTTCTGTATGTATCAAAGCAAGCTAAACCCTTTTCCCAAGGTATTTATGGGAATCATGTATAATTTTTTATAGTACTACCATTTCAAAACATGGGATATATAGCCTTCTTTGACATGTCCATTCCAAAAGCTTGCACATATTTTTTTTTCCTCCCAGGTTATCCCTTTAAAATATCCAGCTTTAAAAAATGTTTGTTCTGTTTAAGTATTAATTTGGTTTGTCGCATAATTTGAAGAATTGCTTTTTTTTTTTACTATTTTTAGAAACATTCAAACCCTCTGATCATGCAAGATTATGTTGCAGAGTTTACTGCACTTCCTCAAAGCAGTGGTTTTGGGTTTGTTTATCCTAGAGAGAGAAAGCTTTATAACAATTTCACAAACAAATGACTGAAAGGAAGTATGGGCTTATTTGGTGAAACATTTCAGTAATATTCCTAGAAAACGTCTACCGTGGACCTCACCCCATTCCTAAGAAGTCCTTACCAGCATGCTTACTGTCCCTGTCTTACTGTCCCCATTTATCTGTATTTACTTCCTTTGTTCTTGTTTATGTTCATATTATACTTGTTATCTTGTACATGTTTGACAAACGAACAAATAAATAAAAAATAAAAATAAAGTGCTACACCTAATGTAGGGAATTATTAACAACCTAATCACTTTCAAATGTTGAGAAAAACCTATTAATCTTTGCTTTATGCAGATATAACACTTTAATGATTAACTATTTTCAGCAGAGTTCAGCCTCCCAGGATTTAATTTAGCTTGGGTTAGAAATTCTGACCACTTTATGACTATTGGTGTAGAATGCTCAGGTAAATGTTAACTTTAATTAAGTTTAGTTTTGCTCTATTTTTGCAAGGGGACATTTTGCAGACATGAAGATTAGGAAAAAATGTGCTAGCTCCATATTAAATTACAACATTCATTAATTTTCCAATTTATAGATTACTAAAATTTATACAAGTACTAGCTGGATACCCGTGCTTCGCGACAAAACTATGTGATCACATTATGCAGAAGCCCGGGCTTTCTTTCTTTCCTCCTTTCACTTCCCATCCTTCTTTCCTTTCCTTCCCTTCCTTCTTTCTTTTCCTTTCTCCATTCCATTCCTTTCCATCATTCCATCATCTCTTTCCCTCCCTCCCTCCCTCCCTCCCTCCCTCCAACTCTCTCTCTCTCTCTCTCTCTCCATCCAGCAAGTGTTTTAAAATACAATCCTCCAACAGTTGTCCAAAAGGTGTTTTTTTTTCAGGAGGCAACTGGACTTTCTGGTTTTTCTTTGAAGATGTTTTACTTGTCATTCAAGAATATATATATGTCACATATAATATATATGTAGCAGTGGATTGGAATATCTCTGCAAAGTGGAACAGTAATGTATGTATGTATGTATGTATGTATGTATGTATGTATGTATATATGTATGTGAGTATGTATATATGGTATTCACTTTTGTTTAGGTATCATTATAGTTGTGCTTTTAAAGTTGTAGCAACGTTTCAGCAGAATCTCATCTGCCATCATCAGACTTGTGTATTGGGTTCATCTGCGTGTCAGGCTTTCACAGCCGTTTCTGTTTTAAATTTGGTGCTAGCCTACTGCTGCGCCAGAATGTTTTTTTCTTCATCCTAATTGGTTGGGAGTCTTGGTCTGTGTTTATTGGTCTTGGAGTTTGCTGAGTTCTGCTTGGTTGGTGTTTCTAATATCTTCTGTCTGTTTTGTAGTGTCTTTTTGTCTTGATTAGCTGGCAACATTGTGTTTTGTGCATTAGGGGCTTTTAGTGTGGCTTGGCTTTGGGTGAATGGCCGGCTATCGTTTATTAAGAAGCTAGATTTCATCTGGGTGGCTGGCTGGGGTGTGTTTGGGCTGGAAGAATCGGGGGCTGTTTGTGCCCAGGTGTGGAGATTTTTTTGTATGTGAGTGCAGGCTTCCAGATAATTGACAGTTTGATGGAGTCATCTCTTCTATTCATGCTTTCAGATTGTTTTTCAAACTCTATGGCTTCTCTGATAATTCTGTAGCTGGGGTTTTCTATAGTGGCTAGGGTTTTGGTGCCACTGAAGTTGATGCTATGACCTGTGGCTTTCATGTGTTGGATGAGTGAGGAGGTGTGTTCTAACTTTTTTACTGCATGTTTGTGTTCATCAAAGTGGGTACTTATTCTTCTATTGGTCTGTCCGATGTATGTGGCAGGCATGATGCGCAGGGGACTTCATATATGCCTTGGTTTTCCAGGTCAATTTTATCTTTGGGGTTTCTTAGGATGGCTGCTATTTTTCTGTCTGTTTTGAAGGCAGTCTTGATGTGATGCCTGTGTAGTATCTTACTGATTTTGTCTGTTGTACCTCTTATGTAGGGCAGGACAGCTGTTCCATAAGTCTGTTCATCTTCTAGGTCTCTATTATGTGTCAATGTGTTTTTGTGGATCAGGTCTGTGATTCTGCTTTTGTAGAAGCCATTGGCTGTCAGTACTTTGGTCAGGGTTCATAGTTCAGTCTTTATGCATGTCTTGTCTGCCAGGCTTCTATAATGATGTGGGAAAATACCCAAACAAAGCTGAATACCATACATATAAATACCCAAGAAAACTTAAGAGAAATATATATATATATATATATATATATATATATATATATATATATATGTGTGTGTGTGTGTGTGTGTGTGTGTGTGTGTGCGCGCGCGCGCGCGCATATGTATATATATGTTCTACTTTGCAGATATTCCAATCCACTGCTTTTCAACAAAGTCTGTGCTTAGCATAATGCTTAAAATTCATCCCAACTCAAACAGGAAGGATTAGAATCATTGACTTGTTTCTTATCCTCCTCCTCCCATCTTAATCCCCAAATGAGGAATATTCTAGTACAAGAATGGAAAACTTCCCTTCATTCAAGCTTCAATTGCTTTTTTTCTATAACTTTGGTAACATTTTGACCCCTTTTTACTGTTTGAGGTTTTTAAGGATAGAATTGGGAGTGTGTGTCCTTGGAAATTAAATTATTCCTGTTCCTGTCCCTAAACTCCTGTAGAGGCCAAAACTGTACTGTTGAACTTAAGTTTAAAATGACTGTATTTCATGACCATGATTTGGGGCTATTTCCTCTTAGGCTTCAGTGAGTAAATGGCAGCTATTTTCCTCCTAGAGGCTCCTCAGTCCCATCCTTAATTTTTTTTGGTTTGGCGGGGTGGAGAGCTACAAATAGCAGGTTGCAAATAGACGGGGAAGAATATGGAAGAAACACATTGGGTTGCTACAACTGACCAATAGTCTGGAACAATAGGATCCATATTTGCATATCTGGAGATTCATCTTCACTGCATCTAAGAATATTATTAGCACTGTATTGGCTCAAAGACTGGTAAAATCCATTTCTCCCTTTTCCTAGTTTTCAACCACCTGATGTCCTTCAAGCAACTCAAATTTTTGTGTCAACTCTAAATTGTCAGTTGACCCAGTATAATGATATTGTCTTTATAGACTTCGTATTGTTTTCCCTCTCATGGCTAATAAAAAATACTATTGGGAATACATATACATG
Organism: Pseudonaja textilis; assembly: GCF_049901715.1. NCBI lineage: Eukaryota > Metazoa > Chordata > Lepidosauria > Squamata > Elapidae > Pseudonaja > Pseudonaja textilis. The sequence goes on from NC_141997.1 coordinate 16,001,576, forward strand.
CATATGAGTGAAAGCAATTTATCTTGAAGAAAGATGGTGTTCATTTTTTCCAATTATCTATTTTTTTCCAAAAGATCTAAATTGGATTGGTACCTAGGATTAGTGGCCTAATTTAAACTATTTTTTTAAAAAAAGTTCTGAGTGTATATTGGAAATCACAGCCATTCTGGTTTGTAAATTCTATCTACTAGTTCAACTATTTATTCAACAGGTATGCATTCACTATTAGAAATACATATAGATAAATTTGTTCAGAATAATAGAAGATTTAGACGTGTTTGGCTAAGATAAGTCAGCATTATATCATCCTGACCACAATGCCTATATCTGATCATAAAGCATCAAGCATAATAATTATTCTCTCAATTACTAATATTCTAAGATATCCTGACCCTGAATGTAAATGTTTAACTTACATAAGAAGGAATTCTAGATAAATCTACTGTACCTCTTCTGAATGTTTCAAAAGCTTAGACTTAGCTCAAGTGGTTTGCGGTTTGAGCTACAGCAGCCTCGTCAAGTCAAGGTATACAGTAACTCTTGAACAATCAATTGTTGCATGTGATTACCAGACTTTTATTTTTTGTTTTTGCTACAAAAACTAATCACACTGTAGCGGATTATACCACTAAAAATTGTAATGCAAGAATCAGTAGTAGGATTGTTACTCATTTATCCTGCCTTTCTAAATCATATTCTCCATCATTTCAGCTGAAGAGAGAATGTTATTTTTTTAAAGTTCTAAATGCGAATACCAAAAATCATTTAGTGTTTCTAAATCTGTAGGAAGCCCCATCTCCCCAGAATAAAATATTGTTTATTCTTAACATTAAAAAAGGCAGAATATTTTCCCAGAATAGAATATTTTCCCTGAGAAGAAGAGAGACATCTTCCTAAAGGCAGAAAGCAGACCCAGTCTTTCTGCTACAGCATGAGTGTCAAGCTCACGTTGTCACATTGCTGTCATGTGACTTTTTCCCCTTTACGGAGCTAGGGTGCCCTGTGCATGACACATCTGACTCCCCTGTGCTATAGGAAAACAGCCTCAAGCAGAAACCTGAAGAGGCTAGTCTTTAGGAATTGATATTTTGTATCCATTCAGAAAATTGGACCACTCTATTTATAAGCAAAGAGCAGCCAGAAAATCCATATAAGCAGCACAATAGGTAAGGAGTCAAAACTGATAAGATTAACTCAGACAAACAAAACACCTAAGATTTGCATTTTCCCTTTTGCCTGTTGAGCCAGCCATGACCCCTATATGACCCCATAGGAATTTGGCAACAGCCATTAAAATATTAAAGGACATATTCTTGCACAGGAACAGGTATCTCAATCACAAAGCCCCAAAGAATGTACAAAAGTACATCTATTCTCAATTCCATTTTGTCAATCCCAGAAACATGATGCTGTCACAGAAGTTTCTGGCTACCAAATAAACAGAGATTTTTTTCCTGCAGCTTGCCTCCATTTTATTTCAGCACTTTCTCCCAGATTGGAACTGGACCTGATTTTTCTCCCAACACCTCCCACAAAACAATATGTGTACTACATGCAGTTAAGAATCTAGTATACTGGCTGCGTAGCTCTGCTTTACCCATTCTGGTTTAAAATGAAATAATTCCCTGCAGCATTATCCATGCTATATTTACATAGGAAAAAAGTTTAATTATGCTTAGTGGAAATTATTCCACTAAATATAGCATTTGTCTATAAACCTTCAAAAAATTCATTTTAACTCTATTTCAATCATTCTGTTTCTCAATTTCTCTCTTTCTCTCACACATATATACTGCTATTTTATTGTGGTAAATTTTGCAAGTTTAATTAAGCATTGTGTGAAAAGTATTATTTTTTTAATCTGACCAGAATCTACTGCAAATTAACTTAATTAGGATGACCCTGAATTTTCTTACCTAGTATCTGCGTACAATTGCTCAGGGGAAACCCATGGATTAGACTCCTGTTGCTATTGTTTCTTCAACTATTTATTTTTTATTTCGTCTTGCCACTTGCAGTTTTCTTCAGAATAGCTTTTTAAAGTTTTATTTTCAGCACCTGCTTTATTCCAATCAATTTCCTATAAACAATCCACCAGCACTTTTACTTAAACCAGGCCCAAGCTTGGATGGTCTGGAAAAGTGATTGTGAATACCTGAAAGCAAAACCACAGTAGGAATTGAACTGGACTTAATGAAAGAGCATGATTCAAGTTGGAAGACACTGGTCACCATGGAGAGATAGCCACAACACTGTCAAGCTGGTGCTTTAGGAGAGACTGACAACTATTTATTCAAATAGTCCATCCATTCTTATTCTGCAGAGCAGTATTTCTCAACCTAGCAACTTGAAGATATATAGACTTCAGCTCCTAAAATTCCCCAACAAGCATAGCTTAACCTATAGCTGAGGTGTCCAGTATTGGCAGCTTGAAGGCCTATGGATTTCAATTCCCACTCTGGCTGGGAGTACACAAGTCTTAAAGTTCGGACATCCCTGGTGTTCAGCATAGTTAACAGGAAAATACTGGAAGTTGAAGTCCATGCATCTTTAAACTCAAAACTGAGAAACACTGCTGTAGAAACAAGAAAGCATGATCATAGAGTGTGAATTGAAATCTCAGATTTGAATTTCTGTTCAAAAGTGCTCTAGAAACATTATGTACAGTTTTCTATCTGAGAGGACAGGATTGGTTAGTTAGTTTACTTTATTGATAAGCCCATGGGCCATATCAAAGTGCAGAATCCCAAATTTATTCCAAATTGGAATAAAATGCAATTTAAAATGAGATTGGAATTAAATACAATAATATATAGATAAATAAAATACCATAAAAGTATCTTTCAGTGTCACCTTTACAATCTACCCTAATCAGTCCCACATATGCCAATCTCAGTTGAACCGTTTTGTGAAAAGTCGGGGTGAAAAAGGACTTATTTTTTTAATCTTACTCAAATAATGAAATAATGAAAATGAAGCATGCTTATAGTCAATCTACAGAAATTAAAATAATGTTGCCCATGATTTCAGTGATACTACCAGAGGTATGACTACCCCACAATCAATCCAGAGACATGAAACTTCCACTTTTATTTCCATGTTTGATCTATATAGTGCTCGGGGGAAAGTGTCATAAACAGAGGCCATGATTAGCAGAATATAAACAGTAATTATTTTATTGAAATTATTTTGCGCTGTGATTTTATATTTTTAACCTTCAGTGAACTCTCAAAAATCCAGGTAGCAGACTTCAGGAAAAGAAATGGCCAACTGAACCAGTTGCCAAGCATTTGAATTTTGATCACATGATCATGTAGATGCTACAAAAATCATAACTGTGGAAAATGGTCAAAACTCATATTTTGCAATGCCATTGTAACCTTGAACAGTCTAAACGAGCTATTGTAAGTCAAAGACTACTTGTATTTCTTCATATATTTCTTTCTCCCTTTTTACTATATTATTTTTTCTTAATTTTCCATTTTTTTCTTTTTTTCTGCATCTTATTTTTATTCTTTTATTTTGCTTATTTTGTATTAGTTTTATCTTTGCAACTGTAATTTTTAAGAAAATTATTATTTTAAAAAAGCAAGTCAAATAGCAAAATTGTAATGCTAAGAAATAATTGTTGTAGTCCTGGCAACTGACAGTGTTCTAATTTCAACAATATTCAGTTCAAAGAAAATCTACCACAAAAGATCTGCAATTCTTAATATATTTATAGGAAGGAATAAATGAGTCAGTTAAGTTTACTTTTGCTTTACTTTTCATTTTTTTCCAAAATTAAATTCAGCTTTTTCCCCCCACTTCTACATCATTTTCTATTAAAGTTTGCATTAGAATAATGCATTTTCTAATTTACAGTTTTTAATTGTAGTTCACCTAAATCCTTTCTTCAAAGACACCTCTCCTATCCATTCACTGGTCCATTCAGTACATCCAATCTAACCGCAAACTTTTTGTTTTTCAACAAAGAGTGTTCTGCCTTAGAGCTTATTACCAACAGGAGTGGTTTTATGTTAAGGAAACAGAATAGAATCCTGGGAACTAAAGTAAGAATCTCCCATTTTCATTTATTAATGAATTCATTACAACTTAACATCGTTGAACATTTTGAATATCTTTTTTCTAGGCTCTTTGCAGCCTGGACTGAGCTGCCATTAATGAGATACAGAAAATCGTTAAAGAACTCCTCTCCTTTTCACCTATGTTATATCTGGCATTGCTTTGCTACGTTCTGATCCTCCTGTCATTCACTTAGACTTTTTTTTTTCAGTTTATTTTTCATACTTAAATTTGATTTCCTAAAATATGTTAGAACAGAAGGAAAACTTTGTCAGATTGAGCTATAGATATATGAACCTCTGGCTATCCAGATGTTTGAAAATTCACAAGTTAGACCTGAAAGCAAAACTGCTCCCTCTATTCCCTAGCAACTGGTTTTGGAAATATGGTGAATCTGATTCTAGACATTTGTATATGTGATGACAAGAGGTAGTGTTAAGCTTTTCATGGCTGATACCAGTTGGATGTACACATGCAATGAGTCAACGAGTCATTAGAACAATTAGGAAAGCAATGAAAATAAATAATTATTCAATATAAAAAGCAAACACTATTGATAAGACTTTCAGGTATAATTGTAATCTTTCTCTACCATACGTGGTGCAACATGCTGAAGGCAACCCATTTGCACAAGATGTACCTCATTACTGCAATAATGGTTCTTTTCTGTCTTCCTCAATCTATCTCATAGCTCTCAAGATATCCTGACATAATGCATAACTGCCAACCACTTTTGATTGAGGAGTGAATGCTACGAGTCCATTATAATATAAAGACACGAGGAAACAAGCAGGATCTGAACTTGAGACAGATGTATCCATCCTCCCTCCCCCTCTCTTTTCCATACACCTATCAGCAGTTGCTCCTTACAGCAACCCTAAAAGAAGTAGCTGCTTGTTATTAAGGGCCTTTCTAATATCTGCAGTGGAAAAAAAATGTAATAACTGCGTCTGTGAATCTTTGCCTTGAGTGTTTTAGTTCAAGTATTTATTTGAGTAAAGGCTAGTAGCATTGAACTCCTTAACAATTAATCTGTGAAATTACATTTTAAAGTCAATCAAAGTGATGACCATCACCTCATTTACTGGTAGCAAATACCGATAGCTTAACTAGGATTATGTGCAGAACTTCTTCCTTTTAGAAATTTAAAAAAAAAAGGTTTAAAAGACCTTTTTTAATTTGTCCATATCTTTTATACATGTTATACTTTCTTCATCTCCTTTCTAAGAGACAAATGCTATAGCCTTTCTTTATAGGAAGCCTAGCATCCTAATGACTCTGATGACCTTGTTTAATTTTTTAAATATATTTTTCAATTATGTGGATAAGGGGAAGCGATATACAAGTAGTCCTCAACTTACAACAGTTCATTTAGTGACCATTCAAAGTTACAACAGCACTGAAAAATTTGACTTGGCAACCGATCCATATTTATGACAGTTGGAGTGTCCCAGAGTCATGTTTTGCGCCTTTTCGACAAGCAAAGTAGATGGAGAAGCCAGAGTCACTTAATAATTGGGCACTAACTTATCAACTGCAGTGATTCACTTAACAACTGTGACAAGAAAAGTCGTAAAATGGGGCAAATGTCACTTAACAAATGTCTCACTTAGCAAACATAAATCTTGGGCACAATTATGGTCATAAGTCAAGGACTTTCTGTACTGACTAGCTCTCTTCTACTTACTGAGAAAACAGTTTCATTGTAAAGTTTTATATATTAAAACACAATTTTTGTACCCTGGCCTGCCATCTGCATGGCATTTCATCCATAGAGCTCAAATATAATACATTAAACTTTGGGGTTTGTAGCAAATGTTCGTAGATTGTATGAAAATAAAATTTTAATCAATTTATCACGTATTTATTCTATATTTTATCTGCTACCATAGCAGGATTTCAGTTTGCTGCTGTTGTTATTATCACTACTACTACTACTACCTACTACTACTACTACTACTGACATCGTATCCTAAATGTAGGCAATTTATCTACAAAATAAATGGTTGTAAATTAACTAGAAAGTTTTTCTTTTTTAATATACTGATCAAAGTTATTTTTGTATATTAAGAAAGAGAAGACTGAACCAGATTTTTTTCCTTAACAGTACTTTCTTAATACTTCAAGTAGTTTTGTCATGATGATATTTAAGATTACCAAAACATTATGTGCATTTCTTTTTGGTATTACAATATATTATTTTTACTTCAATTAATTGTTTTAATTGTGTAATTTGAAAATGTTGTTTATAGCTTTTGAATATATCATTGAAAATATATACCTAAAATATGGGTGGTGTATTGCTCACTTTACCATCCTTTTCTGTCTCTGTATACATTATATAACTGTCAACTGAACAATTCCATAGAAGGAGAAATAAGCAGCATGTTGACAGTTCCAAACCCTAAACCAATAGGCAAATTAGACTTTTTATTTATTCATTGAGTTATCCAGTTTTCAAAACTTGTTAAAGAATCTTAAAAAATTGGTAACAGAATTAATGAATTATATAAACATATCAACTCACCTGACCAAATTATATAATTTATATAATTAATATAAAGTAAAATTTAAAGTAATATAGAAGCAGACTCCAAACCAAAAAGCAAATATAATAATGAATCCACAATCTAAAATGCAGTAAGCAAATAATTAGAAACTCAGAAAGAAAAAAAGTTCATTATCTGGTGCTAAAAAAACAAGTAAGTAAACCAAAACTCAAAATATAGCCACTAGTAAGGCAAGGTATACTCTAGAAAGGGGATAGATTAGTTCACACCAAAAATCTCAGGTGAAATTATGTAATCTGTGATGTTTATTTGTGCACTTATGTGGATGCAAATGTCCACATAAAAAGTCTCAAGTGAGATGCTTTTCCAAGTTAAGATTAATTTTATTAACCTGTACTTCTTTATCCCACATCTTACAACCACAAACCACAGAAGAGTTAGAATAATCACATGTAAGGCCATGTGCAGTTTCTATACATTCATATATATATCCCCAACTGTAATACATTTCTGGAGAGGGCAGAGTAGTCCTACTGTATACCTTGGATAATTTCCAGAGGGCCGATTTGCACAATAACTCAACTGAAGGAGCCCTCACTGGATAATATTGCTGTTGATATTAGGTGAAATGAAACAACATCAGGGTATTCAGTCTGCATACAGCACAAGCAGCATCTCACTGGGTGATGCAATCAACCTGCGATGAATAGCATGCATCTTGAACCCACTGTACCAATGAGGACATATTTTTTTCTGGGTTAATCTGGAGTCCAACCTATGGATGTAGTTGGATTTCTGAGATACTTGCCTGAACAACTCCCCAGAGCACATCGTTCCTGTCTTATCCCTTCTTATTTATTTGAGAGGGAGAGAGAGAGAGAGAGAGATTTCTCTTCCTCCGGCCCCAGTTACATTAGATGCCTAATGGAAACGGAACCGAAAGAACACCCGAGTTAAACTCAACCAAAGGTTTTGGGTTATAAACCCAGGGTCTCCCCTATGTCCATAGGCGTCCAGCTTTTCACACACACTCCCCTGTAATTACAGTCACAACCCAGGCAAAGACACGCATCGTCAGTAAATGGCAAGGTTTCCCCAGATGTTACTGGCGTTTGCGAGAGGAGAAGGACGAGACAAGGCGCGAGGGGCGGGCGGGCGAGTGGGAAGGAGGCGGGAAAAAGAGAGAACAGGCTCTGCTGGGTGGAATACTAATCAGGCAGGTTCCCTTTCTGCAGCGAGCCGGATTCCTCCTCTGCAGAAAACGCGCCACAGACAGACTTTGAGAAGCTGCCGCTGCACGCCGCCGCTCAGCTGAGGGGGAAGCACCTCCGGGGGAGCAGAAGGAACTTCGAGGCGCGCGTCTCCTCAGTCTTGCCCGCACGCCCGCACGCCCGCCGCGCTCCTGCCCTTTCATGGCTTTCGGCGGACAGCTTTCGGGGCGCCTTGTTTTTCCCCGCGGCTGCCGCTCTTTACAAGCGGCCTCGGCGTTGCCGTCCAACTTGAAAGGTACGCGCCGAGCCGCCGAGTCCTGGCGCGTCTCTCCAAGGCGTCGTCCCTGAACTGGAGGCGAGCTCAAGAGGTGAGGGAAAGAGAGCGGATCCTCTTGGGGGGGGGGCTCCCCTCCCTTCCTCCGACACCCGCGGGGCCACAGCGGCGAGCGCGCGGCGCCCATGGCAGCGCCGTTTGGAGCGCCAACTTCTCCCCGCCTGCCCCCTCTGTTCCCTGAAGAAGTGCTTCTCGGCTTCTTCGCAGCCGGCGGATCCAAGCAGCAGCAGCAGCAGCAGCAGCAGCAGCAGCAGCAGCAGGACCCGGGGAGCGGAGGCTTGTGAACGAGCGCCCGCGGGTCCATCTCTTCTCGGGCGCCCTGACAGAGAGGTAGTGGGGAGCTCGCCCGCCCGGCGGCTCTGCTTCGCACCCTCTGGTTGGCAGCTTGGCACGAACCAATGCAGATGCAGCCCGGGTTTTAGCTGGGCTATTTCAGAGAGCCGGGGAAGCTCCGTTTGCTCTGGCTTCCCCTGTTTCCACCTGCGCCTCCTTGGTCATTCATCAGCGGGCTTTTCCATTCCTGGCATTTCTTCCCGAAGGCGGTCTTGATTGCCAACTGATCGCCTTCGGCTGCTGCTCTCCCCGGGTGTCATGCAGTCCCTCATTTCTCCTGTGACCAAGGCGATTCTGGTGGCTTTGTTCATCTTCGCCATCCTCCTCATCCTATATGTGATTCTCTGGTACATCTGCCGAGATGTGGATTGCGATCATGGGATCTGATTGCGGATGCTGGGCAAAGGCTTAACAAGGCGACTTCTCACTGCCTTCTAGAACTGTGAGGAAGAAGCGACTGAAGGTGGAGGACGAAGGGCGGGGGGGTGGCAATAAAAGGCGAGAAAGACATCCAAGTATTCTGGGGGTCCTAGAGGGAGAACTACAGTCGAAGTGAGCAAGGTTGACCTTCAGGGATCAGGATGACCTGGTGAGTCTCTCCTTTTCAAATGGAGATGGAAAAGAAACAAAACTTCTTATATTTGATTAAGGACAGAAAAATAAAACCCCCAAATCAGTTTCTTTGGTCCTTTAGAAAGTACTGCAGTATCTTTGACCCGATATGTAACTACAATCAGGTACAACCTCTCCCCCTCATCTTTTTGTTTAAGGATATGGCAAGGTTTTGTCTTTTTCCTTATTTGTGTTTCCCATATGGTTTTTTTAAATCTAAGGAAAAAGCAAAATAGCTCCTGCTGCCACTTGCAACTCTGGATCTCAACCTGAATATTAAATAAGAAATGTAAATCTAACAAGAAAGGTAGATAGCTTTGCAAAACAAAAAGCTTTCCATAGTTGCCATGATCCTTTTTATTTAAAGTCGCCTTTTAAAATATCCAGAATCAATGTATGTGTGACTGAAAATGTGCAAGGCTGTTATCTAGGACTGTTAAGAGCGCCTTCACAGCCTCATAATTGGTATGCAGAAGGTAACTGCACTGCTAAACAGACCATAAAGCTAAGTCCAGAAAGAACAAAACACTTCGTAAATTCAGAAGGTAGAAGGTCAGTTTAAAATTATATCTTTTGCAATCAGGATCGCAGTATAACAGGAACCCCTCCACCCAGAACACACCATGTTTTATGGTATAAGTATTATGGAATAATTCTCCTACTCTTGCTTTGCATGTGTACTTTTAAAAGCCTGTTGAAGGATCTTGGGATGGAGGAGGGGGTACAAGAGTTTTCTGTTTGTTTCTTTTCCTTTCAATATCCCAAAGAGTTGAAACTATCAGAATTTTTTTAACAAATCGATACCTTCTCATACTATTGTAATAGATGAAAGTTATTTCATTAAAATAAATTTGGAGTTTTGCTATCAAATTCAAGGTGTATAAAACAGGGTTTTCAATTGCAGTCAATATGAAAAATATTGGAAACACATTGAAAGTGCATCTTTTTAGAAGCGTAAAAGAAAGATCATGAGCATTAATATAAGGGGAAGCAATTATGATAGCAGTAGATTGTCATGACCCAGTCTCCCATAAGAGATGGGAGAGGTGTGAGATGGAATATAAGATACAGGAAATAATCAAGGCAGGTATGAAATGAAATGGTGTGTGCTTGGGGGAAGGGAAAAAGCAATAAAACATCATGCTGAATTAACAGAACAGTTTAAGAACCAGAGCATATATTCTAGGAACATACCTCCTAATTTATATATGTACTATGTGATACAGAGAGACTATTTCTTGCACAGCCTATCTGTTAATTAAGAGAGACATCTTGGCGATCAAAAGGGGAAACTGATTGTTTTTCAAATCCTCAAAGGTCAAAGTGTAACTATTGTGATCTGATGTTGTTGGACGGGATTATCTAAAAGTGACTTACCTCTAGAATCCCTGTTTACATAGCCTTGAGAAATGGTAGAATTGGGAAATATGCTTTTATGAAATAAGAGTCATTAAATATTGCTCCATATTACCTTTTATGGCATTCGTTTTATTGAGTGGACAGTTGGATCAGTTCTGACATTATTGGTAATACATTGTGCCAAGTAATATGGTTGCAGCAGCAATGTCATCAGTGTTTACATGCCTGGCAACTTCATTGCTGAATCTGTTTGTTTATCCTTTCCCTCTTTCCACTGAAATGCCTGCTGCTCAAGACTATGAAGCATGTGAAAGGTCACAACCAGATGTTTAGCACAACTAGAGCATCTTCTGTGAAAAGCAGTTGTTCCCAATGACACAAATCCTTCTGCCTGAATGTTATCAAGAGTAATACATAGTTCTAATGACAACAGAAACATCATACATTATATGATGTTTATAATATATATAAGACCTTTCAAATGTTAGGCATGCAATTCCCAGAAGTGTTCTGCATATATCCACCTCAAAATGAACAGGAGTTATTCTAGATGTACTCTGTCCATTTTATATATTGTTATTCCTGCTAAGTGAGGATTCCAAAGACAATTTTCTAATGGATTTTGCCACTGGCACTGTAAGATAAAGAGACAATTATAAGGAAAAGCTAACATCTGCCACCTCCCAGTTTAACTATTCATAGATTACCTCTGTTTTTCCCAGGCCTTATTATTGTTAACTAATACTTGGATATTTTTTGTGTTTCTTTTTAATTGCATATAGAAAGATACATTCATAAACATTATACATGATCAAGGAGTCTCACATTTGCACAGGCTGTGAAATTGTGTTTTCATGCATATATCTTATTAGTTCCGTACTAGGTAAGCTGTAGTTTAATTTCTTATGCAATATAATATATTAAGGATTAAAATATTCATACACTAAGCTATTTTCAATTTTGGACTTCACCAGTGAAGTGGTCTTTCAAGATAAAAATACATAATTCTAAAATGTTTACCTCAATATAAGCCCAGGATAAAGCTGCGGGATATATGTATTTTTATAGTGCAATCTTATATATTCTTGGAAAAAAGCATTTGGGATTAATTGAGGTAAGGTCGCATTGCAGTCCTTAGAATCCTATTTTGTGCATATTTGCATAAAAATAAAGCCACTAGACTCCATGGAACTTAATTCTGACTAAATGTGCATTAAGAGCCTACTACTATTGTTATTATAAATCATTCTGCCAAATGTCAGTGTTACAGAATTTTTAAGGAAGTAAAATAACTAAACACGCTCTAATTCAGGCTTGTATAAAGCTTTTTGCTCTTAAAGATTCATCTTGAATGTGCAGATATGTCAAATTAAGTTTTTTTATTATGTATCTTTTAGAAACATAAAAGAAACTATATGAATTTGTATTTAAATAATTTAAATCAGGATTGCATTTCCTGTTATTTGAGAACTACTTTGGAACTTTTAGTGTATCCCTAGGAAGATAACTTTCTTGTGTATTCTTGAAATTATGAATTGAAGTTATAAACCCAATTTCTACCTTTAATACAGAAAAGCACCAGTGTGAGAGAAAAGCATGTTGTTTAGAATATTCTCTTTTTCACTTCTATTAATCTTTGTATAAAGCAGGGTTAATCAGAGTATATATCTATCAAGTATTCTCATAACTTTTGCAACAGGAATTTAGTGAATTATCTTATGCCAGAAACAACATATTTGAATCTTTCTAGTTCCTGATTATTTCCAGCAATGTTGTAAATATTACAATAGGATAGGAAATAACTTGGAAAAATGAAGCAATAAAGTAATCTGTGTGGTTTACTAAACGATATTGCTAGACATTTATCAATCTAATCAAATCTCTACATCCTGATGTCTTCCTGATGTATTTGACAAGGAGTTAAGTTCAAGACGTATGTTGTTCAGATATAGTTGTAGACAGCTGGTCTAATCTTATTTTCAGAGCTGTAGTGAAAAAAGGAAATAAAACCATGTTATTTATGACCCCCTGAATTTTGGAGGAAAAGTGAGATATAAAAGAATATTAGTGATGTTCTTTTCTAGTCCTAGACTATCAGCCATTACCTATAATTATGATTTTCTTAGAGACATTGTAATTTCTCTCTTGACAGGCTCTATTATGACTTTAAAAGCTGCATATACTGTAGTTGTTCTTGGATCTTCCTTTTTTCTGTACATGATGCCACAGGGACAGGAAAAATCAAGTTGAATTCCATCTTGCTATAAAGCTGTTAAATATGCAGAACTGGAAATTTATTTTCCTAGAATCAACTTTATTAGCATACTTTTTTACTTACCTACTTATCTAAGTAGCTTATTGCTACTTCACTCAAAACCAATTCCAGTCCTGGTTAAACATTCAGGTCTTAATAGACTTTCTAATGCCAAAAGGGAAGGGGTATTTAATGTGGAGAGGGCAGCTACAGAGAAAACAGTGCACTCATTGAGCAAAAATATGCTGCCATACTTGATCTTATTGGATGGGTAGGTGTTGGAAGATGATATATTTTGCAGTATATATTGGAATTACATAGAGAACACTTAGGAAACTTCTAAACAATGTAAAATGTAAAGGGCACCATTAAATAACCTTTTTGTTTTGATAATATGCAATTGCATGTTCAGATCTTATATGTCTTCTCTGAAGAACGCTTGTAGGAATGATTTATATGCTTAAATAACAACAAAGTAAAAGTTTCAAGTTGTTAGCATTTGAAACAAATGAAATCACCAATTTTGGTCTAGTAAACAGTTCTGGGTATGTGATGATTCAGTAGTAGAGACAGGTGACAAACATTTAGTGCCAGTGTAGAATAGCATTGATGGGATATTGATAATTTATGAAAGTGGACTATTTATATCCCTCACTTTTCCAATTCTAGTTACTAACTGCATATTTTCTGACAGATTTTACTTCACAAATTGCACTAAACAGAATACTGAGAAGTTGTTATCTTATCCTTCCATTGAGCTAGTCTTCCTGCTGACTAACCTTTACTGTAATGTTGAAATTACATGAAACATCCTTATTGTGACTATCTTTTCCTTTAGTATACTTTTGTTTTACTGCCACAATTGAGGGATCTGAAATTCTTTAAGTCTCTAAGGGTAACCTAATTGGGTGGAATTTGGGAAGATTACAGAATAGTAGAGACACTTGGTTAAAATAGGTGCAAAGGATCAAATAGTAACTACAAAGTCAGTTTTTAATACATTCCTTAAGATCCATAGGTTATCACTATCCTGTCACTATTTCCCCACCACAGCACTAAAAATAATTCTAGTCTGGCTCCCAGAAAGGGCAGTTATTCTCAGATTTCAGCTCAGAGGGTTCTTGATACTCTCCCTTCTATTGACACCTCCCAAAACTCCCACTTCTAGTTTCTTTCTGCTGCTGGAATATAATTTGGAAAAAGGTTCTCAAAGTTGTCCTCTTCTGATTTAAAGCTCCATCACCCACTTATCTCTGAGTGCTCTTGGAAAGTAATTTGTTAGGAAGCTAGATATTCAAAAACAGAATTACTATGAGTACATTATCAGTTATCAAAAATGCAAAAATCATTTGCATTTTTTGCACATGCTATCTACCCTGCATCATCTTCCTAGTCAAGGCAGCCTACTACTTTTTAGGAGGTGGGCATTTTTCAAAACAAAACATTAGACTACACACATACATGCACACACATACAGGATCAATTTGGGTACCTAAATTGCTGAAAAAAGAGGTCACACAGGAGCATGCTACTTTCCTTTTCAGCATTATTACCCTTTAATGTTAAATTGATTGGAATTGGGAATCTGGCATATACCAAGTGACATAGGTTTGGACTTATGGACCACCCAGAATGCCATATTGGGTGCCACAAAGCTAAGAGTATTAGTGGTCTTTTCCTATGACTGCAGCTGGTGGATGATTTCCAGAAACTAAATAATTCTACTTATGCCATCACCAACTGGGCTAGTAGCAATCTTTACCAGTTATAACAAATCAGTAATAAAAGTTCTCAAATCATCAGGGTGCTTTTACTAGTTTGCTCTAAAATATTTGCATACTCAGTACTTGAACACAGCTTCAGAGAGTTCCATTTAGTTCAATACAATTTATTTCTGAGATTATTATTATTATTATTTTTACTAAGGTGGGTAGCACCTGGTTTTAAATAATGAAAAATAATTGAATAGGTGGTTTTAGGTTCTAAAGTTTAATTTTTTGAATGTTTCTTCTCATTCTCTTTTTCTTATTTATTATATAGAATATAGAAACAAACTTAGCAACTGCTGATATATTGTTCTCTCCCAGGGATCCTAAAATGGAGACTTTTTAGTCTTTTACTCATGATTCCTATTTTATTATTATTTATTATTTAGCATACAATGAGAATATGACAGAAGTAGTGAATTGGTGATGATATTATTTTCTTAACTGATAATGCAGGAATGTCCAAAATCTGTTAGAATTTAACAGGGGTGGGATACGACAGGGTTAACTACTGGTTCAGGATTTACGAGGTTCCCTGCACACTGTGAGCCGCGTGCCTGTAAATTGTCATCAGCATGCTGTGTGCAGAGATGCAGCCTTTGAAACAGCTCTCTTTTCCTGCTTTTTGGACTGCAGCTGTGCCTTGTTCGGTAGCTGAAGTTGGAAAAAATCTGGAAATAAAGATCAGGTAAGAACCCAGGTGGGCGGGTGGGCAAAAACATCAGCAGCATAGAACTGGTTCTATGTCCGCTGCTCTTCAGAGCTACCAGTTCTACAGAGGTGGACAGAATCGGTAGAAACCCACCCCTGGAATTTAAATCTGTCCTTGGTTCTTAACTTGTTATAATTGTCGTCAGATATGTGATGTAATTTTAGTTCAATAAACCATTATGTTCATGATGACATTAATATTTTAAACCACAATTTGTTGATTAAGCCACAATTTGAATGTTGACAAATATTAAGCTATGATCCATAATTTACAAACCACAAAGGACAGATTCATACATGCTAAATCAAACAAAAAACATTGTAATTTATCATGGGTGATTGTAGTTAATACTGTTCTGAGCCACCTGACATAGCAAGTTTCCTCACTGGAAAATATTGAAGTCTGATTTGTTAACATTTGAGTATAATATATTACATATTACACTGCTTTAATCATGACAATTGGTTGTGGATTATGGGCCCTAGTATTACAGCTTTGCATACAGAATATGAAAAGAACAATACAATAATCAGTTAAATAAATAGCAAAATTAATAAAAGAGATGCATAAGGAAGTAATTATATGCAACATTTTTGTGCATTATTTCTAGGAACTGTATAGAAAAAAAGTTGAAGTATTTCCAGTAATGTGTAATGTTTCGTGTGTATGAAATTCATATACATAAAACATGCCAAGAGCGTTGTTTATACCATGATGTTTTACGTGTAAGAAAAAAAGAAAATATTTTTTAAAAAATTTATGTAATATGCCATTTATTGTTATATAGATTGTATATTTAATAGGTCACTATTAATAAACATTTGACAGATGTATCTGACAATTTTTTTGATTGAAACTACAATAATAAAAGTTTCATTATAATAATCCTTAGGGAAACTAAATTGATACAATTAGCAACATGTAGAATAGTTTTATTTGAAAGCCCTTTTTAATTTAATGCATTTAGAAAGATAACAAGTTATCACTGCCATTCTTATGAGATATGTATATTGAACAAAGATTAAAGCTCTGTTGATAATCAGACTCTATTTTAATGACTTGTTTTTATTCCATACAGCAATACGATTCTGTTGAACCTAGTGGGGATTTTAGCTAAGTGGGCGGTTAATGGAAACATGGTATCAGTAAAGATAAAATATGGGCATAAAAAGGTTCTCACTGGCTTAACATTACAGCTACTGAAGTGTTAAGGAATGTGCATTTAGCCATTTATTGCCCAAATAAATTATACCATATACCATCAGCTAAATTCTTAAAGGATACACTGAAAAGAAAAAGGTTTATTTATTGATTGAATAATTGACTAGATTTTATATTCATAATCCTGAAATACTCTTAATGGTTTATGAAACTAAACTTGGTTCTACTTTTAAAAAAGTTGTTCTTGATGACAAGGTCTATTTGTATTTGTGTCAGAATCACCTACAAAGCTAACCAAAACTTCTGGATTGAAAGGATTTGCTGGTGCCAACACCGTTGTCCAAGGGCACCCGATTGTCAGAAGTAATACAAGCTTCAGGGTGGCTTCTTTCATGTCTAGATAAATGTGCACAAAATGATGTCTTAGTACTACTACTGAGTACTAAGTTCAATGTCTAGATAAATATGCACAAAATGATGTCTTAGTACTACTAAGATATTCCAAAGTAGGAAACCTTGTGATAAAAAGCCAAAGAACTACTAACTTGCATTCTGTATAAGACATTTAAAATTGAGGCAGAAAGCTAAACCTAATCCCACTATTATTAACATAAAACATTGGCTAATTATAAGTATTTATGTTACTGGTTGTTTATGTATTACATGTCAAGCTTCAAAATAATTCCAACAATGTTTCAGAAAGAAAGTGGCCATTTCTGAAAACAGTATACAAATATTAAAATGAATTTGTAAGTATTTCGGTAAGCAGCTTGACATTTATTGTGCTCAGGCTTATTCCTTGTCTGATATGATCAAGATATACGTCAGTAGCACTGCCAATAGCTTAACTTATAAAAGATAATGTCGGTCCCAGATAATGTATTAAGTGCAAGTTTTCATGATTAAGTTTTACTCTCTTTGAAATGAGAAAGAGAAATCATGTCTCATGGAAGGAAAATGTATATAACGTTAACATTGGTATGTTTTTTGAGATTTTCATGGTATCTTTGAAGTCCTATTTAGTTTTATTTGGAGAGGCAAAGCAAAATTAACCAAACAGAATCATCAAATGAACTCTAGGAATCAGGTTGCCATTACTCTACTTCTGAGATAATTTCTAAACTAGCCCGCTAGTTACCATCATCATGTGGATATGCTGAATTATGATGGTTGGCATGGTGGAAATTGTTCCACATACTTAGAAGATGTTGCATTTATTAATTGTTTAACAAGTACAGTGATTCACTTAAAAACAGCGGCAAGAAAGTTCAAAATAGGGCAAAACTCACTTAACAAATGTCGCACATAGCAACAGAATTTTTGGGCTCAGTTATGGTTTATATTGAGGACTACCTGTAAAAAAGTAAGAAAATAAAACAGTAGGGAAAAAATTATAACAGACTCAATCAAGCAGAACAATAAAATAATAAAAAGTACAGTCTTTCACTGAAAGACAATTTAAAAAGCAGTATGACTTTAGTTGCTATTATGCAAAGTGAATAAGTAGTACAGCTCTCCATGGCAATTTCCTAATCAAAGTACTACTGGAAAAGACCTTAGAAGTCTTCTAGTCCAATCCCCTGTTCAAAGAAGGAGATCCTATACTATTCTGGATAAATGGCTGTCCAATCCCTTCTTAAAAATTTCCAGCAATGGACCACCTTATGTTGTACTAGCTCGATACCTGTGCTTTGCTATGAAACTGTGGACAGGCTTATTTGGAAGAAAATAAGAAAGAAAATAAGGGGGGGTGGGGGGAATTGTGCCTCTGCTTACCAGCATCCATCGGTTTTCATCTGGTTAGCATCCTGTCAGCATGTGAGAGAGTTGAGAAACTGAAACAGTATTTGCTGTATGAGCAAGAAGGAGACAGCAAGGAGCCTGGGTGTGGCTTAGTTCACCTGTTATGTACTAAAGCTGGTTGCTGCTGTGAAAGTAAAAGTGAAACTGTAACTCCTCTCCTCTGCTTGTGTTTTGTATTTGGAACAGATTTCTTTTCAGGTGGGGAGGGGGAATAGAAATCCTTAGCATCAGAGCATGTTAATAATAATATATGAAATACTAATACTCTGATGGTCATTTTGGAAAAATCCTTTCTTATTGAGCACCTAGAAGCCAAGAGGAACATACGTGCCAAAGAAGTGGACTTTGAATTGGAGAGGGAGGAGATAATCAGAGTCATACACAGGAAATGAATTAGTGAAGTAAGATGTCCGATTTAATTACACTATCAAATTTGGAAAAAGGATGAAGAAGAGCAGAATGCAATTTTAAATACATTGAAATTATTGAGCACAATTTGTAAAAATTGACTAGCGAGTTTGTATTATAATCTGTAAGGCAAGCATGTATGAATAGAACCACTAATAGTTGTTAGGGCACTACGCTACAAAGTAGGATACTGTGAGTTCTTATCCTAATGTAGAAATGAAGCCAGTTGTGTGAATTTGGGCCAGTCACAGTCTTTCAGCTCTAGGAAGAATGCAATGGCAAATGACTCTTGAATAATACAGACAGCAGCTGCCAGGAGTAAAAAATTAGTTCAGAGAACAACTTTGGGTGTGAGTGTGACATATGATGTATTTTCTGATTTCTATAAACATTGATGAGAAGAAACTTAATATCAAGTTGAATTCAGTAGCAATGTGTTACTTAAGAAGTGTTGATAAGAATGGGTGATAAATGAACATGGATGAAATATAGGAGTACTATAAACAAAAAAGTACACTGAGGTATTTTGGCCATATTGAGAGAGTGAATCAACTTCAAATAGCAAAAAGAACAGTGAATGAGTTGAGAAGAAGAAGGAAAGATAGAAGATAGGAGTTGGATGCCCTTGATGAGTTCCTCTTAAAGTTCTTTTTAAAGAAGAGGTTTGAAGCTTAAAGAAAGGTTCATGTAAAATGTTTGCAATAATGTATCAAGGTGGTAAAGAAAGAATGATTTGAAAGTTGCAAAGGCATGGAAAAATACGGTCTGTATTTTTTTAAAAAAATTATGTCTT
This sequence comes from Pseudonaja textilis, assembly GCF_049901715.1. Taxonomy (NCBI): domain Eukaryota; kingdom Metazoa; phylum Chordata; class Lepidosauria; order Squamata; family Elapidae; genus Pseudonaja; species Pseudonaja textilis. Next base: position 16,020,897 of record NC_141997.1, read on the forward strand.
TAATTTCTTCTGCTTTTTCTTTCTCACTTTTCTGTGCTGTATGTTATGTTCCTTAACTAAAATGGGAAAAAGTTGATGAGTATGTACTGGATAATGTATGTGAATCCAGATTTGTTTATAGCAGGATTTTAAAATCACATGACTTGAACACTTCTGTTGCACTGATAAATTGTAATTGAATTATATTTGAGTTCAGTGTAAATTGAATTACATTAATGAAATTATTTGAAAATATAATGTAGTGGAATCTGCAGTTGTTGTGGGAGGGTGGAGTTAAGAGACAGGCTTGCGTGGAATCCCTCAGGGAATTGTTCTCTAGAGAGAATACAGTTAGTATGGTGAGTTTCCTGTATATAGGTGAATAGCAGTAAAAAAAACCTTCTCTGATCAGTTCACAGTGTGGTTCTGGTTCCTTGCATCTGACACTCAATTATGCAATACTCACAATGTAAAAATTAACCATTTCATGATTAACCATATATATCTTTCCATTTGCAACCATTGTAGCGTGCTTGCAGTCACACAATCACAATTTGGACACTTGGCAACCAGCGTGTATTTATGATGGTTGCAGCACTCCAGGGTTCTTATGATTGCCATTTACAACCTTCCCAGCTGGCTTCCAATAAGCAAAGTAAATGAGGAACAGCATGATTTGCTTAATGACCACAACAAAAAAAGTGATTGGTTACAGCCATATGCTTGATAACTGCACTGCTTAACAAGAAGTTTTCTGGTCCCTATTGTAGTCATAAGCTGAAGACTACCTGTACAAAACTATTGCTATGACATATTTTTCTAAGTGTGTGGGCTACGTTTGATTAGGAGTAAGCTTGCATTAAACTAATTTTTTGAAGTTGGAAACCAGTTGCGTATGGATTTAGTGTCATTAATAGATAAACTTCTAGAAAAATAAATATATTTTAAAATGTAAGCACTGGCCTCAGTTCAACGTATTTCATATGTAGTGAAGAGATTTCCAAATGATTTATGTAATGAGCATGACATCATCATCATCAAACAGTATTGATACTATATTTTACATATTGATTTGTTCTCAAAGGCAAATTGTGCCTTTTGTATCAATTTATTTTTCATAATAGCATCATTTTGCCTAATCTGTGTAATTATGTAAAATGATGCAAACTAACTAATTTGTGCAATGATGTTATCATAAGGCCGCTATAAATCATTTCGATGACATACAGGTAGTTCTTAACTTACCTCAGTTCATTTAGCGACCATTCAAAATTACAACGGCACCGAAAAAAATGACTTATGACCATTGTAGCATCTCCATGGTCAGTGATCAAAATTTAGATAATTGGCAACTAACTCATATTTATGACAGTTGCAACATCCTGGGATCATGCAATCCACCTTTTGCAACCTTCTGACAAGCAAAGTTAATGGGGAAACCAGATTCACTTAATAATCATGTTACTAACTTAACAACTGCAGTGATTCACTTAACTTTGGCAAGAAAGGTTGTAACATGAGGCAAAACTAATTTGACAAATGTCTTACTTAGCAACAGAAATGTCGGGCTCAATTGTGGTTATAAGTTGAGGACTATGATACTTTCCTAGTTAATGATTTGTCCTGAGTATAGATTTTTGTTTCACTCTTTAAATTGGGCAAACTATTTGGATTTCCAATAATGTAGATAATTATTAGAGTTCTGGCCATTACTACGTACCTAAGCTGGAAGCTCAAGAGAAATGCTCAATTCTGCAACACTATTACCTAGGTCAGTGGTTCCCAAACTTTTTCAGTCCACTGCCCCCTTGGTGCTACAACTCATCCTCAGTGCCACTACCCAGGATTCAACTTTCTGTGGGTGTGGCCTAATTTGAGGGTGTGGTTTGCTGGTCGCATGACTGGGTGGGTGTGGCTTGCTGGTCATGTGACTGGGTGGGCATGGCCAAGTGACTGGCAAACCAAATACAAGTGGTCCTCACTTAATGACCGGTTGTTTAGCAAGTGTTCTAATTTATGACTGGCCTCCCCAGAGCTACTTGATCAGTTTTTGGAGTTTTGGCAGCTTTAGATCAGGGGTCTAAATCCCACCCCTGCCTGTGTGTGTGAGAGAGAGAGGGAGAGAGAGAGGTTGGATCAGATCTCTCTCTCTCTCTCTCTCTCTCTCTCCCACCAACGCCAGAAAGCCACTGTCAGTCAAAATTCATATTAGTGGTATCCGGGATTTAAAATTATGAGTTTGGTGGTCCCTGAGGTCCAAAAGTTTGGTGACCCCGATCCAAAGGGATGAGCCTGAGAGAGGGAAAGAGAGAGAGAAAAGAAAGAGAGAAAGAGAGAAAATAAAGAGAAATGGGAAAGAAAGAAAAAAGAACAAAGAAAGAGGGGGGATGGAAGGAAGGGACAGAAAGAAAAAGAAATAAAGAAGGAGGGAGGGAGGAGAAAGATAATGAGATATCTATTCTAGTCCAATCACCTGCTCCAGCAGGGTTAGAAGGGAGTGTGTGTGTGTGTGTTCTCCTTGTAATTTACCAGTACATTTTGGTTTTGCCTTCTTCAGAATTGGCACTGTAATACATTGGGGGAAAGTAATTTTTAAGGTGGAGATCTGGTCCGATGGATCCTGTTTAAAGCCTCAACAAAATGTGAGAGCTTCCTGATAGTCTTGACCATGTTTCATCCACAAAACCTTTAATAGAAGCCAAAGAGGTTTCAATGTGGAAAAGGGCCTCAGTCTAAACTAGGCATTCAATCTGATGCATCAGGTCTCTCTCTTTCTCTCTCTCTCTCTTCCTACTTACCTCCCTCCCTCTCAGACTGTCTTTGCTCTACTTTCCCAATGTGCCTGCGGGGCTGGCGCTTCGAACATGGATGGATGGATGGATGGAGAGAGAGAGAGAGAGAGAGAGGCAGGCAGGCAGGCAGGCAAGTAGGTAGGCAGGAAGGCAGACAGGCAAACAGACAGACCTTTTGGATGGATGGATGGACGGACAGACAGACAGAATGCGACGGCACTTTGGAAAAGCGGTGGCAGCGGCTTTTCCCAACGTGCTGTTGCATTCGAGGCACCGGTTCTGGAGCATTACTACAGTCAATGGGTGAACCTGCAGGGCTGGTGCCTTGAACGCCTCCCTGCTGCCTCTTAGCGTCCTCTTAGGGGGGCTTAGAGGAGGCAGGGGTGCATTTGAGGCGCTGGCTGGCCCTGCAGTTTCACCCATTGACTAGCACTGCTCCGGAGCCGGCGCCTCCAATGTGGAAGCGGTGGCATGTTACATGCCGCCATAGTCGCATTCGACACGCTATCCCCCTGCCACCTCTTAGCATCCTTCTGCTGGCCCCCTTGGGGATGCTAAGAGGTGGCAGGGGGCCATTCGAGGAGCCAGCCCTGCAGGTTCACCCATTGACTGTAGCACCGCTCTGGACCCGGCACCTCAATGGGTGAAACTGAGAGCCAGCAGTTTTGGGGTGAAACTGCAGGGCCAGCAGCTAACAGGTGGCAGAGGGATGGTGCATTGAATACTGCTGTGGCAGCACATAACGTGCCACTGCTTCCGCATTGGAGGCGCTGGCTCCGGAGCAGTGCTACAGTCAATGGGTGAACCTGCAGGACCAGCACCTCGAATGCCCCCCTGCCACCTCTTAGCGTCCCCAAGGGGGCCAGCAGAGGGGTGCTAAGAGGTGCAGGGGGGCAGCGCATCGAACGCGGCCGTGGCAGCACGTAACGTGCCACTGCTTCCGTGTTGGAGGCACCAGTTTTGGAGCGGTGCTACAGTCAATGAGTGAACCTGCAGGGCCGGCGCCTCGAACACCCCCCTGCTGCCTTTTAGCCCCCCCACCAGCCTCCTTGCCTCTTAGCACCCCACTAAGGCATCCCACCACGCCCCAGGGGCGGTACTGCCCACTTTAGGAACCACTGATCTAGGTCATATTGTTAAAAACACTTCGGTAAAGAAATTCCAAGTAAATACAACTATTTAATCCTTGACTAGTGTTATTTTTGCATTATCACCCCTGTGGGGAAAAAAATTACATAGGTCATTTTTATTTTTTAGAATGACAGGTTAATGTCAATATGATAGTGAGTAAATGTTTAATATCACAATTGTTTGGAAACCATGCACTGGAAATGAGATCTTAGAAATATTCTAAATATTTCACCCACTGAATCCATCATCATATTTTCTACGTATTCTTTCACTCCTTATTTTAATTACTTTATTTTTGACACTTAGAAAGAGACTACGCAATTAATTTCTGATGCCTTTACCCGTTAATTATGTTCTGCTGCTATCCAAGATTTTCGGAGCCTTTGAGGACTTCATAATAACTTGTTTTGATTTATAAGCATAGATTTGCTTCTGATGGGAAGGAACATCTTATCACTGCTATTTTCTTTCAAAATCAGATTCATTTATTGAATGAATATTAGTTGGATGCTTTAATGATTATTTTCAATCAGAATGTTAGTCTGAATTTCAAAAAGCTGGTGAATGTTTACAAAATACTTGTGCCATAGTAGTTGTATAGAATGTTCTACCACTAGATTCCAGAAAATATGATAGTTTTCATACATTGTGCTAAGCTACAAATTAGCTTAGATTTAATATAAAATGTAAACTCAGCTTATGTATTTTATTTAACAAGCAATCATTAAATCGAATTATAGGTTATTGTGTATTAACCCAGTCAGTATCTGGAATTTGCTTGTGAGAATCTGTTTCAGATTGACTGACTTTTTTGGTTGCTGTGGGTTTGCCACCCATTACTTGATAAGTACAAGGGTGTTGTCTAGTAGATTATTTGACTGACTTGACCTGGAAGTAACCCCTTATGATGGTCTGTTGTTCTGCCTTTGGGGTTTGTTTTTTAATAGGTGCTTCCAGGGAACTGATCTGCTGCATTGAATTCTCTGTTGATTTCATTGGTTCCCCAATTGCCTGCTTAATTCAAGTTAAAGACAAGACACAAAAAAAATCAACTTCAGAGCAGACCTATAGTATACTCAGCAACTGAAGCAACAGGAAACAAAAAGCAATACTCAGCAACAACTAACAAAAAAACAACAGGACAGTAATGCTGACATGAGAGGTATATAGCCATGTTCCTTGTGTTCATATTTACATCAACAGTAAAATCCCAGGCGCCACAATTTCAACTACAAGATTAAAGACGTCTTCATCTACTGTTCCTCTAATTTAATATTTGCCATCATCTGTCAACAATTTCTGTATGGATTTATGTAAGGATAAAAAGGCCAAATTTTGCTTCCTAAAATTAATGGACACATATTTTACACAATGACCTAAAACAAGTACGAGGTAATATCAGAGCATTCCAATCTTCCAACCAACTGTATAGTTCAAACTAGCCATTTTGGAAAAAAACCCCAAAGTTTAACAGCACAATCCAGCAAGACATTGCCAATTTTCAAAAGGTATTAGGCTATCTCAAAAACTCTCCACAACCATGCTTTCATAAACAAGGTACTTATAATCTGTCACATTTGTAACCTACATCAGCTTAATCAAATTGTCTTTACCCACCTCAATTTAGATACTACACAATTTAGTTACTCTGTCTCTGATTAAGTGAGCTGTAGCATAATAAAGCTTATTTCTTTTAAAACTTTTAATATTCCTTTAAATAAAATATGTTAAAGTCTGAAACAGTGCTTTCTAAGATGGCCAGAACCCTTTTGGCCATCTTAGAAAACTGAGAATAGGCTATTTGGTAGAAGATGATATCCCAGATGCAGAAATGTCAAAGGAGGGAATTATACCTGCAAGATTCTCTGTGGACATAAGAACTGCTATTTATTTGTGTGGTTGGAAGTGGAAGTATGGCTATATACACAATGCTGCAGGGATGAGTCACACTGAAGAAAACTATTAACACATAAGCTATTTCTCATTTATTTAAATAGAGTAAAAATAGAATGGTCTTATTGTGGCCTAATTAGAGTTCAAACTTCTGCTATGATGAAGAACCCATGAACCTAATCCCTTTGCAGTCCCTCCTCATGCATGTTATAGAATCTCTCTCAGAAATATTGAAAATTTGTATAATATGATGAGGGGTTTCACAATTCTCAAAATATCAATCAGGCACAAATAACCAGGAAAGAGAAGTTGAGGTCAAAGCGCCAAGAGTTTATTCTTGCCACCATACAGAAGAATCTGAGCAACGAATGGTCCAAGTTAAATTGGCACTAGATAAGAGTCAACAGAATTTATGGGTGGCTAGAGTTGGCCTCTTATGGCTGCGCAATGATTCCAAACTGATGATTCATTTAACCCTGCCCTCCAGCTCAGTCTGCTCATCTACAATACCACAGACTGTCTTCTAGCTGTTACACATAGTCCAGATGGCCTACATGAACTTCCAGAACACACTATTTACATGAACTGTGGTTTGATACCCACAAAAGGTCTGCTATTGGTGATTGGTGATTGGCCTTTCCAGTACTAGTAAATTTGTATGCAATATTTGAAAAAAAGAAAAACATGTCCTGATACCACCAAGTGCTTTCTTTTAATTATTCTCTATTAACTATTACTGTATTTATCTCTTTTTATTGCCACTGTGGAATGGGCTAATAGTTTCAGGAACTTCGTTTAGTTAGTAAATATATCTGCTTGCTTCCCGATTAGCAGTTTAATGATTCAGTACCCTGGTATATCAATTAATAAATAATCTGTTTGAGTTTTGTTAACTGGATTAATTGCACTAAGCCAAATGTGGGTTTTAATTTTGGATTAGCACAGCACAATAAGGGAATCAATCCATGGGGAACCACTCAAGCCATGGTGATACAGTCCAGCAGCAAATGAAATTTATATTGATAATAGACAAATTATGGGGAAAAAGAGTCTGTAAAATTGGCTCTTTGAACATCACAATAAAAAGGCAGAAAAGTAGTTTTGCCTCAAGATTCCAGTGAATGAATGATTATTGAATGAGTAAATGAAATTCGTATATTTATTCATTTGACTTTTACCTGTTTTTTTTTGCTCTGGTAAGTCATTTTTCAAGACTGTTAGAAAAATCCTTCTTCCTAAATTTTTTAGTTTGGTTGATAGGATCAAGTAATATGAATTTCTATGAAGTAAAAAGTCACATTAAATACCTGAATGTTGTGATAATTGTATACCAATTAGATGTGGTATAATCCCTTTGTGTATATAAATAAATCATTGGAGAAAGAATTTAATTACATATGGAGCACAAGAAGGTGAGAATTGTTGCCTTGGACAGCCCATTCTTTTCCTAGTCTGTACCATAGTGACATAGTCATAAAATACAATAAAACAAACAAACAAATCTCCATTGAGAAAGTTTGGGGAGAGATTAATTGAAACAAAATATATTTATTTAGCTAAGTTTACCTATAAGCTAGACTTATTATTAGTGACTCTTGAATAAGTGGTTTGCAAACAGCAATGTTATTCAGAAAGAGTTTTAAATAGAGATTAGGCTGAAATTTTAATTTCACTCACTTAGAAGATATACTGAAATCAGAGGCGTATGTTTGGCTCGGTGTTAAAGACACTGCTTGTCTTTGACTTGAGTGCCGTGCAATGGGGTGAGTTCCTGTTACTTGCTCCAGCTCCTACTTCTGCTCACCTAGCAGTATGAAAGCATGAAAATATGAATACATAAATAGGTACCACTTTGGTAGGAAGGTAACAGTGTTGCTTTGGTGTATAGTCATGCTGGCCACATGACCAAAGAAGTGCTGGCTCCCTCGGCTAAGAAATGAAGATGAGCACCACTAGAGTCAGACACCTTTATCTTTATGCTAAAATCAGTCAGTAAGAATATTTTGGATAAAAGTGTATGATTGTGAAAAGATGCAACTGCCATTATTAGGAAAGATTATTAATATACACTGCTCAAAAAAATAAAGGAAACACAAAAATAAGACAACCTAGATCTGAATGAATGAAATATTCTTATTAAATACTTTGTTCATTACACAGTTGAATGTGCTGACAACAAAATCACACAAAAATTATCAATGGAAATCAAATTTAGCAACCCATGGAGGTCTGGATTTGGAGTTACACTCAAAATTAAAGTGGAAAAAAACACTACAGGCTGATCCAACTTTCATGTAATGTCCTTAAAACAAGTCAAAATGAGGCTCAGTCGTGTGTGTGGCCTCCACGTGCCTGTGTGACCTCCCTCCAATGCCTGGGCATGCTCCTGATGAGATGGCAGATGGTCTTCTGAGGGATCTCCTCCCACACCTGGACTAAAGCACCCCCCAACTCCTGGACAGTCTGTGGTGCAACGTGGCGTTGGTGGATGGAGTGAGACATGATGTCCCAGATGTGCTCAATTGGATTCAGGTCTGAGGATCAGACAGGCCAGTTCCTAGCATCAATGCCTTCGTCTTGCAGGAATTGCTGACACACTCCAGCCACATGAAGTCCAGCACTGTCTTGCATTAGGAAGAACCCAGGGCCAATCGCACCAGCATATGGTCTCACAAGGGGTCTGAGGATCTCATCCCGGTACCTAATGGCAGTCAGGCTTCCTCTGGCAAGCACATGGAGGGCTGTGCGGCCCCCTAAAGAAATGCCACCTCACACCATTACTGACCCACTGCCAAACCGGTCATGCTGGAGGATGTTGCAGGCAGCAGAACGTTCTCCACAGCGTCTCCAGACCCTGTCACGTCTGTCACATGTGCTCAGTGTGAACCTGCTTTCATCTGTGAAGAGCACAGGGCACCAGTGGCGAATTTGCCAATCTTGGTGTTCTTTGGCAAATGCCAAACGTCCTGCACGGTGTTGGGCTGTAAGCACAACCCCCACCTGTGGATGTTGGGCCCTCATACTACCCTCATGGAGTCTGTTTCTGACCGTTTGAGCAGCCACATGCACATTTGTGGCCCGCTGGAGGTCATTTTGCAATGCTCTTGCAGTGCTCTTCCTGTCCCTCCTTGGTCAAAGGCGGAGGTAGCGGTCCTGATGCTGGGTTGTTGCTCTCCTACGGCTTCCTCCACGTCTCCTGATGTACTGGCCTGTCTCCTGGTAGTGCCTCCATGCTCCGGACACTACGCTGACAGACACAGCAAACCTTCTTGCCACAGCTCACATTGATGTGCCATCCTGGATGAGCTGCACTACCTGAGCCACTTGTGTGGGTTGTAGACTCTGTCTCATTCTACCACTAGAGTGAAAGTACCGGCAGCATTCAAAAGGGACCAAACCATCAGCCAGAAACCATAGGAACTGAGAAGTGGTCTGTGGTCACCACCTGCAGAACCACTCCTTTATTGGGAATGTCTTGCTAACTACCTATGCTTTCCACCTGTGGTCTATTCCATTTGCACAACAGCATGTGAAATTGATTGTCAATCAGTGTTGCTACCTAAGTCGACAGTTTGATTTCACAGAAGTGTGATTGACTTGGAGTTACATTGTGTTGTTTAAGTGTTCCCTTTATTTTTTTGAGCAGTGTATATTAATGCATAAGATTACATTAATACATTATAGAACATTACTTAATTTTAAAGTATTTTAGAATTAGAAATGTACAGAACAAGACTTTGTAGAAGTCATATGTGGTATTTTCATAGTTATGGAACAGATTTCTATAGTGTTATTTGATACTTCCTAATTATACTTTAAAATACAAATCCCTGTAATAAGAAATATGTATTTGAAAGAAATCTGTTGCTTTCCTTTCTGCAGTTCCTCCTCTGATCTTACTGCATGAAAAATATACTTTCTATTTCCTATTGCAATTTTCACTAATATGGAATCCTGAAGCCATATTGCTTATTTTTCCGCCCCCCCCCCAGATAAGGCATGCCAATTTAGCCAAATCAAAATATAATTAATTATAATCAAATACATAAAATTGTACTTAAAAAGAAAAGAAATAAAGTTCAGGCTGGAATAGTCCTCATAATGAGTAAAACTTATATGCTATTATATAACTTATACAAATTTTGCAATTTGTCTGTACAGGAAAGATATTCAATTTCTCCAATCAAATTCTAGTATTTGAGAGAAGAAATGAAAGTCTTTAAGTATTCCAAGGAATTATAGGAAAGAAATAGCATGTTCTGATTAATCATTTTGACCCATATTACTTTCTTCAGTGCAATAAAAATATCGAAAGGCTCAGAAGACAACCAAATACTGAATACCGCAAAAAGAAGAACTAATAGAAATTCTGACAGGGAATAAATTAATGTATTTGGTTCTTGTTTCATGGCTACTTAACTGGATGTAACTATAATCAATGTACCTTGACTACAACATAATACTGTGTTTCATACCTTATTCATTTCTGTCTAATTAAAAATATATACTCCTACCATTTTTCTTCATGACCAAGTTCATATACCACACTAAAGCATATGTAGAGTATTGATTAAACTGCTAAATAACCAATCCACTCACATAACCAATCCACTCACACAAGGGATTCAATTAAACTCTTTATCAAATCTACCCGACAGGATTTCTATGGCCTTAGCCATTGGAAAACTTTCTCTTGCCCAATGCCAATTTTTCCTATTCCCCATATAAAACAAATGGATGCTGGAAATCTGATGTCAGTTTATTTAGCGCTGATCTATAAGAACCAATCATGTGATTAATAATGAATCAATAATCAACCAATCAATAATATCTTGATTGATCTGAGGTGTTGACTCAGTCATATTCGAGGATTCTTCTAAATGGCATATTTTTATCAATCATCCATATGCTAATGATAGTATAGGATGCATGAATTTACAATTTCTTTTAAGTTTATTTTAATGATAACACAATATAAATTTATCCTCTAGTTCTGTTGGTGCAATGTTGGTGACTAACCATGGATTTTTCAGGAAGTAGCACATATTTTATGCATTTTTTGACCCAAATGATCAAATGCATTTAAAAAATAATGGTTTATAAAAACAGATTATACTGTGTTTCTCACAAAATAAGGCCGGGCCTTATTTTTTTTTGAGCCCTGAAAAAATGACTAGGATGTCTTTTCGGAGGTGAATTAATTTCTCCCCCCTCCTCCCCGCACATCAGCACTGTCTCCAACAACAGCATCTGAGTCGCTCCCGCTTTTCCCATCCCCGTAACAACAGGAAAAAAAAGATTTTGAAGTACCTGGGAGCGCCGTTTGCTGCGTTTTGGTTTAATCCCAAGTGGCTGGGTAGGTGTGAGAAGAGCCGAGTGAGTGTCTCCGCTGCTCCCTTGGTGCTCCAGCCTCGGGCTCTGCAAGTTTGCAAAAGTCCCGGTGCGCAGCCCGTTCCTCCATTCCAAGCACCCAGGCTGAGCTGCAGCTATCCCTCTCTTGCCAGCGCTGTCTCCAATAACAGCGGCAGCAGCAGCGGGAACCATGGAAGTTACGGAGAAGGCTCCCCCACCCAAGAAGCAGCTGAAATGCTTCCATGGTTCCTGCCGCTGCTGCCGCTGTTATTGGAGATGGCACTGGCGAGAGAGGGATAGCTGCAGCTCGGCCTGGGTGCTTAGAATGCAGGAATGGGCTGCGCACTGGGACTTTTGCAAACTTGCAGGGCCCGAGGCTGGAGCACCAAGGGTAGCAGCAGCAGAGACGCTCACTCGGCTCTTCTCACACCCACCCAAACCAAAACGCAGTGTGTGGTGCTCCCAGGTACCTCAAAATGTTTTTTTTTCCTGTTGTTACGGGGACGGGGGAATAGCGGGAGCAACTCAGAGGCTGTTGTTGGAGACTGCGCTGGCGAGAGGCGCCAGCACCAGTGGGAACCGCAGAAGCTACGGAGGCCTGAGAAGCGGCTGAAACGCTACCAGACATCCATGCTGACACCGCCTGCCTGCTGACCTGGGTAAAGGGGGGGTAAGGGAGACCTCCATGCTCCACCAAGGTGTTAGAAGCGGCTGATGGTGAGGTGTAGCTGCCCGCGGGATGCTCCTAATGGCAAGTTCTGCCCACGTCCCCCCCAGTTTTGTATGTTTTAAGCTAGGCCTAAATTTGGGGGGAGGGGCTTAATTTCATTTTATGCCTCGAAAACATGCTGGGTCTTCCTATTGGGGGACTGTATTGTTGGAGAAACATGGTAACAAATACATTAAAATGTGCATTAATCTAATGGTGTGGTCTAAACTAACACAGATAATAGTTATTTGGGAATTAGATCAAAGCATTGCACTGATATTTGTTTTATGGTTTCTGTTGGGTATCATAGGTGTGTCTGATTGATTTAATAGTAGAAATAAGATTAGGAAAATACAGAGATCCTGTCTTTCGATACAGGTAGTCCTCTACTTGCAACAATTTGTTTAGTGACTGTTCAAAATTATGAAAGTGACTTTTTTACCACACCACCATTGTAGCATCCTGTGGTCATGTGATCAAAATTCAGATGCTTGTCATCTGGCCTGTATGACGGTGGGCAGTGTCCTGGGGTCATGTGATTGCCTTTTGTGAGCTTCTGACAAGCAAAGTCAGTGGGGAAACCAGATTTACTTAACAATGGTGTTGTTAACAACTACAGTGATTCCCTTAAAAACTGTGGCAAGAAAGGTCGTAAAATGGGGCAAAATTCACTTAACAATTGTCCTGCTTAGCAACAGATATTTTGGGCTCACCTAAGTCAAAGACTACCTGCACTGCCTCCTAAGGGCAAGGATAGCAATATAAAGGTCTCCTAATATTTTCCATTCTGAAGAGTGGTAAATGGGTTGTGAAGGAACCTGAGAAATAAATTAACACGAGTCTTGACACATTCGAGGCAGGCAGCACTTACTAATGCTTAAAAATAACTATTATGTGAGAGGGATTGTTTCACTTCTATCTGCAATCTTCCACTAAACTCAACCAATGTTTACATTTCTATTTTATTACGGATCGAATTGCCTACCTACCTTTTTAGTTTTAAAATGTTCACGTTGTCTCCTTACTCCCCTTTATAACTCAGTGGAACTTAATTTCTGAACATATGCATGCCGCTTTTGATTCAGGAACGTAGGTCCCAGATACCTTTCAACATACTACGACCCACTACTATACCTTATTCTAATTTTATACTGAATCAACCTTGAAAGTAACGCAGGGGACAGGATTAGACCGCTGATTATTGGTACGACAGCTCGAATTATAAGATGCCGTTTAAAAATACTCCGTCTGCCTCACAATTATAGGGATGAAAGAATGCAGCGTCTCTCGATCCGCCGCGACAAGCGGGCGGTAGGGAGGCAGCAAACAGAAACCACATACGAAAGGAGGGCAACGCTGATCACCGGCCCGCATGCTCAGAAAGGATCCGATCACCCCATTGAAGGCGGGCGAGCGGAATCCCCTTCCGCTGGGTGTGGCTACCTAGTAGGGTTCGGAGTGAGTTGTGCCGATTCCGCGGCTGGTGAGTTGAGAATTGGCTCTTCACCGACCAAGGTACAGAAAGGGATCCAAGGCGACGTCTGGACTTCATCGGGGCCTGGCAGCCATGTCGCTATTGTCCCAGCTAAAGCCTGTCTTTTGGGTCTATTTTATGGGCTTCCGCGTAGTCCTGGAGCAGCTGTTTCGACGCCTCAGTCCTCACTCCCTTTCCCAAGCAGGTTAGTAGATTGCACGCGGAACTGGGGCGAGCGTCAATGATTCTTATCAACGGCGTGGTTTTGTTTATCTGCATGAGTTGGGCTTTTACTGGGTGAAGAAAAGTGCAGGGGACAAGGATTCATAAACAAGAAACTAGAAATGGCAGTGGAAGCTTCCTATTTCTTAGTTTCTGTGCTGGAAGAGTTGGGAGAAGGTGGCACGCACGTAAAAAAGATCGTTTAAAGTTACTCTCATTAGGATTAATCCTAGCAAACTAGAAAATGAAAATGCTGTAATATAAAAGATTTAAGTCAGAAGATTACTTCCTTGCTAATGCAGATAGGATTGAACCTGTGGTTTCATTTTGATGGCAATATTTTGCCCTAAAACAATATTTAAATTTTGCACTAAAACGCCACTTAAAATAGTTTAAATAAGACACACCAGAATTGCTTTTGATCTATACAGGTGCAATTGATGTAATTGTCTTTGTATAGACTACAGTATTCTGTGGTTGAGATCAGTAATTTTACCCATCCACAATATAGTTTAAGCTGGTTTACATCTGGTCACCTTCTACCCAATAATAAAGCTTAACTCCTTTGCTTTTGTTTTTTTCTAGGTTGTCATAATCTATTCAGTGTAAGCTTTTTTTTTAACTTCTTTTGCACCCTAGAGTTTCAGGATTTTAAAATATCTGTAGGTAAATGATTTGTAACCGCCTTGCTTAGAGAAAGTGTATACTGGATAGACAGATAAACCAGATTGTGTTATTTTTACAGACACTCTACACTGTTTTTTTAGATTTCATTTAAATTAACATGTAGACTCCAGATTCCACCAAGTTAGGTTGAGTGAAATGTGTTGATTTTGGTCTAGTATATCACTGATCATCTGGCCAGGGGCGTGAAATTCAAGACCTGTGGGGTGCTTAGATCTGGCCTGAAAACAGCGAAGGACCAGTCCTCAGGAGCCTGTTTTCTCTGGCAGAATGCTCGGGCCACCACAAGTACCCCTGACATGAGTGACATTGAGCTGGCCATGCCTCCCTGGCGCTCCTGAGGTCAAATACAACCCTAATGGGGCCCTCATAAAATTGAGTTTGACAACCCTGGTCTAGGGCACACCTGAATATTTTTTCACTTTCATTAAAAAGTGTTTTGGTAATACATTTATGTTGCATTTAATCTAAATATGGAATGTTTAACATTTTAATTTCAACATATAGTTTAGAAATCTTTATGAGACCTATCCTTATTTTATCTTAAAAGCATAATTATCTTAGTATATAGAGAAGATAAACTGAGAACAAATTTTGATATGGTTGTTTTGTAATCCCTGGGTCTATGGTGTATGAATTTACTGAATGCCATGATTTGTCTCTTCCCTGGATTTGAAACTAAAAACAAATTAGATCTATTCAGGCTATAGAATTTTGTTGAAGGCAAGCACCTGTGTGTTGTAATGACAAGACAGTCGAGGTGTTTGATCATGATCAACTGAATCATGATGAACTTTATTGGAGTCTGTTCTTGCATTTATACACATTTTTAGTAATCCTCTAACATTGGTTAACTTTGGTTATTGCTTAATTTTCGTTAATGTTCAGCATAGTAACTAACACAATTAATGATCTCCAGTCAAAGTCCAACATATGTTTATTTCCTCTCTCTAATCCTCCTTTAGATGAGTAACTTTGTTTGCCTGAGTTGTATTTGCTTTATAAACATTCATTACCTGAGGTGTGCCATCCAGATAAGAACATTCCTGCAATTACAACTCTACGCCTGTGCCTTATGTGATTATACTGGCTTAATTACTCCTTACAAGGAAATTTTAAAAACTACTTCTCTGTCCGTTTCAAACATTTTTCAAAGTTGGGCACTAAGATGGATAACATTACTCCTTTTGATTCCAAATCATTGACAACAATAAAAGATTTACTAAGAAAGGACTAAAACTTTTACAATTGAGAAAAAACAACTGTAGCACCTCTTTGTCTCTGAGGTGAGGAAGGAGGAAGCTCACCTGATGTGTGAAAGGAGCAAATCAAATCACCCTTTTTAAATAGTTCTATCCATCAGTCTTCACTGTCTCTTATTGCTTAGGTAGCTAATCAGATCAAGTGCTAATGTTCATTTTTCACCCTTCTTTCTGAAAGTGCAATATTCTTTTCTAAAACTTCATAGATGAAAGGCTATAATTTGATAGAATTAAAATTATAAATATAAGTTTCAACTTATTTGTTCCCTGCTGGCTTGCTACCTTACTCTAAATTCTGCCTTCAAATTTCAAATTTTGGGTTTTTGGTTTTATCAGGGAAGATGAATCAATTTTAACTTAATTTAAAAGGAAGAAAGACTGAGCATTGAACCTTCATTTTCTTATTGAAGGAAGACAAAGAATAGTCTTTATTATTAGAGAACTTGCTGTGGTTGTAGGGCACAAAGGATCTAATGGAGATCCTTTGGGCCCTTAATATCCATATGCTTTACAACACGCATTTATTATTACTGTAATATTAGTTATCTGTCAGGTAAATTTTGTCAACAGAAATGCTACTGACAGCTATTGTTTGGAAATGCTGGATTGGTTCCAATTTATCAAGTAGTTTATGAACTGCCAGCTGTGATGCTGGTTATAACTTCTAAAAAAGCAAACTAAAACATCTGTTTTCCTCTTTCGATTCATGTATTAGAGCAGAATAATTACAAATACCCAGGAAGAATTTTGATAATAGCCATGCCCTCCTTATTAGCTGCAGATGTGTCATTTAGGAGAAGTCTTTAAAGATGACAGTGAGAATGAATCTCTTCAGCTAGAAAAACTAAATAGTGCAGTTTTTCCTTTCTCTTGAGCTATATTTTTGGACAATGTAAATGAGAGATAAAGTAACTTGCATACTTAAGTCTGGGCATTTGTGCAAAATGATATTTGCCGTTTTCAGTAACAAAGACTGAGTACAAACAATCTTACATATTTACGTGTGTGTGTATATATATATATATATATATATATATATATATATATATATATGTGTGTGTGTGTGTGTGTGTGTCATATATACTTTTCTTTGTACACAACAATAACTCATTAAATTTTACAAACCATTGATTTTAACTGCAAAGCAATAGCACTTATATACCGCTTCATAGTGTTTACAACCCTTTCTAAGCAGTTTACAGAGTCAGGATATTACTGCCAACAATCTGGGTCCTCATTTTATTGGCCTCAGAAGGATGGAAGGCTGAGTCAACCTTGAGTGGATCAGAATTGAACTCCTGGAATGAGCAATGAGTTAACCTGTAGTACTGCGTTCTAACCATTGTACCACCTCTGCTCTTTTTGTGGTGTATGCTTCTGTATGTTATTTGTTGAGAGACATATAAACCTTTATGGAAAATGCACAGTTACTAGTTATGCAAATGATACCCAAAACTAATGAGCTACCCAAAACTGATTAGAGAATTTAGATCAATACATACACACTTTGCATTATAGGTAGTCCTTGACTTACAACAGTTCATTTAGGGACCGTTTGGTTACAGTAGCACTGAAAAAAGTGACTTATGACCATTTTTCACACTTATGACTGTTGCACCATTCCCATGGTCACTCGATTTACATTCAGGTGCTTGACAACTGGTTCATGTTTATGACAGTTGCAGTGTCCTGGAATTATGTGACCATCTTTTGCGACCTTCTGACAAGCAGAGTCAATGGGAAAGCCATATACATTTAACAACTATGTCATTAATTTAACAACTGCAGTGACTCACTTAGCAAATGTGGCAAGAAATTTTTTAAAATAAGTCGTAAAAGTCATAAAATGAGCTGCAAAATTCATTTAAGAAATTTTTCACTTAGCAACATAAATTCTGGGTTAAGTTGTGGTTGTAAGTTGAGGACTAACTGTACAATTTATTTCAGATGAATTTATTACAGTTTAAAATAAAGGCTAAACATGTCTTTTAGAAATTTCTTAGGATATCCTATGAAAATAATAAAAGTAGTTTCTAATTATTGTAGTCAATTTGTTTTCAATTATTAAATATAGCTTTTAGCTCCTTAGCTCTTAGATTTTGTAGTAGTTTCCCCTTCTGACTATAACCAGATCCAGTCCGGTTTGGCTTTTTTGATCACCTATCACTGGTTGAATGCACCCCATCTCCCATGATGTTAATTCGGGATATAGTGCTGCAAAAAAAAAATTATGGGGAGAACTGTGTGACCATTTAGAGGAATTTTTAAATTTTCTGTTTAAACTTCTTGTTTGTAGAATTTTAACCATCTTGCTTATTCATATGAGCATTAAATAAAGCAAACAGTTCAAACTACTACTAGCCACAGAGAGTAGTTCACACATTTGGACATATTGAGGCAACTTTATAGAACTGAATTTCTGAAAGCATCATAATTAGTAACAGCACAACTCATATTTCTAATAAACTTCTCAGTAACACAAGGCATTGTTTTGAGTTAGATTCTAGATGAACTTTCAACAAATGGTCTTCCGAATTCTGTTCATTAAAATGCTGCTAGTGTGTCTGTTACATTTGTTAATGCTGTGAAATATCAAAAAATATAATAGAACTATTCAAGCATATTCATAATAATACATCCATGCTTATGGCAATTGGAAAGTTTCAAAAAGGGAAAAATTTCACAAATTCTCAGTTTATCAGAAGCTTCCTTGCTCACTGCCTTAAGCAGTACTATGTGTTTAGGATCTCAGTATTCACTAATCATGGTGAGTATTTCTTATGATCAATCCCTAATACATTCTTATTCATGGTACAGGGGGAAAAGGCAGCTATTTCTGGAATTATCCTCTGTAGAAGTTTTCTGACACTTGAACTTGGAAAGCAAACTATTCTTTCTGGTATGCAGAGATTGCATCAGAGATGAGAATTTATTCAGTGTTGAAAGGACTGGATAACATTTTATTGTATCCTTGGATGCAAAAGCTTGTTGTAATGACCTGTTCTCTGCATATTTAAATTAAACATATGCAATCGAGGCTATGGCACTTGTTCTATTTATAATACTGTGCATGTAATCTGCCCAAAATTGCCTTGAGGTAAGACAGACGGCTATAAATTTTATTAAAAAAATAAAAAAAAATGTTAGCACATAGTTGCCCAGAAGACAGTTAAGTTTGGTCCAATGTTTTGTCATGAAATCTGACTGCGACTTGCAAAACATGTATTGTGTGCATTCAGTTTCCAAAGAGGAACATTCCAATATTGTTATTAATAAGGTAGGTTTTCTGTATTTATTGAAGCATTAATTTGAAACCAGTGTTTTCTCATATTATGTTAATCTGCCTTTATCAGGTGCTCATTAATGAGTGAACAATCAAAAGGGGTTGGGCCAGTGGCTGAGAAGCAATGGAGAATAAAACTTTGGAAAGTTCCCCATCAGACCTAAAGTTAGTGGCCCATCCGAGAGCAAAGAGTAAAGTATGGAAGTACTTTGGCTTTGACACCAATGCAGAGGGATGTATATTGCAATGGAAGAAGATCTACTGCCGCATTTGCATGGCACAGATTGCCTATTCAGGAAATACATCCAACCTCTCTTACCATCTTGAAAAGAATCACCCAGATGAATTTTGTGAATTTGTGAAAAGCAACACTGAGCAAATGAGAGAGGCTTTTGCAACTGCATTTTCAAAACTGAAGCCTGAATCATCTCAGCAGGTTGTTCAGGACAACTTAATTATGAAAACAAATCACAATTATGAGAATAAAAAGCATCAAGAGCTGACCTCAGCAGTGATTAGTTTAATCTGTGAAGGATTACATCCCCCATCTATTGTTGATGAACCCACATTTAAGAGTCTCTTAAGAACAGCTGACCCCAGATATGAACTTCCTTGCAGAAAGTACTTCTGCACAAAAGGAATTCCTGAAAAATACATTGCTGTTAGAGAGATTGTGTTAAAAGAATTGACAGACAATCCGTGGTGTGGCATATCAACTGATATATGGAGAAGTTATAGTCAGAATAGATCCTATGTGACATTGTCTGTTCATTTTCTTAGTACTGGTTCTTCTGGAAGCTTGGCTATTAATTCTCGTTGCCTAAAAACATTTGAAGTGCCAGAGGAAAACACTGCAGAGACAATTGCAAGAGTCTTGTATGAGATATTCATTGAGTGGGAAATTAATGCCAAAGTTTTTGGGGCTACCACGGACAACGGGAAAGACATAGTGAAAGCTTGCTCTCTTTTGGACATTTCAGTACAGATGCCATGCTTAGGTCAGACTTTCGATGCAGGTTTCCAGCAAGCTTTTCAGCTTCCTAAATTGAGTAGTGTCCTATCTAGATGTCGAAAACTGGTGGAATATTTTCAGCAGTCTGCAGTAGCCATGTACATGTTGAGTGAGAAGCAGCAACAGCAGAATAGTTCACATTGCATGCTTGTGAGTGATCGTGTTTCCTGGTGGGGCAGCACACTTGCCATGCTGCAGTGTCTTAAAGAGCAACAATTTGTCATTGCTGCAGTACTTGTGGAAGATAGCAATAATCACCACCTGATGCTGGAAGCTAATGAATGGAATACAGTTGAAGGGCTGGTGGATTTGCTTCAGCCATTCAAGCAGGTAGCTGAGATGATATCTGCTTCCAAGTACCCAAGAATAAGCATGGTGAAACCTCTTCTTCACATGCTTTTAAATACAACTTTAAGTATAAAAGAAAATGACTTAAAAGAAATAAGCATGGCAAAAGAGGTGATTGCCAAGGAACTATCAGCAACATATCAGCATAATCCTGAGATAGATATGTTTCTCAATGTTGCAACTTTCTTAGATCCAAGATACAAGAAATTGCCTTTTCTTTCGACATTTGAAAAACAACAGGTTGAGAACAGAGTGTTGGAGGAAGCAAAAAGTATCCTAGAAAAAATAAAAGATAATACTTCGAGGCCTGAAGAAGAATTGTTTGCAGTGTCAGAAGAGCCACCAGTGAAAAAAGGGGCAATTGCTTCTACGCCTCCTCCTACTAGTGCTATCAATAATATGCTTGCAGAAATATTTTGCCAGAAAGGGGGTGTTGAAGATCAAGAGGAATGGCATGCTCAGATTATTGAGGAACTGAGTAATTTCAAGTCACAGAAAGTCCTTGGGCTCAGTGAAGATCCACTCAAGTGGTGGTCTGATAGACTTACTTTGTTTCCTGTTTTGCCAAAGGTGCTTCAGAAATACTGGTGCATTGTAGCTACAAGGATCTTTCCAGAACGTCTTTTTAGTTCTTCAGCCAATGTTGTTAGTGCTAAAAGAAATCGGCTAGCCCCAGCTCACATAGATGAGCAAGTTTTTCTGTATGAGAACACTCATAGTGGATCTGAAGCCGAACCTGATGAAGAGGATGAAGGAGAGTGGGGATTGGAACAGGATCATGTGATTAATTCAAGTAATACAGCAAACGGGAGCAGCAGTTCTTTAAATATGTGTGATAATGGCTTCATGTAGAAGCAATAGACTTTCAGACAAAAGCTAATGGTCTTAAATTGCCAAATTGAAAAAAAAACTCTTAAAAATGTACATATTGAACAACTTCAACATAGATAGGTTTTGTATGTGAAATATGTGAGTCTAAATGTATGGATCATGGTTGTGATTTATGATTCAAGAATACAAACTGGCACAACAGTTGTAAGTATAGAGTTACGTAAAGCTACAGATATATTTTATCATTGATTTAAGATTTAGAAATAGGATGTATAAATAGTCATTTATAAACATTTGGTTAGTCACCTGTTAAACAATCTTTTTAAACAATATTTTCAGCAAACCGAACTTAAGGACAACATGCAAAGTGTTTTTGATGTAGGTTTTTTATTTTTAAAAGTTTTGATATAAGTGTTCACATATTTAAATATTTAAAGCTTTTTGAAGGTCAAATTTTCAGAGATGAACTATGTGAAGGATCTAATGTTTAATAGATTCATGTGTTATTTCTGACAACCAGATTATTTATTTGTTGTTAATTGTCCTGAAATAGAAAGGTTAGGATTTTTATTTTTATTTATAGTGAAATCTTGGCACATGTACTGGGTATGCCATGCTACAATGCAGCTGTAGGAACCTGTAGACCAGGAGTCCTCAAACTTGGCAACTTTAAGACTTGTGGACTTCAACTCCCAGAATTCTCCAGCCAGCATAGCTAGAGAATTCTGGGAGTTGAAGTCCACAAGTCTTAAAGTTGCCAAGTTTGAAGACCTCTGGTGTAGACTTTCAGATGTAGCTGAATTTTAATATTCTTTTCAGGAGCTCCATATTGTGTTTGTGATAAAGAATAATGATGGAGCAATGTTGTTATCTGTACTATAAACTGAATTGTAACCTTTCCAAGATTAATACAATGGCAAGAAATATTAAGGTTGCTCTATCAGCAAACGAATATGAAGTTGAATTATATCATCATACTGTTACAAGTCATTAGTTTTGTATCTTGTACTAGCCGTATGCAAACCTTAGAAGGAGTACTTTTTTCATTTGTACCTTCAAGAAAACTGTCAAGTGTCATAATGTTTCTAGTTATCATACCAGATGTATCACATTGACATAGTTGCTTTGCTAATTTATTCCATAAATCCTAAACTTTTGTTACATTTGTGCCAAATGGTAATAGTTCTTATGTCATACCTGACATGAAATTTACCAGCTTCCACTACTAGCTTCTTGTTCAATATCATGGCATCTCCTGTCATTCAAACATGGTATATTTTTTGCTTATAAGTGTTAAAATTAATGTTCTAGACATTTGTAGAGTGCTTCAGACATCTGTTCTAAGCAATGGGTGTATTGCTGGAGTGGTTGCCTTCATACATGAGAATTTCCAAGCTGTGGAAGGATAGACTTAGAAAATCTTTTTGAAATAACACTGTTTTAAAGTTGGAATTTCTCTGCTAGGTCCATAATCTTTTGTTTTAGTTCTAATTTAATGCTATCCTTTTTTTGAGGTACCATTTATTGTTAAAGATACATTCAACATAAACAGTTCTTGAATGCTTCCCATATTTATGCTTTTTGCCAGAAATGATTAACTACTTTATGTAGAAAAGCAGCATAGAAGAGTTTTGAGATATGACACATTGAATTGGCATCCTTCAGCCTCAGGAGATCATGGTATCGTGCTATGAAACCGGTAACTGCCACTTCCCGTGTTGTTTCAGTGCTGCATGCAAAGCTGGAATGTCCTCTCCAGAGCACAAGACCTGGGTAATTTAATATGGAGGATAAACTGTTACCCAAGCAGCAGATTCTCCCCTCTCCATATAATTGAAATAGTCTACTGGAATGACAGAACTGATATGATTAGTTCCAGCTGCGCTACAGGAGTTACCAGAACGGGATTGTACATAGTCACAAACTGCTTCTGGGACTCCGGGTCCAGATTTTGCCTTGAAGTTGGCTCCTGAAGCCTTTACCAATAATAGATATAGCCACGGCAGTGGAGGTTTGAAATCAGAGTTTCCCTTCTCCTAGAAGATGGTTCTACCGTTTTATATGCCGTTGGGGCATAAAGCCCTCTTCCGCCTCCAAAGCTGTTGATCATCATCTCCCATAACCCTGGAAAGGGACCCTTACAGAATGCTATGACACATAGGTTTGAGTGTATCAGTTTATGTCACCAACATAACAAAGTCTTCCCTGGAAGGTACGCTTATAAATAAGAGTTGATAAGTAGAGAAGTAAGGCACTTGATCATTAGTCAACCTATAATCACAAAGCTTCTTTAAGGAGGTATTGACAGGTGTAACCTGCATAGCCATGGCTATTCTGGAAAACCTTTGAGGTCTTAGATGCCTAGGAAAGAAAGAAAGAAAAGTCTGCACATGTTAGAATACATCTAACATGTATTTATTTTATATTTCAACATGGGACACATTAAAAATATAATTGGAAATGCAAATTTTATAGAATAAAGTAGACTTTAACCTTTTAGTTATACAGTCACAGTATCAGTAGCTAGTACATCTTTAGATAGCAGGTGAATTGTTCAATAATCTGTTACCATTCTAAGTGGGTATAGATTTTTTTTCATACAATATTTTCTGAGGAAATCTAATCTTTAAAAGTTTATCACATTTCAAAAATTCCAACTGTAATTGGAAAAAAATGAAAGAAAACTTGTCACCATACAAAATGTATTTTGAATTTATGAGCCTTTATATTTCTAGTTGATTATGATAGAAACTACAATATTTAGTAAATTGTACTAAATCATACTATTTCTGTCTTTCCACTTTTATTATGTATTTTTTAACCATACTTCATTTTTAATAAACATTTTGAATTAAAAATCACAAAAAGTTTTCTTAAGATTTTAACTGAATAAAATACCTCTTCACCAATGTCCAATTCATAATAAATTGTATTTGGAGCCTGATTTTTGGGACACTGTTGCTTTTTGGGTTTTCAGTTATTTAAAAGGAGTTTTAAGGAAGGCTCACGTGGTCGCGGACATTACTCACTTAAAATCACAACTTTTCTTTGTCTCAGAGTAATATAAGGCTTGCACAAATGTTTGTAGCATTCAGGTGTTTGGTGGACCTTCCTGCATTGTATGTTTCAGAATTAGCCTTGGTGTCAATAGTGATAAAATATACATTGGAAATTGGATGCTGATCTAGATTATCTCTGACAGATAACAAATGAAGCCACAAAAATCGTATCACTACCTGATTACTGGCTAAAAATTGGGCCATGTGTAAAAGTTACATCTAATTACAAGAAATCTCTGTTTCTTGTGTGTCTTTACAACATGGGCATGTACTGTACCTGCATCTGTGAGCCTAGCTGATCTTTAGATTGGCAGATACCTGTATCACAAATATGGAAAAATAAATGAATGACTACACGTTTACTGCTCCCTCCTTCCTTCCCTCCCTGTCCCTCCCTCCCTATCGTGCCTATTAGAAGAAAAACATGCATATATATAGACTGAAAATTGTCTTGTATTTTACACCAGTGTTTTATCTTTAATACAGGTGAAACTCGAAAAATTAGAATATCGTGCAAAAGTTCATTTATTTCAGTAATGCAACTTAAAAGGTGAAACTAATATATGAGATAGACTCATTACATGCAAAGCAAGATAGTTTAAGCCGTGATTTGCCATAATTGTGATGATTATGGCTTACAGCTCATGAAAACCCCACATCCACAATCTCAGAAAATTACAATATTACATGCAATCAATAAAACAAGGATTGTACATAGAACAATATCGGACCTCTGAAAAGTATAAACATGCATATGTACTCTACTTGGTTTGGGCCCCTTTTGCAGCAATTACTGCCTCAATGCGGAGTGGAATGGAAGCTATCAGCCTGTGGCACTGCTGAGGTGTTATGGAAGACTAGGATGCTTCAATAGCGGCCTTCAGCTCTTCTGCATTGTTTGGTCTCATGTCTCTCATCTTTCTCTTGGCAATGCCCCATAGACTCTCTGTGGGGTTCAGGTCAGGCGAGTTTGCTGGCCAATCAAGCACAGTAATCCCACGGTCACTGAACCAGGTTTTGGTGCTCTGTGCAGTGTGGGCAGGTGCCAAGTCCTGCTGGAAAATGAAGTCAGCATCCCCATAAAGCTCGTCTGCGGAAGGAAGCATGAAGTGCTCCAAAATCTCCTGGTAGATGGCTGCGTTGACCCTGGACTTAATGAAGCACAGTGGACCAACACCAGCAGATGACATGGCTCCCCAAATCAACACAGACTGTGGAAACTGCACACTGGACTTCAAGCATCTTGCAATGTGCACCTCTCCATTCTTCCTCAAGACTCTGGGTCCTTGGTTTCCAAATAAGATGCAAAAGTTGCTCTCATCAGAAAAGAGGACTTTGGACCACTGAGCAACAGACCAGGTCTGTTTTTCTTTAGCCCAGGTAAGAAGCTTCTAACATTTGTTGTTCAGGAGCGGCTTGACAAAAGGACTATGACATTTGAAGCCCATGTCCAGCATCTGTCTGTGTGTGGTGGCTCTTGATGCACTGACTCCAGCCTCAGTCCACTCCTTGTGAAAGTCCCCAACACTTTTGAATGGCCTTTTCCTGACAATCCTCTCCAGGCTGAGGTCATCCCTGCTGCTTGTGCACCTTTTTCTTCCACACTTTTCCTTTCCACGTAACTTTCTATTAATGTGCTTTGATACAGCACTTTGGGAACATCCAACTTCTTTTGCAATTACCAATTTTGAGGCTCCCTCCTTATGGAGGGTGTCAATGATCGTTTTCTGCACAACTTTCAGGTCAGCAGTTTTTCCCATGATTGTGATTCCTGCTGAACCAGACTGAGAAACCATTTAAAGGCTCAGGAACCCTTTGCAGATGTTATGGGTTCATTAGCTGATTAGAGTGGGACACTGAGCCTAGAATGTTGAACCTTTTCACAATATTCTAATTTTCTGAGATTGTGGATTTGGGCTTTTCATGAGCTATAAGTCATAATTATGACAAATCACGGCTTGAACTATCTTGCTTTACATGTAATGAGTCTATGTCATATATTAGGTTCACCTTTTAAGTTGCATTACTGAAATAAATTAACTTTTGCACGATATTCTAATTTTTCAGGTTTCACCTGTATATAAAATTGTTTTTTTGCTTTTGGCTTCCAAAGATCTCCAGTATGGTTTCAGGGTTACAGCCAAAATAATTAAGGCAGAATGTCCAGAGTTTAAGCCAAATGCAAGGTTATTGCCTTCTGAGGAATATCCAGATAAACTGTCTTGTAGTGTACTGATTGACAATCTTTCAAGCCTGCTTTAATGTTCGATCTTTAGCATTCTCATATGGTAGATACAATATAATTTCAATCTCAGAGAGTACAATCCTGCAGAGCAAAGGAAGTTCAAACATGTTTTGAATTCAAATATGTTTTATGCTGTTACTGAGGCATATGTTGGTTAGACAACTTCTGTATTGATCATATACTTGCAACTTACTCTCTGGTCCTTATCATCAAGATTTTCCTTTTTTTGTCTGCAACACACTATATCCACTGGAATAGACATAATAATATGACAGGAATAGGTGTTGGTGTTTACTAAATCTGTTAACGCAGCAGTATTTCTATTTGCATGCTGCCTGATTTATTAGACTTCAGATGGCTCAACAGCCACTGTTCTGGTCTAAAACCATAGTAAGTTGATGTCTTTCATCTTTTAACAATAAGTGAAATGGGCTTAATTTTCAAAGGAAGGGTGTATGGTAATAGATCCCTTGATCTATTATGTTCAAAAACACATGCAAAACATTTTCACACAAACAGGATTTGAAGTTTTACATATACAAACTCAATCTACCGGTATTAAAAAAATTTCAGATGGCTTGTTTATTTCTACAATAATTTAGGCTTTTTAAAATGTTCTCATCAAGGCACTTTGTAGAGAAGCTCTGTGGTGTTTTATTCATTTGTTTTCCTTGTAAGTAAAAAATGCTGGTAAGTCTTGTACCTTGATCTTCAGATCCTTCCTGCTTTTTTCTAATGTAATATAGTACATTTTATTTGCTTTTTCAACATAAAAGAGGTTGTGCTCATTCAATATTAAAATATCCTTATGTTTGTTTTTTTCAGTCTTGTTTCATCCTTCTCTTCAAAGATTATTGTAAAATACGTCTGATTCTT
The DNA here is from genome assembly GCF_049901715.1 of Pseudonaja textilis. NCBI lineage: Eukaryota > Metazoa > Chordata > Lepidosauria > Squamata > Elapidae > Pseudonaja > Pseudonaja textilis. The sequence continues at coordinate 16,048,049 of NC_141997.1, forward strand.
CAGTGAGAGCAGACTGTTTTTCCTCAAGTGTTCAACACAGTTCATAATTTTAAGACAAATAGCTCGATGACAAATATCTGTGTCAGTTTGAATAATTTTTTTCTGAATGTAGGTTTATTTTTTAAAGAAAAAATATTTACTTTATCTGCAGTATTGTTAGAAAGTAGGCTAATTAATATTTTGTTTCATGTATTATCAGAAACACTTGAATTCCAATGTTCCACCCACCCATCTCATGGTTTGAGATGACTCTGAGCAGTTTATGATGTGAAGCCTCTTATTGCCTCCTGAAAGTGGCAATGTCTGATCTAAGTTATCTCTGCAGTTTATGGATGGGAAACCAGAAGGGAATTTTATGCTAGATTGGAAAATAAAGAACAAAACAAAAGAAGGAAGAAGGAAATTGCAAATGATATTCATACATGTAATCATCAAGGGAACTCTAGGGATGCTTTACTTTTTAAAATGAAATTAGTATCATTTATACTCCATTATTGATATGAGGCAGTCTTGTGAGGGCTGCTCATTTATTTGTGCTTTTTTTCTTTCTTAGATAATCTCCTAAAACCTTGGGTTAAATATGCTTTTAACATTTCCAAATTTTTAATCACTTAATTGGTTATTTTGTTTTGCAGTTTTATTTTCTGGTATATATTGAATTCCATTGCCTGGAATCAACTGGGCAATTAAAATAGTTCATGAACTAAGCAAATACATTAAATATATGTCTGGGCAGTTTAAAAAGTTGGAGTTATAAATTATATGCTTTTCTTATAAAGTCTGAACTTTACAGAATTAAAAGTGACAGAGATTATAGTAATGTCTTGAAATGGACCCAGCCCAGAAAAAGCAACAAAACAGACATTTGCTCTCTAACTTAGCCATTCAGTTTTATATGACAACCACGAGTTTCATCATGTATTCTAATTAAGTTCATGTATTAAGTACTGTATTATAATATAACAATAGGGTATAGGAATAATTTTTTTCTGGTTGTCACAATGCAGTCTGCAATATATGTGCTCTAGTTTATCTACTAAACTTTTTCACCCCCTGATAATATTGAACATTTATGAATTTATAAAATTTTCAAATTATAATCTAATTATCTTCATATAATGAAAAAGCATATTGAAAGAAGCAAATTTAAGTGATTTGTGATTATAGTAATAGTTTTGTTGTTTTTCATGGGGGTGATAATACTGTACTCTATCAAATTAAATAGTACTGCCAAATAACCACTGTAGATCAACCCTGAGCTATAAATATTTTCTTCTATTACCTGAATGTTAACTGTGATAGTATGTTTACCTATTTATCAATGTTTTATATCAATAAATTATCTGCAAACTCCAAGCTAATCATGAAAGTTATTTATTAAATACTGTAATTTGTAAATGTAAGCAGTTGATTTTCTTTGTAATCTAATCATATTTCTGATGTAAAGGAATTATTTAAATAGACAGATATTGTGCATTAAATGATCTTAATATATAACTCCTCCTTTTTTTTGCCTCAGAATGTATTCTTGATGGCTTAAAGCTGGCAAAGGAGTATGTAGGGTAAAAGTTTTCTTTTAGTACGTCATTGTGAAATGTATGAATGGGAGAAGGTTTATTCTTTTTTAAATGTGTGTTAAAGAACATTGACATAAATTATGGAACATTTTATACAACTAGAGGGAAGAAAAGTGAGTGTGATGAATATGGTATATGATAGAAATAAAGCATGTATGAAAAATCAATGTAATCTTTACTGATTTAATATTAGGGAGTAAGATAAGTATTTTTTTCTTGGTTGTTTAATGAATTTAAAAATAAATGCACAGATAATTCTTTGGTAATATTATAAATAAGTTGATTGGAGATATGAATGTTTGCATATTATTATTGTATATGCTATATTATTGGTTTAAGACATGATAGACAAATTGAAGTAGAAAAGTGAATAATAGTCTATTGCAAGGGATATCCTAACATTTTTTCTGAAGAAAAAAACTGTTTCTAAGAGATTGATTTTGACTGTAAAATCTAGTGTTCCATGTGTAGGAGAAGCTGGTATATGAAGGGGCAGAGAATGAGTGGAAGATGAAGGTGAACACCGAGAATATAGTGGCTGGATGGAGTTAATGAGTTAGTTAAAAGGCTGGAATTGAAAACAATAAAGGCTCAGCAAAGCTGTTGACCCATACAGATCATATGGCTCAGATTCTAAAAGAACAGAGAAAGTATCACTGTTTAGTTGTAGATAGCAGGACTCCAAATTATCATTTAACCAATCAGTTAGCTACCATAAGCCAGCTGTACACAAAACACCCACATGAGAAAATGGTCAACTGACTCTTCCATTAGGAAAATTCTATGGTTAAGGAACAGGCCAAAATCTAATCTAGTCCACCAATATTTCACAGAAACGTATTGTGAATCCGTGTGGTTCACTCAATCTGTGAGACAAACTGGCTGCCTTTGTTGACCAGCATCTTTTCATGTTTATTGGGAAACACAGTAGTCTAATAATCTGTACCCAATATCCTTCCCTAATGGAAAACTTATAAACCTGGCCCCATGTTCATTCAGCTTCTGAATTCTTTAGTAAATTCAAGAAAGGAGTACCTACCACACACCTGTGTCTCAGTACGGATAATGCCACCATTCTTTCCACTTCCCCATTGTGTATGAAGTAATCCATTTGGGTTCTTGCATTTTTGCTACAGTGAGTTTTAAACTTAGCATTAACTGAGAAGTGTTACGGTGTCCTTAAGAAGTTTCTTTTCACTCTTGGAAATTGACATTACTTTTACATAAATAGTATTTAAATACTTAAGAATTTTATTACAATCCTACTGTAACTATCGTGATCTGGAGAACTGAGATATTATCCCTGCAAGCTCAATGTTAAGTACTGTCCTTAACCCTGATACAACATCTTTGCTGATATCCATGCAACTCACAGAATAGCCCAAAGTACATACTCAAGTAGAAAGAAGTTCCCAGAACGAATCAGAAAGCTCAGAAGACTAAAAATCTGCTCCCGATAGGTGACCCAGATTTGATCTTATAACATTATCCTGGGACACATATATTTGCCTTTATTCGTAAAGGTGACCAATATCTTTTCTAATACACCCTTTCAATGTAGTTCACTGGTTTTATTTAATGTGGCATTGTATATTAATATCACCAAGTGAAATGGTACATTAAATTATATATTCCATTATTTGCAGATGTAACAGTCAGTTTTTGGGCCATTTATTAAAAAGTGATTGAGTAACATTTTTTAAAATAACAATTTTGATAATATTGATGTTTTAAAAAATATTTCATATTTTTCTTATGATTCTTCTATATAAACTGCTCTGGGAAACAGTTGCAACTACGAGCATCATTGTAATTAACACGTGAAATATTGGTCAGTGATACTTCTGTTTTGATAAGCAGTTTTTTGTTGCAAAACAGTTCCTAACTATTTTATTCTGTCTTTTTGCACAGTTTTTCCTCTTCAAAATGGTAAAGTTGCCATAGTAACTGGAGGAATTAAAGGAATTGGTTACCATACTGCGAAAAATTTGGCAAGACTTGGAATGCACGTTATAATAGGTATTACTGTTGTGTTAATATCTGTTAATTGCATGTTTTATCCTGTTTATTAAATCCCTCCAGAAATATCTGAATAGCATTTTAAATCTAGTAATTGCCCCAGAAGATTGCTTGGAGGCTTGAAGAAGATTATTTGACACAATTAGGAAAACATTTAAGTTATTGATATTGAACAGGTTTAAGAAGGTTGCAGTTGGAGAAGAAATATAAATACAAATACAAAAGAACTGTTACATAAAGCTTGCTTTGCTGGTGAAAAATTCTATTAGGTAAAGAAAAATACTTGATTGAAAAATGTAAGTTTTTCTGGTGATTAGTAGATTGCCTTCAGTTTTTAAAATAAAAACAATATATAATTTACATTTTGCAAGCATTTGTGAAAGTAGTGATAAAATCATAAACACCTTTGTTGAAATAAAACGTTCCAGTTGTATTGTGTGTATGTGTGTAGGTATAATTAAAAATATATTTTAAAAAACCATCATATTCATACAAGGCAAGAAAAGGCAGTGAAATTACTACAAAATAACAAGAGTGATACCTTTATTAAGACTAATCAAATAAACCCCAAAGAGTGAGTTCTCTTCTTCATCTATAAGACAATATTCTGAAAATAAATATATCATACTTACTTACAAACTTAAGAAGTGAGCTGGATTGCGTGATGGCCCAAGGTCACCCAGTTGGCTTTCATGGCTAAGCGGGACTTGAACTTGTGGTCTCCTACTTTCTAGCCTGGTGTCTTAACCATTTGACCAAACTGCAAATATCACAGCTTTTGACAACTAGCCTTCAGTGAACTTCCCATTTCCTTTGGGGTTTTTTTTTTTACATTATCTCTCATTTGCTAGTAAGGTCTGGAGACCTCAAATGCGACTACCTATTTAGTGTGTTAATTTGATTATCTGATTATTGTTTATATCCATTGTGAATGTATACCAAAGATATTCAAAAAATTCAAATTGACTGAAGAATTTTCCTGCCATGATAGATTTATCGATAGTTACTCAATATTTTTTGAATAGCAACACATTTATCTTCACTTTTACTTTTTTCAAATATAAAGTAACTTGTTCTCAAAATCTTTATAGGCTCATCTAGTTCTGTTTCAACTATTTTTTGACAATGTACCTTTTTTTTTAATCTAGAAAGATTTTGTTCATGATTTAATTGTGAAATAAAATTCCCTAAATTTTAAAATGGTGTTTGTTGGAAAAAGAAAGATCTGGTGATTCTTAAAGAATTGGATTGGTTAATCCATGCTGTTTTAATTCAGTAATTGTTCCAAGCTCTTTATCATGGGAAGGCCTGGTGATTAATTCCTGTTTGATATTAGGCCCTTTATATGAATATGGAAATTAAGGACAAGTTTAGACATTATTGCACAATAATATCTTTGTCTAATTATCTAGTTAGAAACTAATTGTGACTTTTTAAAACAAAATTTATAAATATACTTACCTGTGTTTTGACAGTTTAGTCAAGAATTCTTAAGACCTTAAGGTCTTAAGCATTAGAATTAAAGTAATTATTAAGATGCTTATTGAATTGTTATTCTATCTTTTTCTGAATTTTTTAAGATGTTTATTTTGAAAGGAATAATTGGTCTGAGAAAACATTCTCCCTGCTTTTTATTTTTCTACATAATGATAACGAGTTGTATCATCTGATAGACAATAATTTACATCACCTATCTTCTATGCTGTATTTAGGCCTATATTACAGCATGGAAAATGCTGCTGTAATCCTCTTTCCCTAGTGACATATTGTAGATTAGCAAAATAATGACATTTTACCTGCTCAAAAAATCTCAAATGACTGTAATTAAATACAAACACTATGTTAGAAAAAAGTTATACAAATATTCCCTTTGTTGTATAAAGAGATGATACATTCATACTAGAAAGTTTCCATTGTAGAGTCTTCCTTATACAGTATGTTATTAATTTATTTGTTTTGTTGGCCAAGTATATCAGCTCAATAGAACTGTTTTATTAGAAGTTGCATAATAATAATAATAATAATAATAATAATAATAATAATAATAATAATAATAATATGGAATTCTAGTAACAATGTGCTTATTTAGTCATCAACTAAGGGAGCAAACTGAAAAAAATACATTACATCAAGGTAATTAGTAGTTTTGTGCAGCCAATATTAAAATAAAATAGGCTCTGATTGCTAATCCTTTTTATAATTCTTGAAATAAAAAAGCATGTTAAACTTTATTTATTGTGAATTAAAGGTATAATATTTTGCGTTATTTTATAGAAACATCTGTTCATCAAAAAGTTGGTACATTTATTTTTCTGTTATTGGATTGCAAAAGGATTATGCATTGATAACAACACATTTTTTTTAAGAATCAGGATTTCTAAAACAATTTCAAGTATGGTTTCAAGGCGGTACCATTGTTAATTTTAATAACATTTTTCAATATTGAAAATGAAAATGTATAGATTGATTAAAAGAAATTGAGTGAATTCAAATCAAACTGCATTAGTAAATGACCACTCATTTTTCTACACTTTGGTAGAGATTTTAGTAATTTATTTTAATTTATACCAGTATGAAACTAAATACACAAGAGGTTTGGGATTTTTTTTAATTTTTGGGTTTTTTTTCACAAAAACAAAATACAAATAAAACATCTTTTTTGAAAATAGCATGGTCCCAGGTTATCACTTCTTCATACAGACACAAAACTCAATTTCATGCTCATTTTTATATTCTATTCCATATCTTATTACCATTTTATATTTTCTACATAGTTTTTCCCCCTCTTAATTTTCTCAACTTTGTTTTAATTATCTCAATTCAAATCATTATATTTATACTTTTGTCTGTCCTGTCACAATTTCACATTATCTTTTCTTATTAAGCAAATTTTTCCCTGTAGTTACCAATTAGAGTATGACACCTTTATATCCTTTAATTTTATCCATTCAAGCTCTTATTTAAGCTTCAATGTATAGCTTTAAGATTATAGCATTCAATATAATACATAACTTCCAATTGAATTCTGCTTGGTACATTCTTAAAATAGACACTATATTCTTAAAAAGAAAAAATTATATATATATGTAAATAAAACATTCCATTCCAATTCAATTCTATCATTAATATTCATTAAAATCTTAACATGTTTAACATTTCTTTTCAATTAAATATCATACTTCCTTGGGAACACTTATAAACTTTCCATAGTTAATTCTTTTTTTCCCACATTTCTCACTTATATTTTTATATATCATTACTAATAAATAAAAATGTTCCTTTTTAATTCTCTCAATCATTTTAATTCATTTATTTATTAACAAACATCCCACTGCATTACAATAAATATTTTATCCATCATCATATTTTCTAAAGTTATTTCTATTGTAATATAACAAAGCTATCTTATGTACCTTTGCAGAATCCCTTTTACAATTAAATTTTCACCCATTATCTCTAAACCAACTTATGGTTACAATCCTTATATCTTTTCCCTGTTTCTCCATTTCTTGTTCCTGTCTTTTACAACTTCTTTTCCTTGCCTTCTTCCCCCTCTTCTTCTCCCTCCCCTTTTTACCCCCTAGTCTCTCGACTTCTAACTCTCTCATCTGTAATCCCCTCTTCTGTTGCTTTCTAATATTATACTTATCTTTCAAATTGTTCTTCCTTTTGGTTGTTTTTTCTAGTGTTAAACCTTTCACTCTTTTTCCCTCCTTTTCTTTTTTCCCCCCACTTAAAATTATTTGATCATTAAAGATGGCTTCTTCTTTGTTCCAATCTTCTTGTTCTGCAAGTGTTTCTTGTTGCTTCTCATAGTTCCAGATCTCCATTTCTAAGAATTGAAACACGAAGCCAAAAGAACTTCTCCCTTCTTGTGCATCTTCTTTCCATTTTTTAAGTTCCGTTTTCAGTTCTTCTAAGAGTGATACCATTTTAAAAACTTTTAAACAACCACCCAGTTAATTTTAGTCATCTAGATTTCCAAAACCAAAAAGCACCAAGTAATCCAAATAATCCAAGGCTCTTTCTACTTGCTTCTTTTTTCCACTTTCTCTTCCTGGGGTTCTATTATTTTGTTACCAAGTTTCAATTAAAATGTATCTTTGAGGAATCTTGTTAAATCTTGTTTCACTGTAAGTTCCTTTTAATTACAGTTCCATTCCTTAATTCCAGGCAGTCTCCTCCATTTTTCGAGATCCTGCCCTTCTATTCTCTTTCCCCCCCCCTCCTTTCCAGCTTTTAAAAACTTTTAAATGTCCAGAAATCTTTATTATCCCCTTGACTTTTATTTTCAGCATAGATGCCTATTAATGTCAAAGTGGATTTTTTTCAGTTTCTTGCTTAAGACTCTTAGCTTTCAGTATAAGGAAGGGAAGAAAAAAAACCTAATCCTTTCCCTTCTCTCTCTCCTTCGCAGCTTCAAAATCTTTGGGAACAGTGTTGTTAAGTTTAAATTCCAGGGTACCTTATTTGTTGTTTTTGCTGTTTGACCCGGTCAACCAAAACTTTCTCTTCTTATCTTCCTCCTGAACATTCTTTTCCAGTCGAGTTCTTCTTTGTGGTGGCCATTTCTGACCACCGCTACAACTGCCTTCGGCAAAGGGAGTAATGGCCAGCTGGGGAGGAGAGATACGGCTCTCCTCAACCCTGCAGGCAGTCTCCCCCCTCTTCACCACCTCTACAGGGTGGCTTAGCCCTGAAACCAGCCGGCTCGGGGCACTCCAGCGGCGAACACAGATCAAAGCCTCGGAGAGACGAGGTTTCGGTCTGTCACCGAAGAAGCTCAAACTGGAAGGCACAAGAGTTTTTAATGATCAGTAATAATTATTAATGCATGCTGTATAGTCTGAAATGATTATTAAGATATTAAAGAAGACTTTAATAAATAATTCACTCTGTAGCAACTGATGGAAAAGGAGAGATCAGATAAAAATCTTGCATTCATGTTCCTTCCTTTCATATACCCACTGCACTATTTGGATATTTTTTCCTTTGCTTAGACTGAAAAAGTGAAAAGATTTCATTTCATACCCATTACTCTTTTTAAACAGAACTGAATGGGAATGTCAATTTGCTGGATGACCTGTTTGATCTGCATCTGTTGATTAAGATCATAATGGATGCTTGTTCTCTACAACAAACAAATTGAAAGTTTTTAAAAAGCACTATATGTCAACTTTTTTTTCATTTGCAGTGCAAATGGAGATCTACCTGTAATTGAAAAATGGATCTAATATGTAAGGATCAAAAGGATACTTAAGTGTATGTGTCAAAAGTGGACGATTACAGGTGAAACTCGAAAAATTAGAATATTGTGCAAAAGTTCATTTTTTTCAGTAATGCAACTTAAAAGGTGAACCTAATATATGACATAGACTCATTACATGCAAAGCAAGATAGTTTAAGCCGTGATGTGCCATAACTGAGATGATTATGGCTTACAGCTCATGAAAACCCCAAATCCACAATCTCAAAAAATTAGAATATTGTGAAAAGGTTAAACATTCTAGGCTCAAAGTGTCCCACTCTAATCAGCTAATGAAGCCATAACATCTGCAAAGGGTTCCTGAGCCTTTAAATGGTCTCTCAGTTTGGTTCAGTAGGAATCACAATCATGGGAAAGACTGCTGACCTGACGGTTGTGCAGAAAACGATCATTGACACCCCCCCTAAGGAGGGAAAGCCTCAAAATTGGTAATTGCAAAAGAAGTTGGATGTTCCCAAAGTGCTGTATCAAAGCTCATTAATAGAAAGTTATGTGGAAGGGAAAAGTGTGGAAGAAAAAGGTGCACAAGCAGCAGGGATGACCTCAGCCTGGAGAGGATTGTCAGGAAAAGACCATTCAAAAGTGTTGGGGACTTTCTCAAGGAGTGGACTGAGGCTGGAGTCAGTGCATCAAGAGCCACCACACCCAGACGGATCCTGGACATGGACTTCAAATGTCATAGTCCTTTTGTCAAGCCGCTCCTGAACAACAAACAACGTCAGAAGCATCTTACCTGGGCTAAAGAAAAAGAGACCTGGTCTGTTGCTCAGTGGTCCAAAGTCCTCTTTTCTGATGAGAGCAACTTTTGCATCTCATTTGGAAACCAAGGATGCAGAGTATGGAGGAAGAATGGAGAGGCGCACATTGCAAGATGCTTGAAGTCCAGTGTGCAGTTTCCACAGTCTGTGTTGATTTGGGGAGCCATGTCATCTGCTGGTGTTGGTCCACTGTGCTTCATTAAGTCCAGGGTCAACGCAGCCATCTACCAGGAGATTTTGGAGCACTTCATGCTTCCTTCCGCAGACGAGCTTTATGGGGATGCTGACTTCATTTTCCAGCAGGACTTGGCACCTGCCCACACTGCACAGAGCACCAAAACCTGGTTCAGTGACCGTGGGATTACTGTGCTTGATTGGCCAGCAAACTCGCCTGACCTGAACCCCACAGAGAATCTATGGGGCATTGCCAAGAGAAAGATGAGAGACATGAGACCAAACAATGCAGAAGAGCTGAAGGCTGCTATTGAAGCATCCTGGTCTTCCATAACATCTCAGCAGTGCCACAGGCTGATAACTTCCATTCCACTCCGCATTGAGGCAGTAATTGCTGCAAAAGGGGCCCAAACCAAGTACTGAGTACATATGCATGCTTATGCTTTTCAGAGGTCCGATATTGTTCTATGTACAATCCTTGTTTTATTGATTGCATGTAATATTGTAATTTTCTGAGATTGTGGATGTGGGGTTTTCATGAGCTGTAAGCCATAATCATCACAATTATGACAAATCACGGCTTGAACTATCTTGCTTTGCATGTAATTAGTCTATCTCATGTATTAGTTTCATCTTTTAAATTCCATTACTGAAATAAATGAACTTTTGCACGATATTTTAAATTTTTGAGTTTCACCTGTATTATGATGAGAGGTTAGCAAAATGGAAACAGGGATTCTTGGAAATTGCTTAGACAAGATCAGACTCATGGCTATATCCTATCCATGCTACATATGACCAATACTTTTTACGTAACATTTTTTGGGGGGGCTGGCATTCTGGGTAGTGTATATTTGCATAGAAAGAAAGCTATACTTATATTTTGTTCTGATTGGTATAGCAATAGCACTTAGACTTATATACCACTTTATAGTGCTTTATAGCTCTTTGTAATTTAAATTATTGCATTGATTTCTGATCATTTAATTGGTCTTTCCAACGAAAGTACAGGAGGAATAAAATTCATTAACTGAATTAAAAATGATAAGCCATTAAGTATATTAGCTGAAAATAATGGGAATTATAATCCATTTTCAGAAAGTACTAATTTTGGAAGAACTGATAGAATTTTTCATCTGAACTGATAGAATTATCTGAATTTTGGTCCAGTGTTCCTTGATACCATGTATACATACTGGATTCTGAAGACCCAGCAATTTCTGAAACATACATTTAACATCCGATGGATAATGGAAAAGATACAGGAATTCCAAAAATTATTATTTTTTCTTCATTGATTAAAGAAAGTTTTTTAATTGTGTAAACCACAAGAAATTGGGTAACCTTTAAAAACATGGTTGCAACAGGTTATATGAGAACCACAAAGCAATAGTTAGAACCTATTATAGAGCAACAAATGGGTCAGAATGAGAGAGGAATACATTAAGGTAGTATAACGGCATCTTATGAATTGAATCATAGACAGAAATGGCTATTTGAATTTAACATTGTTGGGAGAAACATCCAAAACTTATAAATACTGATGATATTACTTTATTGGCTGGATGTGAGAAAGATTTAAGATCTACCCCCCAGAAACTTTAGAAATTCATGTATAGCTTTTAGAAATAAACCCCAAAGATCATATTTGGACTGGTTTGATATTTTAACTGCCAACCTAAACAGTTCTTATCAATGGACTTTATCTTTAGTTCAGAAATAGGATTATAAAAAATAAAAACTGGTTTGATAAGATATTTAAAGGCTTAGTATAATGCCTTTTTAATAGAAAGAAAGATGTGACATTGAAGGAGTCTTGGACAAATTAATTCAATCAGGATGAAAAATTCATCCCTTTTTTTGCATATAACTAGAGGACTAGGAAAACCATTCCTTCCTTCAGTTAACCAAATACCAACTCACACTTGGGAGGAAGTAGGGGGTTGTACACAGACCCAGTTTGAGATTTGAATGAGAGTCGGATTAATCTGGGCTAAACTCCTTATTGGCCTCATGTTACAATACTATACAAGCTATATTGGCTTGATCCCTCAAGGTTAAAAGGCTCCCAGTATTCCTTCTGAAATAATTAAAAAGAATTCTAGTTGGTGGGCACCTATCTTAGGATCCCTGAGCAAACGCTGTTTCTTAGTAGCACTGAAAAGGTTACGTAGTTTGGATAATGAAATAGCTGCAAGAAAACAACCCAGCTCAGAGAACATCAAGGTCTCTTCATGAAACTTAAATATTTTGGACACATTTTGTGAAGGCAGGGGAAGGATTCCATAGCAAAATGGAATCTACCAGATTAAAAAAGTATAAGTGACTGAACAACAGTTACAGTCAACTAATTCTCAAATATCTTAATCCATTTTAGGACATTATGCCATTTAGTAAATTTGCTTTTAGTTATTTAGCACAATTTAGTTTATAGTTTATAGTCCTGCTAAATCGAGAGACCCTGGATACGTTACAACACATTAAAGATGTGCAAACAATAATAACGGAACATAATAAATCAAACCTCCCTATTACCTTTCATAGACACTATTTTTAATTAGGGTTGAAAAGTCTTATTTAGTACTAAAAATGAAACTGAACACTCAAAATCTATGCTTGTTTTCATACGGCATCCGTTAATGCTAGCAGGAGCTTTATGAACAATATATCATAAACCTAATGACTCTTTATCTCCTTTGAAGAAGTTTGAAAGCTTTTTAAAAATTAACCTTAATATTGAATGCTTTGTTCACTGCATAAGACTTTCTATCAAGAGACACTATATTTATCTCCCAGTTTTTCCTCTGTGATGACTAGAGCTGGCAAGCAGGAACCGAAAAGACTGCCATCAACAGCCTGGTTGGAGAAATGGCAAATAAACTATTACAACAAAAGGCCAGAATCTCTCCCTCTCCCCCCTCTCTCCCCAGCCCCAATCCACCCATCACACTAGCCTTCCTGCCTCCCAGTTTTTTCTCTTGGTTGTCACTTTTAAACTTGTGAATGGCAAGAATCCAGGTTATTTGATAGACTGCATCTCCCTGGTGGTATCTGCCCCCTCCACCAAACAGGGTATTGTGGATAGATTCCAGTTCCCTTGCCTAAATACTGATATCTAATGGGACCTAGGATGCACACCCTTTCTGAATTGTGGGAAATTCTCCCTCCAGAGATCTGGCACGTCCCCTACTCTTTTAGCCTTCTGGAAGGACATGACTAGTTCTTTCCCCAGGGATTGGGTTAAGTAAGGTGGGAGCCTCTGGGTGGCTTTGTTTCATGGTTTCCACTTTTCTGTGGCTTTACTGTTGTAAGCTCTCCAGAGTTTTATTATAGATGGATAGCTGTATAAATTAAAAGAAATAAACACACTTATATTTTCTACCACTCCTTACAGTTCTTAGATTCCATAGAAGCCAGTCTTTTTCATTATATTTTATATTGCACAAAACCTCACTTACCTGGCTCTGATCTTGAGATGCCCTGGAAAATTTATTTAAGTTGCCAATATTTAATCCTGGCACATATTTTGTTTGGTTAGAAAATTTATTGCTAGGAAAATGTATTGAAATATGTAAAGCATTATACAGAAATTTAGGCAAGAGCAAAATATATTTTTCAATTTTAATCTCCTGTAATCAATCAAAATATATAGTTACATGGTAAATTATGCATTTTATTTATAAAATTTATTGGTATACAGTATATCAAGGTGAATGTAATGAATATATGAAGAAAAGAATGGTATTCCATTTATTAAACAGCATTCTTATTTCTCCACTTTTCAACTTAAAAGCAGGACAGACAATGGAGATGTTTTTGAAATTCAGCTATGGAATAATGTCTTGAATGTGTTTCTATTCTTCATTCTAACATTTATGTCTTTATGGTATCTATTGCATTTATGGTTTTAATCACTTAGCAAATAATGGACAAACTGGCAGATTAAATTAAGATTAAAAAATATATCTTGAGTGAATAGTTTTGTTTTTCATATCTTTAAAATATGGTATTGTTATCATTAATTTTTTTCTAGATTATCTTATAAGTGTATCTAGTTAAGCTAGAATTCTATTTTGATATGGCTTGTTGGCCTGAGTGTGAATTTTTGTACTTTTGAAAAGCATTGAACCTGAACTATACAATTTTTGCTCCCAGATTTCAATTTTCCAGGGAGATGTTCCACTTCTATTACTATTTTTTGTCAGTTTTTTCCTGCTGTTCCTGAAAATGTATATACAGGTTAAGCAAGTATTTTAATTTATGTTGCCTATGTTGTATATATTTATGCTAATGTTTATTTAAGTACCTTAATTTTTGTATACCCCAAAGGTGGGCTTTGGCCCACCCTTGTTGTACAATGCCACAGGCAACAATTAGTCACCAACAGTTTTGATCAGTTCTCATTGAACTGAATCTGTTGTTTTAGTAGTGGTACAATATATATATATTTTTAAATGATGTCAGGTTATTAACCTGATACCCAACCCTCTTCTTTTCTTTTCCTTTTCCAGGCATAGGACCATCAATAACCAAGTTATATTTTAATATGGTGCATTTATTTATTATTTCCTAGAAAGTACATCATAGGTTGTATTGATGTATAGAATCTTATTTTAAAACTATACATACTCTTTTTTGTATACTTACTTTTTTTAGCAAAATTGTTTTACATTTTTTCCACATCCGTTCTTGGAAAACTCACATAAAAATTGAATTAATATTTCAACTCATTATATTTATGTCATGCATATGTTTTCCCACTACAGCATCACAGTGATCTGATCAAATTCTATATTTTCAAGTATATAATAAGGCAATTAAAGAAGACATAGGACCATTTTCATTATGAAAATACTAGATATATCTTTCTATATTTACTTGCTATATTTAAAAAAAACCTGCACTGTTTCACTGTTCGTTGTTCTGTTTTCTTTACCTAAACATTTGATACAAAGTAATTTTTCTGTATTTTATATTACATTATGATTGTATTTATAATATGTTGCCAGTCATTCATTATTCTCTATTTTGATTTTTCTAACAGCTGGAAATGATGAAAAGATAGGCCAAAGATCTGTGATGAAAATCAAAGAAGAAATTCTGAACGCGAAAGGTAATTTATATGGCCTTTTATACTACATGTATAAATGTTACACATTTCTCAATTTATTTTTCTTTTAAGTTCATTCTACTTTTTATGTACATTTTCTATAATGCACATTGCTGAAAAACTGATTCTTTCCCTTTCGCTGCAACGGATTATGTTTCTAAAGGCGCTGTCCTTCCATTTTGAGTTTTCAAAAGAAAACTTTACTGTCAAAAAATGTACTGCGGTAAAAGGTATCAATGCTAGATTCTGATAATCTAAAGCGAAGTAAATCTTTAGACTTTCATAACAAACAATATATGATAGATTGACATTACGTATGAAATGGGATTTTATTTTCATTTTTTTCTTATATAGTTCATTAACATGTTAGCAGTCCTATAAGGCAGTGGTCCCCAACCTTTTTTGTGCTGCGGCCCGGTACCGGCATCACAAAATCATCCACGGCCCGGTTTAGCCTAGTCATTTCTGGTTAATTTGTAGAAAGAAAACCCGTACCTGTGGCCCTACCAAACTTATTATTAGGCTTATTATATTCTTTACAACATATCCTCCTGGGTGGAGTTCCATTAAACAACTAACACCACTTAACACTAATTGGGTGATGCTAAGCTTTTCCATAACATGACAAACTATGCTCTAAAATACAACAATTGTAGCAGTCATCATGCTTCACCATTGATTTGGTGTACAGAATAGGAATTGTAGTTCAAACAAATTCAGAAGTAATTCTCTTCTAAGGGACATAACATTAAGCTTGAGTAAACCCACTTGAAACAAAGTGCACCTTTGGAAGGTGACTTCTAAAATAATTCTGAAGGTTTTGTTTATACTATTTTATTTGTATGACTCTTATTTTTTACTCAATCTTATTTTTGTGGCTGTAGAAGCCCACTCTTCCCGTGTTCTGCACAGCTCCTTTCTGCTATATTTATTACTGTTACTATAGCAGTTACAACTGTTCACAATTGGATAATTGCAACAGAATATTCTCTCCCTCCTCTACCCCTGAATTTTATAGTTCAGTACCTCTTTAAATTAAGAAGGAGTGAATTTGCTCCTTGAAGCCCAAGGCAGTGATAGAACAGATGTAAAAGAAATGTATGTAGCAGCGAATAAGAGAAATAATGTGGTAATAGGTGAATTGCATGGCTCATTTGGGATGTTTGCACAGCTCACAGGTTTCCATTACAAAAAGACTAGTGGTTGGTTCATACCTGCTTTTCTGCACATGGCTGTAGAAGCAGAAGAGCACAGATGTAAAAAAAAACAAATTTGTATAGACTGCTTGTAAAAGCAAATAATATTTTATTAGTTACCACAATTTCTATATATTTATTGATTTAAAACATTCATATAGTCATCCACCATTCACCAGCTCTGGGCAGCTCCCAAGCAAGAATTAAAAGAGAAATAAAATACATATAAAAACATTTTAAGAATCATAAAATACAACTATTTAAAATCTAAAATATTAAAACAATAACAATTTGGATTCATCCAAGTATCCAGTTTACATTTCTTTTGTTGGGATTCCTTTGAATAATTCTTAAATGAGGATATTTCTGCAACCATGCAGAATAGTGTTAAATTATTCCATAGGTGCATATCTTAGTGGGTTGCAATACTGTCATTCTTGCATTGTGTATTTTTAAAGCAACTTACTTTAATCATAGTACATTCAAAAATGAACGAGAACATCCCTGAATAACCAAAACATTCCATGTTTTGTTTCTGCCCATATGAGTCTATCCTGAAAAAGGAAAACTTTGGAATGTGATGACTTGTTTTAGGTTGAAAACAAATCATTTCCTGTTTTGTGCATGCCCCCAATTGAAAACTGATGCACATGGTCATCTTATCTACAGTGAAGACATTGGGATTTCATTTTCATTGCAGCTGGATGTTAGTAAAAATAGAGAAGGTAGTCAAGACTGAGCAGGCTATATAGCAACATACAGACCAATTATAAGTACTTTGATATTCCATAATCACATGGAACTTGATGAGGCTAGGAAGACCACAACATCCATGTATCATCAAAGAAATAGATTCTGAAAAGGCAGCTCAATGGAAAGAACAAGATCCATGCCATTAACAGCCCTGCCAGTCATCAGACATCCTGCCAGTATACTAACCGGGCCAAAGGAAAACATGTATGGAGTTTTCCACCCCAAGTTGAACATCCAGAGACTTACCCTGCATCAGCCGGAAAGAAAGCAGGCAGGGTCAAACTGTCAAAACCAAGTGTCAAAGTCAGGTCATGGGTATCCAGAGCACTGAAGAATACACAAGTAAGATAACACCCGAAGATAAAAATCAGGTAGACAAAGTTCCACAAGAAACTAAGGCCAGACTTAGCATGGGATATACCATTCACAGCTGAGTTGGCTGACATTGGGAAATCCTTATCAATGGCTAGAAAGAGCTGGACTAAAGGACCACATTGAGTTACTGTTTATAGCAGGACAAAGCACAGGCACTAATCACCAGATCCATTGAAGCAGAGGTATGTCACACTAGACAGCACCTGTGGTGCAAAGAACCCTAGAAACAGTCCAACACAGTGGTAGGATGGGCAGGAACACCCTATACTGAATGACACAATCAAATAACTGGCATTGAGTATAGGTACATCTGCATGGTTAGATTCCCCCAAGTCCAGAAGGAAGATTCCACAGAAAGTGATAGAGCATAGCAGGGCTAAGAATCAGATTCAGATGGACAGGCAGGTACTAGCTAATCAGCCAAATGTTAATGTAGCAGATAAGTACCAACAGTGATGATAGATGTATAGTATCAAGTGACAGCAACATCAGGAAGAAATAGTATGAGAGACTAGACAATTAATATTATAGTGCCTCTTTCTAAATCACGGGTGTCAAACTTGATCGCGTCATGTGATGTATCATGACGTATTGCGATATTTTTTGCCTTTGCTGAGCTGGGGTGAACATGGCCTGCATGATGTATCCAACCCCCAGGCTGTCAGTTTGACACCCCTGTTCTAAGTCATCTTGTCATAAAAGTCTTGTGTTTATTTTTGTTTTCTTTGATTACTTTTCTCAGTGGAGTTCTGAATATTTCTAGCTTTTTATAGTTCAGTTGCAATCATCCTTATTAAAAAATATTCCAGCACAAGGTACAGTATAGGCTAAGATGTAAAACCTATACAGTAATGCATGGGTCTGGATTGACTATTAATGAATTTAAGAAACATTGCATTGATATACATGAAGATGAATGGTCACCAGAAAAATTATGCAAACTTTTCTAATCTTTAATTAAAAATCAACAAAAGAAATGTCATGTAAATATGATCCTTTATAATCTGATTGTAATGAGATTAATCATCTTTAAACTGCTGTTCATTCTTGTTGCCAATAAATTATTGTAACTTTAATTATGAACTATGCAACTGAAATTCTATTTTACTCTAATATAAGTCAACAGAATATGTTTTCAAGCCATCAGATATATAAGCCTAAGTAAGCTAGTTACCTAACGTTTACATGATTGTATTCCAATCAAGCTGTTACAGAAAGACTGATTTTTCTTTCTTAAATTAAGTTAGCTTAGTTCATTATTGGACTACATCTTGGATTGTGTACATCTTGTGTATATTTTTGTGGTGATGTAAACTTAGTCTATTTCTAGGGGCTTGATGATGACTATAGTCTAAACTTACTTTTCTAGGTTTAAATCTTAAACTGAAGTAAAAGTTAAAGTTTCTCTTGACCAGTCTTGTTCAACTCTAGGGGATAGTGCTAATCTCTTTTTCCTAGCCAAGGGACCCAGTGTTGTGCAAAGATGATCCTGTGGGCATGTGGCTGGCATGACAATATGCTGAGGTGCATGGAATGCTGTTTCTTTCCTACTGAAATGGTACCTATTTATCTACATGCATTTACATGCATTTGAACAGCTAGGTTGGCAAGAGCTGGGGCAAGAATGGGAGCTTGGGTCTTGAACTGCCAACCTTCTGATTGAAAAGCCTAACTTCTTAACCAGTAGGCCACCATGTTCCTCTGATAAATACTTTTTCAAACTGGGTATTTTGAAGATGTGTTTGCAAGATTTCTTATTCTAAATTACACTGTCACTTGTAATACAACCATGTTCCCTGGTGCATTTCACTCACTAATTGCAAAAGGAGCTATATTTTTATTAGGAGGGATCATTCTGCCAAGCCTCCCAGGAATCATATTTTCTTTTTCATATACCTGCATTCAGACATGCTTTGGAGTTGGCTTTTTCACTCATCGGAAGAACTCCCTCTAGGTCTGTTTTTTCCTGGAAAAACTCCAGGCATTTTGTTGCTTGCTACTTTCTGGCAAGGAATGCTGGCAAAATGTGTTTCAGCAGCCATGTCTGGAACAGGCTGTTTCAGGACAAAAAGAAAAGATAATTCTGGCTTCAAATCAGAGACAAACATTGTGTGAACAAATAATGTGTAGCAGAAACAATTCATTTTGTTTTCTCAAGAGTTGATACATCCTGCTCATGGCAATAAGGTGTTGAGCTATTTGGCATTTTGGAGAATGGGGCAAGGAATAAAGTTCACAGCAAAAGGAAACAAATGAAAGCTGCAGTAGCATTGCGGATGTGTTGTTGGTTGATATAATTAACATGATGAGGTTTGGTGAGCCTTTAACAGTCCACTGTTTCTTGCTTCTTTGGATTGCAGGAAAGGTCAGGCAAAAGCACCGTGATATATTTTTCAGATTAAATTGTACTTTATTATATTGCTTCATTCATACCTTTTAATCAGGCATGGGGAGGAAAGAGAATTGTGTAAGGTGGATTTATGCTGGTTTATAGGGAAAATCTATTTGTGAATGTGCAGTATCCTATACAAATTAATTTATACCCATATACAGGGTTTGTATTTAACCAACTTAAATTACAAAAGGGTGAGGACAATAATAGCTAATTTCTTATGCTGTCAAGAATTCTATAGATGATGCATTTTCCTGTGTGCTTCATCTTAGCTTGGCACACCTGGAGGAGAAGAATACTCATGTGTGAATGCTGTTTGTTGATCTTAGTTCAGCATTCAACACAATCATTCATCAGCATTTGGTGAACAAACTGGGCCTATTAGATTTTAAAACTCCTTTATGTAATTGGATACTAGGTTTCCTTATTGATAGGTTCCAGTTTGTGTGAACTGAAAGAAAAGTTTCCAGTTCCATCTCCTTGAATACAGGTTCCCCACAGGGCTCCTTGAGTCTATTACTGTTCACCTTGATGACCCACAACTGCTGTGCCAAGTTTGCTATGAATCATATTGTGAAGTATGCGGATTACATGGCAGTGATGGGTCTTATCTGTGAAAACAAAATGAAGATGCTTATAGGGAAGAGGCGAAGGCTCTGGTGAACTGATGCAATAAAAGTTCTAAATGGTTCTATATGTTTTAAAAAAGGAGATCATTGTAGAATTTAGAAAGAGTGGCAAAGTCATACTTCACTCAGTATCAAGGATGCTATATAGATGGTCAACAATATTAAGTATCTGGGCAAAAATCCCAATGGAAAGGAAAAAAAATCAAAATAAAATAAAAATGAAGAATTCAAAGGCTTCCCCTTGCAAATAAATAAGGGTTAAGAATAAAAACCTTACTAAAATAAAAATATCGGGTAATGCTGATGGAGGGGGTGGCGGAACTTAAAAAAAAAATTAGAAAAAGAAAGTAGGAAACAATACACTGCCCTCTGCTTAGTTATCCAAGGCTCTAATTATAACTCCCTTCTCTTTCTCACAAGCTTCAAAGCTAAACCATAGATATTTAATTATAAACAAGAATCCAGAAAGGCACCTGTAATAATATTCTACAGGGCTCTTTCCTCTATCTTATCAGGAAATGTCCTTGAGAAGGAGTCTTTCACATCTCTCTCCAGTTCAAGTAAAATATTTCCAAGCCTCTAGTTGGCAGTGTTACAAAGTTTCTTAGTTCTCACTTTCCCCCTCCTCTCAGGACAGCATAATTAAAATAAAAAAAAAAAAAGCCCCAGGGAATATATAAACATATATAAAAGGCAAAGAAGAAAAAAAGAAAAAGTAACCAAAGGGAGCCTCTAGCCTTAGAAAAATTAGAATATGAAAAATCCAAAGGGAGAATGAGATATATAAATATAAAAAGAAACAGTCCAGTTATCCAGTAAGTAACAATGAAGTCCGGTAGCAAAGAAAAAAAAAAAGCAAATAAAGCCTCGCTTTGACGTCTCCCTTGAAAAAACGCGCTTAGTCAGTTTTGTCAAAAAAAATCACACAGGTTTCTTCTAGTAGTCAGAGTGAACTTTCAAAACTCAAAAATTAGATAAAAAAGGTTTCTCACCCAACCGACAGACTCTCTTTCAGACCCGTTCTTTCTGGAGCTGCCCGACTTCAGCAGCATGGGGCTGCCTCTCCGCTGCCAGCAAAAAGAGCTTCTCCCGGGTCATCAGGGATTTTGCGATGTCCCCGGAGTCCACAGGATACGCTCTTCACAATAGCTGTCCCTACGAGGACAGCTTAGGTCCGTTGGACCGGCCGGAAGCGAAGATATCGGCTGCAATCGGGAGCTCGATTGCAAGCCGTATCGTTCACGGCGCCAGCTCCTCCCAACTCCCTATGCTCCCTATGCCATCCGTCTGGTAAACTTGCAAGATTCGTTTTTCTTGCCATGTACATCTCCACATCCTAAGTAGACTGTGTTGTTTCTCAGTGTCATATAATATATGTGGGTATATGCATAATTTTGTATTTATTTTGTCATGTTTATGTAGGGTATAGTGGCGGTGGTGACCTTTGAAAGCTGTATGCAATGAAATTTCATTTTAATGTATGCCTATTAGTGTACATTCAAAGTGATGATAAAGTTATTATTCTCTTCTCTTCTAAAGAATGGTTATAGGAAAATAACCTTTTTACTAAAGGAAAATACCTTTCTATTTTTTATTTTGTGAAAAAAATGCCCCCAAGTCAAGAAAACAAAAAAAAATTGTGGGGGAAAATGCCCCCCCAAGTCAAATAATTTACGCATTACAGGCAGCCCTCAACTTATGAGTGTTTTAAAATACAAAGGATTTTAAAAAGCTACTTAAATTCTGCCCTCAAAGTTACATGGTTGTCATATGAATGCATTTCAGACACTTAGCAACTTGTTTACATTTATGCATTTATGAACAGTTGCAGCATCTCATGATCATATGATTATGATTTGTGATGGTTTTTTGGCAGAAAATGGAAAAAAATGACCAGATATTTCTAAACTGGCCTGTTTTAATAATTTATTATGCCAATGCTTCATTAGACAAACATTTTAGTCTTCCAGTAGATCAGTTAAAAGATTTCCGTGCATTCTATACATAATGTATTTTAACTGAGAAGCCATGTTGAATTTGTAATACAAGAGTTGACAGGCACTAATTTTAGGACCACCTGAGATACAGGCTGTCTCTTCGGGTTTTCTGGAAATTGACAGCAGAACTTCCTCTTATTTTGAGTTGGAAAATTATATAAATCGTAAAATAGGCATATTACAGTTAACATAAAGAAACCCACCAAATTCCTGCAAATAAAGACCTCCTCACAAATTGCTCTCAGGCCCCCAAAAGTGTTACAGGCAATGTTAAGCCATCAGCAAATTATGTAATAGTTGCATATAACAACATACAGATAACAGATAATCAGAGTCGGAAGGGGTAGGTCATCTAGTCCAACCCCCGCCCAAGCGGTAGACCCTACACCATTTCTGACAAATGGCAGTCCAATCTCTTCTTGAAAGTCTCAAGTGATGGCGCTCCCACAACTTCTGAGGGCAAGCTGTCCCATTGGTTGATTGTTCTCCCTGAGAGAAAGTTTCTCCTTATTTCCAGGTTATATCTCTCCTTTTTCAGTTTCCATCCATTATTCCTTGTCTGGCCTACAGGTGCTTTAGAAAATAGATTGACCCCTTCCTCTCTGTGGCAGCTCCTCAAATATTGGAAGATTACAAAAGGTCATTAAGATCTGCTTTGTGATCAAAGGCAACGTGAAATGAGGGCAGGGAGGGAAGAAGTAGCAGCTTGTGCTTAACCGAGTTTCTGAACCTGTAGGTTCCTGCTCTTCTGCCACCTCTCTTTTGTTGGTGCAATTTACCTGGGGGAGGGGGGGGTTGTCCCAAGACCCTTTGAGTTCATTTATTTATGTTTCCCCAAGGGGCTTTTTTGGGGGGGGGAGTGTTTCTCCCCTGCAATGCAGCCATCATCTCTCCCGGGCCCAGCAAGATGCCGTCCTCCTCACTGGAGGGAGGTGGGGGTTCAGGGAAGTGTCCTTTTAATCATTAAAGCAATCTGAAAGACCACCCTTAGGGGTCACCAGGATGATCTTCACCCAGCTCAGGCAAGAAACCCAGGAACCCTCCACTCCTCCCCCTCCCTGCCCACCCCAGTGCCTGCTCTGCTCAAGTCAGAGATGTGGGTTGGGAAACAAGCCTTGGATTCCCAAAGCGCACCTGGGAGGGGACTTGTCTAGGATGGAAACTAAACAGGGTTGGAGCTGGGATGGAGTCTCCAGGAGAGGATTTCCAAGGCTGTAGAGAGAAGTTTAAAAGAGTGGGACAGGAGAAGACAAAAGCTTCTTTAGCAACCCTCCTGCGATCCAAATGGTTGCTGTGGGAAATCGAGGTGGGGAGGATAGGGCTATCTGAGGGGACGAAGAAGAGCAGCAGGCTCAGGAAGCAGAAATGCAGTGAGAATCTTGGGGTTGTCTGATATTTATTCTGACAACAGCATATGTACATTGCATTGAGCTTGCAGTTGCATTGAGTTTGCAGTTGCATTGAGTTTGCAGTTGCATTGAGTTTACAGTTGGGAACCTGATGCATAGGCACGCCTTGCCCCGAAGCAGCTGGGGACTCTGCCTTCAAGGGAGCTTTCGTCTGCTGATAGAAGTGGCCTCACTGCGAGGGGAGTGTGTGTGTGTGCTCGCCCTGAGGCTGCTCTCTATCGGCCGATCGAAGTGGCTGGTGACTGCATTTGGGGAGCTTCCATTGCCCGAAAGAGACTGCCCTTAAAGACGAGGGGACACGGGTAGCCATGCCTTGCCCTGAAGCGGCTGGAGACTCTGTCTTCAAGGGAGCTTTCATCTGCCGATAGAAGCGGCCTCGCGGTGAGGGGAGTGTGTGTGCGCGCTCGCCCCGAGGCTGCTTCTACCAGCCAATCAAAGTGGCTGGTGACTGCATTTGGGGAGCTTCCATCGCCCGAAAGAGACTGCTTAAAGGCGAGGGGACATGGGCAGCCATGCCTCGCCCTTAAGCAGCTGGGAACTCTGCCTTCAAGGGAGCTTTCATCTGCCGATAGAAGCAGCCTCACAGTGAGGGGAGTGTGTGTGTGTGTGCGGTCGCCCCAAGGCCGCTTCTACCGGCCAATTGAAGTGGCTGGTGACTGCATTTGGGGAGCTTCCATCGCCCGAAAGAGACTGCCCTAAAGGCGGGGGGACATAGGCAGCCACGTCTCGCCCTGAAACGGCTGGGGACTCTGCCTTTGGGGAGCTTTTGTCAGCCGATAGAAGTGGCCTCATGGAGACGTACGTGAGTATGGGCCGCTCTAGGTGGGGGAGGAAATTAAGTCACCTCTGAAAAGACGGCCTAGCCATTTTTTCAGGGGTCAAAAAAAAATAAGGCCCAGCCTTATTTTGAGAGAAACACGGTAATAATCCATGCAGCAAGATTGGCATATGCACGGAATTGGAAAAGTAAAGATATTCCAAATGAATTTGCAGTATTGAGGAAAATCATGAGATGCACAGAAATGTATAAACTAACAAAGGAGCTAAAAATAAGGAGGTTTCGTATTATTATAAAACATGGGACAAATTTTATAGTTGGCTAGAGATGAGAAAGATTCATGCAAATAAGGAATGATTATCTGTATATTTAATGTATGTGGAATGAAATTATGTAATATTATTATTGGATTTAGCAAAGTAATGACAAAGATTGATGTTAGGAAGATTGTAACTGGTTCAACATTTTTATTGTACTTTCTGTTTGTGTTTGTTTAATAAAGGAAAATTTTATAAAAAAAATAAATGGGAATATATGACTACAAGATAAATAAAGTATGAATACGGAAATATTGATTTATGAATGTTTTCATAGTTAAGATTGAAATAAACTATTGTGGTACTGTTAGCCTTCTAGGGTCAGAGTCAAGTGCTGCAAGGAGTCGAGTGGAGTTGAGTGCTGCAAGGCAGTAGCAGTTTATCTAATCCATTTTTTTCTAGAACTATGCAAATCCTTTGAAAGAACTTGTACAGACAGCCAGGAACAACTTCCAAAACAGCTGTGGAGCCTGGAAATGGTTGCTAAATGGATTCTAAACAATGCTTTGTACACACTCCCACAGTTTTCTTTTTCAGGGGATTTGCACAACCTGTTATTTCTCCAAGCAGCACTCAATTGGAGCCATGCACAGCTCCATTCAGTAGAAGCTCAAGCAGTGTGGGAGTCAAGAATTTAAATGTTCTCTGATGCATTCAGTTATTTTGTTTCGATGTTTTGTTTTGATTTCTCTGTATATGCAGATAGGCTGCTGCATTGTAGATTATTTTTCTTTTCAGGACTATAATTGTTATATATTGTTCACAGGGACATGTTTGTCATAAAAAGGGAACATATATTCAATGTTTGCTTTGTAAAATATTTTTATACCCCACTCAAGCTCTCTTTGAAAGTATTGAAATATTTGATCAAGTCAGAGCCAATTTTCTATCTGGAGTGTAATAATTACTATATAAAAGAAAGAAAATAGTACTGAAAGTATTGTGATCCAGCACTATTTTTATAATATGGGATTGTTAATGTCATCTATATTTTTAAACTAAAAGAATTAAGCTGCAATATTGGAAGCTCTTCAATTAAATATATTGTTCGTACCATCTACTTATTGATTAGGAATAGCAATGGCAATAGCACTTAGAGTTATATTCTGCTTCACAGTGCTTTATATCCCTCTTTAAACAATTTACAGAGTCAGCGTATTGCCCCCAACAATCTGGGTCCTTATTTTTCTGACCTCGGAAGGATGGAAGGCTGAGTCAACCTTGAGGATGGAACTGCTGGTAGTCAGAAGAATTAGCCTACAATACTGCATTCTAATCACTGTGCCACCATGACTCTTTTAGAACTATATCTTGCTATTATATTACCAAATATTATCAACATGTGAATAGATTTCCTCAGAACATGTATAGAAGATTTGTGAAACGAGAATCTAAAGCAGGGGTGTCCAACCTTTCACCTTCCCTGGGCCACATTAGAAGATGAAAATTTGATTTGGGCCGCACATAAAATAAAATAACAGTAACGATACCTGATCATCCAAAAAAACCATAGAAAACATAGTTAACATATTAAATTTATTTGGAAATGAAGTTAGTGAGATGTTTTTATTATTTATTAAATATTATTTATTTTTTATCATGGTTTTTTTATCACAGTTTTTTTATCACAGTTTATTTTCTGGCCAAATTTTGGGGGAGAGCTCGCCCGCCTCGCGCCTACCTCTCCTCCTGCAAATGGCCCGGCTGGATGAGGCAGGACTGGAAGGCAGAAGCAGCAGGAGCGGCGGGGGCAGAAGCCTTCCCCCGCCACCGCTGCTGCTTCTGCCCCCGCCGCTGCTTCTGCCCCCGCCGCCGCTTCTTCCCCGCCACCGCTGCTGCTTCTGCCCCCGCCGCCACTTCTGCCACCCCGCCGCCGCCACCGCTTCTTCCCCCACCACCGCTGCCGCTTCTGCCCCCGCCGCCACCTCTGCCACCACTCCTTCCCCTGCCACCACCGAAGCTTCTGCCCCGCCGCCACCCTGCCGCCGCTTCTTCCCCTGCCACCACTGTCGCTTCTGCCCCCACGGCGGGGGCAGCGGCAGCGGGGACAGAAGCAGCAGCGGTGGCGGGGGCAGAAGCGGCAGCGGCGGGGGTGGCGGCAGGGGCAGAAGCTTCGGCGGTGGCAGGGGAAGAAGTGGCGGCGGGCAGAAGCGGCATCAGAAGCAGCAGCGACGGCGGGGGCAGAAGCAGCGGCGGCGGGGGCAGAAGCAGCAGCGACTGTGGGGGCAGAAGTGGCGGCGGGGGCAGCGACGGCGGGGGCAGAAGTGGCAGCGGGGGCAGAAGCGGTGGCGGTGGCGGCAACAGCAGGAGGTGGCGCTCTGATGGCGCCCGCCTTTTCTTTTGCTGCTTGGCCTGGCGCTCGCCTCGCCCCGCCTCGCACCTGCCTCTCCTCCTCCTCGCTGGCTCTGGCACGAAGGTTGGGGTGGGCACTGGGCCGCATTACGAGGCGACCTGGGCCTCATGCGTCCCGCGGGCCACGGGTTGGACAAGCCTGATCTAAAGAGTGGCTAATAAATGGTTGACTCTATTCTTGAATATAAGC
The DNA here is from genome assembly GCF_049901715.1 of Pseudonaja textilis. NCBI lineage: Eukaryota > Metazoa > Chordata > Lepidosauria > Squamata > Elapidae > Pseudonaja > Pseudonaja textilis. Next base: position 16,075,341 of record NC_141997.1, read on the forward strand.
ATAGATAAGGTGGTGACATTTTTTGCCAAATTCATTTTCATAGCAACCCTAAGCACCAATTCATTGTGTTATACACACTGTCCAATAGCAATTTCACTTAGGAGAAATACCTTTGATGAATATTAATTCTTGAAAAATACATGCTACAAGCTTCATTTTTTCTTCTTCAATATTGTCTCAATGTAAGATACTAAAGGGACCTGAAATTTTCTGTAAAATTTTAATCTCATTATCTATTCTCTGATGCCAATTTTAATGGTGACTAATTTTGTTAGAAAATTAGCAATTTCTTAAAGGACCTCCTATGAAAACTGTTTGGATAAAACTAAAATCTATAGTTTTGTGTTTTGCATATAATTTTAATAAGTTGTTATGTATGTGTAAGCTATTTAGATCACATATTCTTTATGGAATATGTGATTTATCTACCCAAGAGTTTACTTCTTTACTTTATTTCATAGTGTGATATGGACTGTGGGAAGAATGCCTATAGATTTTCTAATAGAAATAAAACCATAACTGAAAAAGTTCTGTTTTGAGCCTATCTACTCTTCTGTGTTTTTTTTTTTTTTGCTTATAAGATTAGCGCATATTATAATACTATAGGTGAAGCTGAATCTCAACTTTTATGTGTTTTTCTCTCAAAGAAAGCTATAGCTTACTCCTAATCAATAATATAGAGGTACAATCGATTTACAACTTGGACTAACACTTCTAAATAATGAAATCATTAAGTAAGTCATGCCCAATTTTATAAACTTTTTGCCATAGCTGTTAAATTAATCACTGCAATTAAGGGAATCATGACATTAAGTGAATCCAGCTAACCCTAACTTTGATGTCTGTATAAAATGTTATGGCAGTATTTTGTAATCTATAAGGCACTACTGGGATATAGCAGTCTCCACTCAAAGTTATCTTGCAAAAAGCATATTACAGGAGTCGATTCTTTGCCAAATTGTGGTCACTGGCATGAAAAGAATGATCTATTGGCAACAATAGCCAGAAAGAAATCCAACACATTTCTAAATACATTCTCAAGAATGAATCATATCCCTGTGTTTATCTATATGGGTTGGCTGCAACATTCATAGCATGATAGAATGGGAATATTTTTATGAAGCTATATTTTGTTTGCTCACCCTTAGTACCTGGCAAAGATGTAATTGTACTGCTTTTTATGAAAGTATGTCCTAGGTAGAATGGCAAAAAATTTCTAGCAAAAATAATATAAAAATATACAAAATTAAAAATAACAAACATTTGTGCCTGTGAGGAAAATGACATTCTGAAATAACCAATTTATAGAAGGCCAGAAGATAATTTGTCAGCATGTGGTTGCTGGAATTTCCATTTTTAGATTTGGGTATTTTCTATTTTTGGACAAATGTAGTATCATAAGGCAGAACAAAAAATGACAACAAAAATTTATGTTAGACCATAAGCACTTTTAGTTGTGGCTACACATAGGTGTAAATACTTAAATTGCAATCAGTTTTAATTAGAATGGATCCTGAATGAGTGCATTTTCTGTATTTTCCTAGCTTCCTCTCTTTTTATAGATTTACGAAGCATTCTGAAGTCTCAACTTATCCTAGTCACCGTAATTATGGTGATGCTGAACAAAGGGACTTAATACTGATCCCCAAAGTTATGGCCGTTACAAGGCCCCCACAGTGACATGATCAAAATTTGAGCACTTGGCAGCCCATCTGCACTTACAATGTCAAAGGTGCTTCAACCCTCCCCCCCCCCGTCTGCCTATATACTTTCCATCTACAGTCTTTTGCCCCCTCCCACACACACATAGCTGACCTTTGCTCCTACTGCTGACCAAGCATGCCTGGCTTGGCTTTTTGTAGATAGCTGTTGATTGCATGAGGCTTTCTTCATCAGCACGCGAGGGAACTGGGACTAGTTTTGGGTAGCTGCAGCTTCACACCAAGATGCTATTTTGTGCCATGCTGCTGGGATGACTTCCAGGAGTGGCTACAACTTTGTGCTGTCGCTTAGGGGTTTCCTTCAGCCCCAAAGCCACGGCATACCAAGAAGCCCTGAGTCACAGTGTGGCAAGCAGCTGAAGAGCCATAAATTCTAAGGCTGCAAGGGAGCGTGCAGAACTGCCAAAGGGCAGAGATGGAAGGAAATAGTTAAGAGGAAATGAAGGGAGGCAATCTCTTACTGTGGGGGACTGAGAAACCAAGACTTCAGCCTGAAACAAATCAGGCCTGGAGTAGCTTGAATTGGGTGGGTCCTGGTCTAGCAATAGATGAAATTCAATTAATGACCATAATGGGAATTGCTGGAATTTCTATCACTAGGTGATATAAGTCATGTGATATCAAGCTTTATGACCAGTTTACTTGGTGATGGAAGTTCCAGTCTCATTACCATCATAACTCAAGGGCTATATCTATATCATCAATGACTGGATGAGATTTAAGATTTACAAATTAAATTTTATTTGATGTTTGTTTATAAAATTTTTAGTCCAGCTAATACACAGTTAAAAAGAACAAAGGCACCATGAGTAAAAACATATAAATAAATAAAAATACCCATATCTAACATGAGCTGAAGTTTTTTCGCTCTCCAAATTTGAAAATAACCAGGACATTAATTGTTCCTGAACATCATCAGAGTGGGAGTCTGGGGAAATATCAGGACAGGCATGATGACACAGAAGGTATAGGAGATGATCCAATGCAGAGCACACAAAATCCACTTTCTGAATATTTTGTTTGTTTATTTGCAAAGAAAAGCAAATTTCTTGATTTCATTTACAGACCAGTGGTGGGATTTAAATTTTTTTAATACCGTTTCTCTGTGTGGCTTGGTGGGCATGGCAGGGAAGGATACTGTAAAATCCCCATTCCCTCCCCACCCCACTAACCTGCTTTTCAGCTCTGTTCTCCTGTGCAGGGCAACCAAAGAAGACCCAGCCGATCAGCTGGGACTCAATGGAAGGCAGACAATAGATGGCAGGGGGCAGTCAGAGGTGGTATTTGCTGGTTCTCCAAACTACTCAAAATTTCCGCTACCAGTTCTCCAGAACTGGTCAGAACCTGCTGAATACCATCTCTGGTACAGACACTTGAAATAATGTGTTCAGTAATACATTAAGTGTGATTTCTTCCTTCTGCTTCTCCTCCTCATCCCTTTGCCTCAGTGATAAAGCAGTAAGAATGTGGCATTGATTTATTGGTATTTGCAGCAATGAATATAAGTCAGGTGTTTGTGTGCAAAGTCTTTAGCTTAATCTTGTGACTATTTAAGCATATGGCATCTCGACCACCCCTTAGCTTATTAGAGCAGAGCAAGAATGTTAATTACCCTGGCTGACATTCTATCTCAGGCTGACTTGGTTTGCTTTTTACATTGTCTGGGAAAGAATATCTGCCCTGAGAAAGACCTCTGTCTCATCACCTATAATGCATTTTCAATGGTCTTATCTGAACTCAACCCATAAATACTTCTGGTGTCTTGTCCCAGCCTTCCCTGGAAAAATAGACAAGCAATCAGTACTAACACTGCCTAGAATCCATCTTGGCTCACCAGCTATCCATGCTTTTTTCTTCTTCAAATTTTCTTTTTAAAGTCTGGAGAGCGTCATCCTTTTTTCTACCCAAACCAATAGCATCCCTTGTCCTGAAAGAATTTCTGTTTTGTAGAAAAGTGTGTTGCAGTTCTCTCCCAAACCTTGTTATCACTGAAGAACAACAGCTTGCCTATCTGGGAATTTTAGTGACAGGATAATAAAGTGCAATAGACTGCTATGTACCACCACAATCTTTAGCAAAGAAAACTTAAGAATCTCACTTAGAATTGTTCTTAACTAATAAAGCATTTCATAATACTGTAAGCATTTTACAAATTATAAATAGGATACTTCTGAAAGTCCTAATTGGTCTTTACTTTAAAGAGTAGAATTTTCAGGTTTGGCTGAATGTAGGCTCTGCTTTGCAATCTAATTCTAATATGCAATTTATGATGTTATATCACCAGATTTTGTAGCCCACTTACTTTCAGTTTTGCCCACAGAGGGCGGCTAGAATAAAGAATTAAGACGTTTATTAATTATGTGCATTGCATGCTGTCTTGCTTCAAAGGAGTTTTGACTGATTTGTACATTTTGATCATAGCAGTAAGTGTTAAGTATATTAGTCTGAGGTAGATTGATTTTCTTTTGAAACTATGAAGTTGTGGTATTTATTTATTTTACATATATGAATTTATATACTACTCTGCTCCCAAGATTCTATGATTTTACAGTAAAATTGAAATTACAATAGATATAAATTAGATATTAGTCCAAGAAAAACAGGACCAAAAATGGCTTACAATCATAGCAACAGTATTAAACGCCAATTGCTGACCAATGACTATAGCAAAACCATTATCTGAACTCTATGAAAAAAGTCAGGAGATAAGTATTAGAGAAAAGTATTCTAGAGCAAGGAAAAAAACCCCTTAAAGACTGCCTTATTGCGTATTTCTTTTAAGAATAAGAATGATGAGCATGTTTGCTTACACTGAAACAATAGACCTATTATTAAGAGAGACAAATTGTGCAAGGATATATAGGTCAAAATCAGCAGGCTTGCCTCATTCCTTTGCCAGCCTGGAACCAGTCTGATTTATTACGTTCTATCCAAATTGACTTCCCAACTTGTATATAGGTTTCAAATGAAGACAATGATATGCCATTATTAAGACAATTGATTTTTTTCCTATAATCAAAGAAACACACATTAACTTATTTTTGTATGCTTTATATTTCCCAGTTATCCATTGTACATCATTAGTAATGTCTTGTATTCCTCAGTCTTTTTAAAGCTGGCATGACCATCTGGCATCTCTCGTTTGTATTGGATGCTGCCATCCATTTATTGGCATGTAAAATAAAGCTATTGTATGTTAGCTAAACATGCTCTGTAAAGTCTTCTTTCTTTGATACTGAAATTTAGTTCTTTCACTCTAATGACTAGAGTGTGGTTATCCAGATTTGGTGAAATAGATTCATTAAAATCTTTGTTTATTCTTCTGTTGCCTTCATATTTCTATAGATATTCCATCAAGTTGTATAGTCCTTTTACTTGGTAATGACTGAGTGCTGATATAACTCCATCTTCTTTCCAAAAAGAACCTGGTTCACAATTTCAACTCACAACTTTTGCTTGAGGGACACCTAGCAGCAGTGTCCAAGAGTGCATTTCACAACTTCATCTTATGTACAAATAAACCATTCTTGTAAACAGGAACAGATATGATTCATTGTTAATCATATCTTAGACTAATTAGACTGTTACAATTCACACTAAATTGGACTCCCTTCAGAAGCTACAACTACTCCAGAGTGTGGTCATTTGAATAACTCTGGGTAAAAATCAAAACTATCATAATAACACTATTACTTAGCTTCCAAGGAGAATTCAAAGTGCTGATGATCACTCTTAGACTTAAAGCTCCTTATGGTTCAGAGTCTGGTTATCATCTTCTCCCATAACATCTTCTCCCCTTGGTAAGATCCAAAACTGTAGGTATTCTCATATCCTCTTAACTAAAGATTGCTATCTATAGGGAACAGAGAAACCTGTCCTTTTATTTCCTGTCTCCGTCCTCTGCAAAATTATATTTAAATGTCCCTTTGCCTTTTGATCTTCCAAAAAAGATATCTAAAGACAATTGTTCTCTCAAATATTGGAGAAGAATTGTTAGAAGTCTTCATCTGTATAATGAGGAGGGAGAAGGTTTTTAATTTTGGTTAAATCATTTTATTTACAATTATTTTATTGTGATTTATGGCTTTGTGATTTTATTAAATTATGTATTTTGTTTTTTAACTAAAATTACGGATTCAAGTAACTATATGCCATAAATTGAGTAGAAGAGCCTACAAATAGATATAATTATTAAATATTGGATTTCTGTGAAAAAACAGACGCAAATCTTGATATGTGATTTTGAAATAAATATAAGTTGTGGCATTACAAATGGCAAAATATAGCTTTTGCAAAAGTGACCTTTGCTGATTTTGAAAAGCTTAGCAGGGTTATATACTTGAAGAGACTAGAAAGTCAAAAACACACTCTGGGAGAAGACAGTGGCAAATAATTTCTGTTGATTCCCCCAAAACAGGATCAAGATTGGCAAAACATATAGAACTTTGATTACCATAGTAATCAAACTGACAAATCTTTCTTATTAAAGCTACCTAGAAGGGAAGACATATCCCTGAATCTTTAGTACCTTGGGAACTATTTATTTATTTCTTTAGTTTCAAAATGACCAATTCCATGATGATTCTGCATAGCTTACAATGTAAAACTAATTATAAGATGTAAAATATGAAATTTAAAGAAAAAACAGAAACACATCCTGAAGTAATAGCAATAGTGGTTAGACTTATATACCCCCTCTCTAAGCCAACAATCTGGGCCCTCATTTTACTCACTTTGGAAGGATGGAAGGCTGAGTCAACCTTGAGCCAGTGAGATTCGAATTGCCAAATTTCAGGCAGCCAGCAGTAGCAGAAGTAGCTTGTAGTACTGCACTCTAGCCACTGTGCCATCACGGCTACTTCATGCTGCAGAAATATTGGAAGGCTACAAATAACATTTCAAATAAATTTGAAAATTGTATAATTGTATAATTTTATAAATTGTATATATTCATATAAATTTGTTTTGCTTGTCAGTGATCTGTAATTGTTTTCTCTCTCCTTCAGTGGAATTTTTATACTGTGATTTGGCTTCTATGAAGTCCATTCATCAATTTGTTAAAGAGTTTAAGGCAAAGAATTTCCCACTTCATGTACTGATCAACAATGGTGAGTTTTTATTATTATCATTATTTATTTATTGGTATGAATGTTCATATATTCTATTCAAACCCATGATGTTCTTTCATTTATAACCCTAGCAGCATAATTATGTCACCAGTAGCAATATAACTGATTTTCTTGAACCTTTTTATATTAAAGCTCTTACGCAATCAGATATGGTGATTTTACCCATATTTTTTTGACATTTCTTAGACCTCCTCCCAAAGTGTGTTCTAAATTTTAGATAGAAAAAAAACACACATAAGAATAATTGTATCAGTTACGTTTAACTTATTTCAGATAATTAGTGTCGTGCATGTTTTTCTTAGAATTCACAATTGTATAGTATTTTTAAAAAGTTATACTGCTTTTGCAAATCTTCATTTTTTTGTTTACTTTTTTAGTTTTTGAGGTATCTAAATATTATTAGCTATAATGTATGCTAATGTAAAATTTTAAATTTATTTCAAAATGGAACATGAAATTATCTTAGCATTGTGATAAGAGAGGGTTTTATAAATCAATCATTGCAATCAATCATTGCAATCAATGATTTCCTTTAGTTAGAAAGTATCTAATAAAGTGAGCTGCAGGTCATGAAAGCTTCTGTTTTTTACTGAAATGTGTTAGTCGAAAAGGTGCTCTCAGACGACTCCTGAAATTACCTTGTGAGAAACTACTAACCCAAAGCATAATGATTGGAATACGGCCATCTTTGATTGATTGGTATTATAGTAACTCTAATCATGTATTTACTTTTCATACAGTGTGATCAGATATTGCATATAGTTTGTTCAAACATATATTCTAAATTATGCATTATGGAATGTCCCAGACAAACATGATTCATTGATTTAATTGTAGCAAATCAAGTTTGGCCATGTAATTAAACCTCAGAGCAATAAAATATTAAAATTCTCAAATATTTTTGAAGCATAATGCAGGTGAATTAAAGTGAAAAATATATATCATATAGGTTATATTTCAGGACTACATTGCCATATCTTTTTGTTTCTGATTTACTCAACATATGAATATTTAGTACTGTAGCATGAAAAATAATTTATTCTAACAAAATATGACTGCCCAAAAATGCAGTAGTTCTCAAATTAACAACTGTAATTTGAGCCCAAATTATGGTTGTAAATCATGCTGGTCATTAAGTAGACACCACATGGCCTTGCCTGGATTTACACATACTTTTGTGCAAGTTGTTAAGAGAACATGGCAGATATTAAGCAAATCCATTGTACCCGATAGGTATTTTTTGTCAGAAACTGGAACTAAACACTGGTTTCTGGCAAAAAAGTTATAAATCAGGATCACATGAAAGTAGCAACCTGAAAACAGCTGTAAATGAGAGCCTGTTTCCAGTCACCCAAAATATGATCACATAAGCTTATGTGGTCACTGGAATTTCAAAACCATGTTATAGTAGTTCTGGAAAGTTCCGTCATAATTTTGAATGGTCGTTAAGTGAATGGTCTGTGTTTTCAGGCTTGCATTTTGCTTCAAGAACCAACTTTATGCTGCTTTTTAAATAGTAATAAGAAAACAAAATAATATTGCATGATCTACTTTTTAAAATGAAAAGCCCTTCACTTTTATTGATTTTCTTTCCTCCTGTTTTAATAAAACAAATGGACATAGGCATTACTCCTCATATAATCTTTTTTTTTTGTTCTCTAAAGCTGTTACTACTGCCATTAAGATTAACAAAAGGACAAAACAAAACTTTGATCTTATTAATGAGTTCATTAAGGTGTAGTTTCTAGGACTTTGAATTTGTTCTTTCTAATGTTCTTCCTAAGGTAGAATTAGGCATTATGAGATTCAGATTAAATGTTTATATATTCTCCTTTGCTACATTTTGAACAACTTTCTTTCCTTCACAAATTCCAGTTTTACAACTGCCTCACTGGCAGTTCCCACTTTTTCGGGATTTTGGAAAGTGATTGTGTCTTTATGTACCATTTATATAGCACATGAAGGAAAGGGAATGCTTGGCTCCTTCCCTTTTGTTGTCCCCACCAATCATTCTCCTTATCAAGAGAAGGGCTACAGAAAACAAAACAAGTTTTAATAGCAAAACTTGGTCCTAAGCAAGAACTTAACAGTTGATTAGAGGTTGTAAAGATTATGTCATGAGGCTTGTCATTAATAGGGATAAATCAGTCAACCAACTATTAAATTAAGAAATTGTTTCTGTGAATCCTTAAACATATCTGTATTTACATACAGACCTCTGCTGTGTCTCTATATAATTTAAATTTCTAGATTTATATGTTTCCACATCTGTTCTTAATGCTGCTGGTGATTATTATTGTTCTGTTTATTAAATTATTGAAACATATATATATTTATATCATATAATCAATGGGCTGAGGATAAACTCCAACATGAGTCCCAAAGTTTGGAAGATTAAACTTCTGGTCCTAGTGACTGATTCCGATTGAATCCTGCCATATAATCCGTCATAAAATATACTTTGTCTCTTTGATTGAAGTCCATAGATTCATTACTTTATATTTGTTTTCTAATAATGTCAATTAGTCTAGAATGAAATATAATTTGTTTTGATTGGAAGTAACTCTTCTGCTAGTAAAATTTGATTTCTTCATTTTTTCTTCTTTTGTTGCATCTACATACACTAATACTTAAGCTTTTAGTTTGTTCAAATGTATTTCTCCATTTTAATTCTGATAGTAAATTGTGCTTTAGATTCATGGTTTTTGGAAAAGCCTGGACCAATTTATCAATAATTTCTGAATTTTAGAAAACTATGAATAAGAATAAAATTAATTTTAACTTTAACTCTACTCATTCAATTCTCTACAGTTAATCTCACCAATAATACTATAATTTATGATATTGGGTATTTTTTATGACATTCCAAAATGGTTTCAATATATTTTGGAAAGTAATGGCAGACTGAAGATAGAAAGCTAATACTTACAACAACAACAACAACAACAACAACAACAACAACAACAACAACAACCAGTTAACAGATCGGCTCCTTGGACACAGGATTCTCCCACTTCCTCACTTAATTATCTTTTGAAGTTGCTGATTTTCTGGATATTAAGGCAAGTTCCATCCTACCATAAAAATGTCCTTCTAGAGGAAAGAAGCTTTATGTAAATTGAAGGATTAAAAAAGTAAACTTTAATATTTGGAAAACAGCAAAAGGGGGATTAGAATGTTGATTTTAGAATTTTATTGGATTAGTTGAATTTGAAATAATATTTCCTCCAGGGCATTGAAAACTTTACAGAAGAATGTATGAAAATTCTGAAATTAACAAAAATGCCCATCAGAAAGTTTTGCTGATTGGAAAATAAATATATGATAATAAAGGAGCTTGAAAGTGGACTTGAGGGAAACAGAGAGAATTAAAGATTACAATTAGAGGACAAGAGACCCATTAATAGGATGGAGCTATCTTATTTGACGATATAACAAATTAAGGCTGTTTGGAAACTTGTTTGATAACAAAAAAATGGATCTAACATAGAATATAGAAAAGAACAGATCTTACTGGATGAAAGACTCAGGCTGATTTAAGTGTGGATTTGGATTTTTTAAAAATGCCAGACTACAAAAACGATATGGAAAAAGATGCTGTGGATCTGAAAATGGATTTTAAAATGCCAGATTACAGGAATCGTATGGAAAAGGATGTACCAATGAATTTGCATTTGAGACCAGCTAATATCATAAAAATAAAAGGAACACACAAATAAGAAATAAAAATAATGGTCTGCACAGTTTCTCTATTTTGGATTTACAAAAGGAATGTATAAAACCAGTGAAGATGATCCTGAAAGGAGATAAAGAGAAATTTATAGGGAATCAACCTGTGGGACATTTCCTGAGAGGATTAAAGATAAAGTTTTTTTTTTTAAAGTAAATAGAAGTCAATGTAATTTGACCATGGCTAAAATATATTTGTTTGATTTCTGGTAGCTATTAGTGGGATACCTTTTTTGATCAGGACTGAATGACAAGGCATTACAGATCTGTTTATAAGTGGGGAGAAGATTTTTGTTTTTGCTTTATTTCTTAGTAAAAGTGATAGGTTAAAATATTCATGTTACTATTTTTGGTAACTCTTAGTAGGCTTTTGTTGATTGAGTCTGAATGATGAGTTTTTACAATTTGATTATTAATAAGGAATGAGATCTGGAAATAAGAACTTTTTTTTAAATTAAAGTACTAGTTAAGTTACTGAACTTGTTTATACTTGTCTGGAAGGAGGGGACATCATCTTTTATAGATCTTTTTTCTTTCTTTTCTTTATTTTTCCTACCTTTGTGCACTTCTCTTTTTCTTTGCTTTTTATATTTTCCTTAGTTTGTATTAGTCTTGTCTTTGTACTTATATAATCTAATGAAATTATTATATTATTAAAAAGAATATTTCTTCCTTTAGAAATTAGACTGCATTGTTTGAAAAACTGAATACAGTTAAATTAATATAGAATTGATTTAAAGTAATGCACGTACAATACCCAAATTAAAAAGCTTTGCTTTTTTAAGGCAATGCCTTATCTATTTTGGGCTTTAGTGGGGGAAGAATAACCAAGCCTGCTAGATCTTTCAGCAGTCCATGATCCCATCAACATGTATCCTTCTGGATCACCTATGAGGATTGGGAATTGGGTGTACCATTTTTAGATGATTGTATTGTTTCCTAAGTAGGTGGTTCCAGATAGTATGTAGGGGGGGGGGTGTCTCAGTATCTCCCCATTTTTTTTTAAATACCTCAACGAAGGAGGGAGATCCTCCAACATTTTGGCCTTCAATATCATAATATGTTGAGTATCATTTTGGCCTTCAGTATCATAATACATCACTACACTTGACTGTTCAAGAAATGTGAAATTTGTGAGCCAACACCTGGAGGTTGTAAGGACCTGGATAGAGAGAATCAGGCTGAGACTCAATCCTAGCAAAATGGAATGGTTGTAATTTCAGAAACTAATTGGTTCTGGATAATGGCTCTTTTTTATATGGAGTTGTTCTAACTGGTATAAAATCTAATAGAACTCTTGGACTCTCAGCTTCTGCTGGAACAAGAGGTGGAAACTTTATGGAAGGGCCTTTGCACAGTTCCTGAAAAACAAGGTACTGACTACAATCATTCATGTCCTTGTCATTTCAGGAATAGACCATCATAATGTGCTTTAAAGGCGACTGCCCTTGAGGACCAGCATTGGTTTCAAAGACTGAAACCAATGCAGAATGCCCAGCCCACGTGTTAACACAGGCAACCTGGTATTGTCATATGACATCAGTATTGTGGAATTGAATTGTTTGAGGGTTTGTTTCTGGTGCAGTTCAAAGTAGTGATGATTATATATGAAGTCCTACATAGCTTGGGGCTTGGTTATCTTCAAGACTGCCTAGTCAGATAGAATCTGCCTACCAAAAAGTACTTGAGAAGAAAGTCTGCTGAGGGTTCCTACTGTGTGTGATTTGCAATGAGAGAGAGCTCAGAAATGCCCATTATAGGCAGCTGATCCCATCCTTTGAATGCTTTCTCATCAAAGAGAAGAACTGCTTACGCCCCCAAGTACTTACAAAGTTTTCAACAATGTGGCTTAAAAAATGTTCATTGAGCACAGAAATAAAAGTGTGGGAAATCCTAAATCTGTCTGCTCAGTGTTATAGTTTCTATGTTGTTGTTATAATTAATTTAAAGCAATTGTAATTAAATTAACTATTTCAATAAACAAAGTATTATAATTTATTGTATGTTCTCCATGGGATGCTACAGCACAGGGTAATTATGATTGAATGCTACAGAACATGTGTAATAAATAAATAAATCATTTAAAATACATAATTTAGTCAATAGTCTATAGGCTGCCAGAATTAAATGTATAATTATATGAATTGCCTCAGAATCTTATTTCTGCTTGCATTTACTCTAAGGGCAGAAGAATAATGTCTAAATAAAGTCTGTCTTGACATACACTACATATTATTTGTAAACACTTTTGCTGCTGCCTTACTTTAACTGTTAATGTCAGATTAATCAAAGTCTTTTGAAATCAAACTCACTAAGCTAAATTAGCAAATTGCACATAAATGGCAGTTCTATCAAAACAAAGATTTTAAAAGTAAACCCCACATTCCTGCTTCCAAATCAATCTGTTAACAGATTTTTTAAACGTGGCACCTTCAAACTAAAACTCACATGACTATATGCTAGATGAGGGAAGGATCAAAAAGTGTTACTGCATTGGTTTTCCTAACCTAGAGGTATCCAAGAAAAAATAAAGATGTTGGATTTGGTAACAAATATTTCACAATTATTGTTTGTTTAAAAACAGCTTTTGTTGTAGAAGTTCATTCTTTTAGGACCTACAATTAAGCAGAAGACAGAAGTGTGGCAAATTGCTGTGTCTTAATGAGGTAAAGTAATTGAAAGAACATGTTCCCTGGTGTTTAATGGGGAAACATTTTTAAAGGCACCCTTCCCCCGCTACTCAGGTGCCTTGAGGAAAAAGCTGTTTTTAAACAGCCTTTCAGCAGTTCTTGGAATATGACATTGCATGTATTTATGTATGCATGTACATAGGAGCTTTATACATGTATGTATGCACACAGGTATTTAGCTGTGCATCTTATTGAAGGCAACTCTGCACAATCTGTAGTAACTCTGACAATGGTAAAGGTGGTGGAAAGTACTTAGTTTTCTATGCTGCTATCCTGAGCATTCCCTTTTGGTACTAAAGCTAAGACCTGTACAGTGGAGGGAAGGGCAAAAGGGCAAAAGGACAAGGCAGAGATTAAGAGGATCAAAAAAAAAAAAAGTTCAAGGTCTCCTGCCTGAACGGTACTTCCAAGGCTGCATCCAACTCTGTTGTTCTGTTATTATGGCTTTTAGCATAATCTCCAATAGGAATGTGCAAGAAATGCAAAATCCTTTGCTGCTGCTGCCCAGCTGCCTGGATTTACAGCAAGACCAAGCAACAAAAGAATGTATTATTTTATGTTCTGGGAACACTTTTGTATGAACTGAAACACAATAGTGTGTATGCATTTAGCCTTGCTGCACACATTTCACATGACTCCTTAGCTAAGAGGAGCCATGATAGCATAAAACCTGCTAAGAAAGAGCAGTGACTACCAGTATTCATGGACTAACCAAACAACACTGCGCTTGGGGGAATTGCCTATTTTTTGAGTAGCAGTTTTCTGGTAAAAGCATTGCCTCAAAGCATTGGATGTGTACAGTTTATTTCTCAGAGCCAATATATCCTGTGTGGCCTACTCAGATCAATAGTTGAGATTCAGCAATATTACCATGCATCTATTGAATGATAACTCATAGCAAGGAGAATGGAATGGTGATGTAGGGATTCAGTGAAACTTTGTCCATTAGGAATATCATTTAGAACAGGGGTATTACACTTACACCATCATGGCGTATTGGGATTTCCCCCCCTTCGCTAAACTGGGCGTGGATGTGGCCAGCACGTGACACATCTGACCTGTGAGCCGGAAATTTAACAGTCCTGATTTAGAGAAACAGTCAAAGAAGATTAGAAGCAATAACTATGGAATTTTATCCAGCATGCATTTCTTGAATGCCATGAGCAGGCTTGATTAGGTGGATAGGTGACTATTTCAATGTCATATAGAAGAATTTTAGGGGCACCACTTGCCAAATGGTTATACCTTGGTAATAGATTTGCATATTGGTCTGCGGAGTGAAATAAATAACTGATCCCTTTTTATTAGCTGTTCAAGAAAGCTGGCTATGGAGCCAGTTCTTTATGAGTGAGTTTACACTTTAAGAGATTATATGGATGGTGTCATCTATTCTTGACGGTGGCCAAGAAATATGTTAGTTGTTGCCAAGTCTGGTTGACAGTCCAAAATAATTTATTTATATAGAACATATGTATGTCATGCCAATCAAACAGTACTACTCTGGGCAGCATACAAAATGTGCTGCCCAAATTTTATTCTTCTAAGCCACCCAGATTCACTAGTAATGGGTTGGGCAGCCATATAAATTTTCTTAACAAATAAATAAACAAAAATACAAAATAATAATAATAATAATAATAATAATAATAATAATAATAATAATAATATTAATGCCAGTGGAGCTGCAAAATACTGCGCTACTCAGAACAACATAAATTTTAAGAAGCTACTTGGTTGATACCTAGGACAGGGCAGGATCCTGTATCAACCAGCAGTGCCAGTCAATAATATTTGTGATACATTTTTAAATGTTAAGTTGACCGAGTTTCATCTTTAATGAATAAAAGTTTATAATAATAACAATAACAACAACAACCCATTTCACTAAATTAAACTGCAAAAGTAGATACTTAAAAAAAAATCTCCATCTTACTCACCAAGTTGCAAAATAAAGTATTCTGTGTTTCTAGCTGACCCAACAAATCTCTGTGATGATAGTTCCCTTTAACCATAAGTAATACAGTCTAGCAAGATTGGATACTGATTCTGTGCTAATATTTTTTTTTTGTACATAATTCCAGTATTATGTCAGGTTGCCAAAGCTTTGCTATGTTCAAAGCCTATCTACTCCTAGAATTTGTTTGGGGTTTTGTTTAATAAAGAGGCCTATGGAGAATATGATCTAGCATAGTTATCTTGGTGTTTAAGAGATTAATCACAAATAATTTAGATTTAATTGCAGAAATTGCCTTAACCAAAAACCTCCAGTTGAAGGCATTGAGGAGGTAAGCAGCAGACTGCCTTACAATGTTAAACACAGCAAAAAAGTCACTAGTTGAAACATCTTAAGGTATCAGGTGTTAGACTGCATGGAATTTAACCTGGCATTTTCCCATTTCATGTTTTTTTTTTACTTGTGGAAATAACAGCATTCTTGCAGCATTAATTTACAATAGTACTAGTAATAACTTTGTAACAGCTGGAATAATCTTGGTCCTCCAAGGCAAAGGCAATAGTAAATGTTTAGTTGTACTGTAGGCTAGTGCTAGTCATACAAGCAAACTGTAGATTTTTGTCCTATTCATTGTTTGTATAAACCATGGATGTTAACGTCAGCTAATCTCCAATCATGTGATTCATAGTTATGTTAATCTCATCTGCTTTGTGTGCCAGTTAGCATATCAATTCTACTATAATCAATCAATACCAGTACACTCATTTTTTCTTCTAAAACCTAATTAGAATAATCTCACAAAAATAATCAGGCCTTGGAAGCAGAAGGCTTTTGATCAGAGAAATTTCTGTTTAAATTCAAAAGAAGAGTGATTTGAAAAGTTAAAAGGTTTGAAACTCACTTTTTCTGTCTTCCATCTAACTCTATTAATACTGTTTTAAAAATCAGTTGGGTATGTGTTGTTGCCCCCAAGACAACCAGATATAGTCATCAGCTCTAGAAACAATAGATGCCCCTCAATAAGTAAAAATATGTTTTTGTAATTATTTTGCAGCTGTGGAGTGGCTCTCAGTGCTCTATGGCAGGGGTTCTTAACCCTTTTGAAAGAATCGCCCCCTTGAGCCATTGAGGAAGTTATCATCGCCCCCCCCTCCCCCAACATAACCGCTCAATCATAACACAGGGAAATATTTCTTCAATTTATGCAAACACTTTTTTGTTTTCTTTAAAATTGTCATCAGGACATATCGATGCAAATAATTTATTTCCAGTCTTTTTCCCATATCTCAACTGTGTGAAAAATTCTGATGCCACCCATCGCTTTACTCCCAAACTCCGTGATACATGTATTTCATTATTATCTTATTTATTCAAGACACTTAAATGCAATGACCACTGAAAACAAAATTCAATTGCAAGAGAATGAAATGCCCGAAAAAAAACAGTAACATTTAATGATTTAATTACAAGTTAATTTTAAGATGCAAAAAGAAATATAAAAAGGGCATAAGAACAAACCGCAATGCAGGAACTAAGAATTTCAAGACAAAAACTCTGAAACTAAATTAGGATTTGAGGAAAATATATATTCATACACACTGTAAAAAGGGTTAAAAAGACACAAAGTAAATTTTTACAGAAGGAAAGCAACAAAAATCAGAGCGACAAATTTAATGGGTAGAGTGATAGAGGCTGCTGCACAACACGCATGAAGATGAGCGATGCGTATTCACATATGTACGGCTTTCTGTACTCAAGCTAGCTGGAGGAACATTTTAAAACACAGTTCAATCCACTAATACCAAGCGATCTGATGTTTTTGTATGACAGATATACAGTGGTCAACTATATGAAAAAAGTCTCAAAAGTGTCCCCAAAACTTCTTGCTCCATCGCCCCCATATCACCGCCCTTCCATTCCTTTGCCCCCACGTCACCCCTTTTTGTTCCATCGCCCCCCTGAAAAATGAAATCGCCCCCTGGGGGCCACTATCGCCCAGGTTAAGAACCACTGCTCTATGGGAACATTATCTGCTTTTTTGCTCAAAAAGGTTATCTCACCTAGATTAAACCAACAGGCAGGAAAAAAAAAATTAAAGGCAGCTGCAAGAAGCAAAACACTCTGATTACATTGTATAGATCATACCAAATAGTGGTACTAAAAATCACCATATTTTTTCATGCAGTAATATCACTGCATAAGAACTGATGAAGCAATATAGTGCTATAGTGCACTTTTCTCATTTGAAAAATTTAGACTACAATTCCTCTATACTTGGATTTTATGTAGAAAACTGCAGATTGCAGCATTATATTGTAAATTCTTCTACATCCCGTACAAATAGTTAGAAGAGTTAATTAACAAGCTGCTGTAATTCATATGTAATCACTTTCAATTTGAGCCTTTTATGTATATTGTTTGTAATAATTAAGATAATGAGAAAAACATCAGCTTCCTAATTTGACACTTGTAGAAGGGAGGGAAAACAGGGATATATTGGAAATAGTGTGCCATGTTAAGCTTGTCTTTGGCAGAAGGTCAACTGCCTGGGTTTCCATGTTATTTATAAGATAAAGTCATAAGATAATTTTTGGAAGTTGTGTGTTGGAGCACAAGATAATGTCTTAAAAATACCTCTGGTGGTAGGTCACTATCTGTATTATGACCTGGCCACAGATAAAGAATGTCAGCAATCACCTCCAGGTAATGTTTATATTGCATCTCTTGTAAAAACATATAAAAGGATAGCTAAAGAACCCAAATACTTTGAACTGAGACCTTAAAGGTCTGAGAATATGCTACACAGCTGGCTCCAGGCTGTTGATGATCTAAAAAACATGACCAGAGAGCTTCAGCTATAAAACTTTGATACAATAAACACCTTGATCTATTATTTTTGAATCCTCAAATTTACCACACTTACTTGTTTCATTAAGTACAATGCAGTTTTTTTGCTGATCAACCACAAGTCTGGCACTTACTAGCAAAAAGCTTTCTTGTGCTATTACTGAATTTAGTACTTGACATTTCTTTCCAAGCTGCTATGGAAAAAATATGGCAGAAAAAACAATCAAAAGAAAACTCTCATAATATTTCTTTATTATGCATTTTTACCAAGGCACAATGTAGTTCAGGAAAAAAATCACACACGGCTTATAAAATTCTATCCATAAAATTAACTTATCCCATCAGTAAAACTGATATTTACAATTAAACAGTGACCATGCAGTTTTAAATGAATGCTCTATAATACTGCAGAATACATGTATATCCATAGTTACTGTAAAACAAATATTAACTTGAAAATTAGACTAGCTCCATACTACCTGGAGAAATTATGGACATTATAATTTTACAGAGGTAAAGAGAAGGATGGATCTTATTCCAGCATCATGAGTCAAGGTCCTGATCCCTTAATCTCAATCCTGGAAATCAGTGCCCTGGAAGAAGAAACAGAAAGATGATCAACCAGAGGAACATGATAGATGAACATGAGCATAGAAAGAAAAAGAGCAGACCAATATCTGAACTTTGGCAAATGGAAGATTCTAAAGACAAGTCTGAACACAGCTTAGTTCAGATATTGTGAGAGGTTGTGGTAAAAAGTGGAAAGAAGAATAGATGTAAACAAGCAATTAAAGGAAAATCCATTGGTACTTTATCTTAGAAACTACAAGAAATGTGTAATCTTGCATCCTTGATCTGACCCACCTGTGTAGAAGCCAGTAAAGAGTTTATGATATTATGAATCATAGGAATAACACATGATATAATATCCAAAACAGTTCAAATAGAATTGGAAAAAGGAATCAGGAATCCTAATGCAATAATCTATGCATAAGTTAATTTATGACCAATAAAGCTTTAAGTGTAAGATGAACATTTGCAGCCCCCACTGTAAGATCAGTTCATGGATATAAAGTCAGTTGAACATCTATCAAGACTCTGGGCAGCAGAAGCTTAAACAATGTGCCATGCTCGGTGAATACAACATTATACTTCTTATTTATTTTCATCTGTAATTCATAAGTGAATTTCCAAGATGGTATAATTGATAAAATATTCTGTCATGATAATCACACACCATCATTATGGACTACATAATGACTGCCAAATATCAGGTCTAAAAGCTGATAGACATGGGTTTCAGCAATATAACATTGAAAAATCTGATTGTGAATCAGGGCAACCAAGGGAAGTATATAAAAAGTAAACAAAATATGACTGAGCAATTGATATTTGAAAGGTATCTACTAGTTCCAAAACTATAATCTGCCTTGCAAACTGAAAGCTTGGGAAAGAAAATACATGACCCAACTGAATGTATGGACAGTCGTGGCCAGGAATCATACCCCTAGATAGTTTTAGCTACTGATCAAGTGTATAGAATAAGTTGCCTGTAAGAAGTTAAATCCTGTATTGCTCCAGTGCCTGCATCCTACATATTAGAATGTATCTTGCATAACCCTCGCTGTTCTGGACATTATCAGTCTCTGTGTTATGAAAAGCTCACCCATGACATTTATATATCACTCTCAAATTCCAGCTTCACTGGGTGTATCCTCTCATATTGTGATTGAAAACACATTATTCAATGGTATTAAACTACAACTGCAATAAATTAAAAGCAGTTTCCAGATACTCCAATAATTTGAGGATGTTCTGAGTATTTTTTTCAACAAATCATACTGAGAAGCCTGATTTAAACAACTCAGCTACTGTCAGCTCTCCCAGGTAAATCAGACAAGACACACAACTAGATGAACTAATTCTACTTTACTGTAAGGTTACATTAATAGGAACTTGCAAGTCTGAAAGTACAAATTCCCACATCACTTTTAACTGCCTGATTCATTAGGTGGAGTCCTTTCTTAGTTCCCACCCTCCAGCTCTTAAGCTGTTGGGGGCTTCTGCCTCTCTTGTCTGATTGTTTCCTAGACAGCATGTCTTCTTCTCATTCCCCAAGATCACCCACACATTCCATTACAGACACTAAGTTTCTCTCTCTAAATATTTTGCATTTTCAAAGAATAAAAATAATGACTATTTCTGTATATCTTTGAATTAATTTCCATATTTGGCACTTGAATCTTTAATTGTTTAATTTATAAATGTACTAGGTGTTACCATTTGAATTACTTCCACAACAAAATAATCAAGTCACCTTAGAGTTCTAATCTTGAGAGTTGTCTCACCACAAACAAATACGAGTGTATAAGAATAAAACTGCTTCAAATTCAGTCATGAATTTTTAAACAAATATTTTTCTTAATTGCCTTCCTACTGCATAAAACAAATCCATAATTTGTCTGTTGGTTTGTTAGTTTTAGCTTTTGTTTGTTTTTCTGTGGAGATAGGCTTGGTCAGTTATTTTCTGTGTTTAGAAATTGACTTTTGATACATCTGATGAATCTGTACTGGGAAAAAAGCTGGGAAACACTGGGAAATCGTTGAATAGATTGCACAGAATACCACAAGATCCAGATATACTCTGAACAAATGGGACTATCCAGTTGCTTCTGCTCTTTGTGATTGTGGTGACATGCAGACAATAACACTGCTCTTTGTGCCCCCATCAGTGTACACTTGACTTAATGGTAGCATGACAGAACACAATGTTTCTAGTTTCTGGGCAACATCTGTTTAATTTGTACATACTTTAATCTTCTATTTTATATTTTAAATTTTATGTCATGTAGTATGCTTTATTTTAATTGTGATACTGAAATAGTTGAAAATGAGATGCTGCTGCTTTATGGATGTTTATGAACTTTCTGTGAGATTTATTGAATGCCATAGGGAAAGAATACAGGAGTTTTCTTAAATTTTACTTGGCTATATGAAACAAAATCAGGCATGTACCCACCAAAGTTCACTTTATTGTTCAACTCTTTAGCTGGAGTGATGCTGGTACCTGAAAAGAAGACAGAAGATGGGTTTGAAGAACACATTGGTATTAACTACTTGGGACATTTCTTGTTGACAAATCTCCTCTTGGATATACTGAAGCAATCAGGAACACATAGCCACAATGCTCGGATTGTCAACCTCTCATCAGCCACCCATTATGTAGGTGAATTACATCTTCCTGATTTACAAAGCAGGTATGGAATTTTTTGTCCTAATATTATTAATCCCTCCCACCCACGGAAGAATACTTATTAGCCGAATAGAGAGGTCCAGTTGTCTTTTCATTCTATAACCACCTTCAGATTAAAGTACACTAAAAAGAAATGGGAGTTTGCATCGAGAAGATTTGCAGGAGGGAGGCTGCAGAGAAAAAAATGAAAGAAAAATGTTACATAAGCAGGCTTCAGAAAAAAATAAAATATTCAAAAACATTTATATAATGTTATATATAAATAGTCCAGATTTACTTATTTTATGTTTGTTTGCATGCTGTGTGTGCCTATAGGACTTTTAAGCAAATTTGGGATGGGAGAAACGTGCACTTCTCTTGTTGACATTTCCCCTTATCAGTTATGTTCTGCATTAGACCAGATTTCTTGAACATACTTGCCATTTGACAGTAATTCTGGCAAGTATTAGTTTTAATTCGTTCCACTTAAACCTCTCTATTCATCTGTCTGCCCAGAGCTCAACATTTTGCTACATTTTGATTATGGAGTTAATTTGTTCTCTCCCTCACACTCTCTCTTTCTCGCATCTGTCATCATTCTACATCTTTGCTTGGTCTTGTTAATCTCATCGCTTTAAAAGAAGACACTATAACAACTATACTTATAATTATTGATTATTGGTGATTTAGTCAAACTCCCTGACATATTAGTCATTAAGGATAGATCTAAAGGTACTTTCTCATTATAAGCAAATCAGTGAAATACAGCCAATTGAATGCAAGCTTCACCATTTATCAATAAAAATAAATATTTTTCTATAGTACATAAAATTATAAAAATTGTATTAAAATTAAATTCAAGGGTTTTTTTTTCAAGCTTCGATGTCCACAGACATTTCCCCATTTCCACACCTCTATGTTTCTTTTTTGAGTTTGAATTATTAGATTAATAATTCCCATTGGCTTCCTTCTCATCTAGACTAGTTGCATTTGTATGAAAAATGTATTTAACATTTTTTGTGTATGGGAGAAGAGTGTTCTCTTTAATTTGGTAATAATATCTTGTCTCAACTCTTGATAAGATAAACTGACCAATTTTTGTAATTTATGTTTTTTAAAAAACAAACGACAACCAAGGTTTAATAAATTGCATCAATTTGCAGGAAACCAATGGTAAAATAGTATTTTCTACATAAAAACTGCTCTTCCTTCATAATTGGTAGTGCTATTTGTGTATTAAATCTGTTTTGCATGACTAAAAAATATCCTATGTATATTCTTAGTTCTTTATTCCTTAGCAGTGCAAGAATATTTCCATCATTCTTCACCTATATGTCAGAAGACTGATAATAAAAGTGATAAAGGTTAAGTCTAGTTTTAGTGTGGAATGAGAATACTTTACAAATTGGTATAAGTATTTCTAGATGTACATTCAGGATGTGTCAATTTGTTCATGATTTATAGTACCCCATTGTGAAAACATATTGTGCATGAGTTACATATTATCTTTCCTCTTTGATTTACTGTACTGATTAGTAGTTTCATAGTTCAACAGCTTAGGTCGCATAATGTTACAGTTCAGTTCATGCTGGTAAAGCTGTTGTAGAACATTTATCACTTATTCTAGTTATTTTTGGAGTCACATATGATGAATAATAGTTCTAAAACACTGGGGCAAAAAGTTATTGTGGAAAGCAGCATTAAACCTTAACAGAATGAAACAATTCAAACTGTATGTCAAAGAAAGGTTTTGCTTTCTGTAGGACACAAAGTGCTCGGTCAAAGTCGGGATCTGTTGGCTAAAGTATAGAGATTGTTTTTAGACTACACCCATGGGCACCTTCATCTCCAGCGGTCTTTTAATTTTTTCTTTGAATCACAATAAAATCACACTTTGCTTTAAAATGTTTCTGCAGATCCAGAAGAGGTTTATTCTGTGGACCCAGGTGGGAATAAAGACAGCTTTCTAGGAAGTATTAGTCTAAACCCAGTTCTGATAATAGGAACTTCACAGTTCATTTGGAACCTCAGTAGCTGTATACAAGTATGCTTCACTGAGGATCCCACAGTTGGTGTCTTCCTAATGTATGCAGTTCATTTCCTGTAATATGCAGCAATGGCTTAGCATTCTGGAAGTTAAAATCAGCACATTCAGAAAACATTCAGATTAGACATAGTGTCCTTTGATTGCAAAATACATTGATTTTATTTAGGGATGCTGTTCAGAATGGAAGAATTGAATCCTCCTCCTCCTCCTCCTCCTCCTCCTCCTCTGTCCTCCTCCTCTATCACTTTAGTTTTCTTGACTTACAAAAAATTAATGGAACAAATGCATTTAGAACACACAATTTTAAGTATTTTGTTCCTGAATGTGGGAGTGGTTTTTTAACTGTGTTGTAAATCGTCAGCTCATGCAAATACTTATTTCCTTGCTTTCAAAAGCTGAAATAGTGTCCTCATTTCATTTTGCAGAGCTTTGGCTCAGCCCAAGACTTAATGGTAGTTAAATTAATGTGTAATTTAGGTGTACAGCTTTTTCTTTACTGCATATCTTTGAAACTGCATGTTCATATACAAAGGAATAATATACATTCATTCCAGAGTAAAAATTCTTCTAATGGATAGCTCTCTTTGCCCTGTTACAAAAGTCCATCATTTGCTTCATTTGCATTCAGATCCTTTATATTTTTGAAATTATGTGCTTCCTTTCAAGGGGGAAAACAAGAAGCAGCACTGCCTCATAAGAATCTGATTCCAGATTCTTTAGGATGGGCAAACAATTAGATAGCTCCTTTTGTAAAAGCGAATTCTGTTGAATTTCCCGATCATGGTTTACACCAGGGGTAGTCAACCTTTTTATACCTACTGCCCACTTTTGTATCTCTGTTAGTAGTAAAGTTTTCTCTAACCGCCCACTGGTTCCACAGTAATGGTGATTTATAAAGTAGGGGACAAAACTCCTACCGCCCACCATGAAAGCTGGAACTAGTGGGAGGTAGGGGCCAGGTTGATTACGACTGGTTTACACTATGACTATATAATAAAACATTGCAGCTACACTTACTAAGAGCAACCCTTAATTTCAGTAATTTATTCTACAAATAGTTATTATTGATCTCATCTGTTTCCATTTTTGCATTTTACTGTGATAGAGATTTTTTTTTTCTGTTCCAGTTGTGTCTGATTCTTCAAGAACAGCTGGACAAGTCTCTGTAGATTTCTCGGCAAGATTTCAGAAATGGTTTGCCATTGTCTCTTTCCTACCGCTGAGAGAAAGTGACTATTCCAAGGTCACCCATTTAGCTTTGTGCCTAGGGCAGCACTAGAACGCACATTCTCACACCTTCTAGCCTGATGTCCTAAACACTATACCAAACTGGCTGTCCGTAGATTAAATTATAATTTGCCAAACAGTACAATGATTCCTGGCCACATACATAAGGGATTTGAGGTCTAATTAGTAATTATATTCTGAACCTACCTTATGCCTTAGTATTTGTTATTGCACTCTCACTATAAGAACACAATAAATTCTGAAGCAAAGGAGATTTTGCATCAAAAAGATTTATGTCCTGAGTGTGTCCCTGCAGAAATTCTTCAGCCTTCAAAAGCTTTCTTTATGTCTTTGAAATGTTAATAGTTTTCAATCTTTGAAAACTTGAGTACCAAATAGTACTGTATTTATCTGCAGGGAAAAGTATTCTGCACTTCTCACCCAGAAAAAGCAAAATGCAAACTTTCAAACTGCCCAATCTTGCTTCCTTTTCAGTTAATATTGCTAAGTGCTTCTGGATTCAGACTAGTCCCATCCACACAATAAAAATATGTAAACCAAACAACATTAAGGGCAGAACTCAGGGAAAAAAACTAAGTCAACTGAAATTAAATAAGATCACTGTGGGATATGTCTAGATTTCTAAAAAGATGCCATTCCACTGCAATAGGGAAGGCCCATTTCCTGGATCCTATCTAGGTTCTCGTTCACTTTCCAGTTACACATGCCAGACTGCTTTCTCATCCACAATCAAATCATGGATGAAGATGTCTTATTGTATATGACCCTGGCATTCAGTAGCACTTGTCAGAGCCCAAGTCTAGTGAAGTTCTAGTGACCTGGTTTTAGAGATGAATACGAAGGCTTTAGAGATCAACCATCAGCCCTGCCATTCCACAAATGGCCAGCCCCATCTTCTTGCCATATCTCTCTTTTTCCATCATGATCTTGATGAAGCTGTATGGAGTCATTGATCAACAATTTTCAGCTGGGAAAAAAAAAGACCAATTTTTTATTTTTACAATTTGATAGATTTTAATCTATTCATTTTCTAAAACTCATCAAAGCAAATAGGCTTATCATAATCCTGTACCTTTAAAAAATAACATGATTCAGGCAACATTAAAGAATGAATCTGAAAAAGTCTGTACCCAGGATTTGAAGAAGACTGAGTAACCAGTCTCTTATACTAGCAAGAAGGTACGGTTATAGAAAGAAAGAAAAAAAGAAAGAAAGAAAGAAAGAAAGAGAGAGAGAGAGAGAGAGGGAGGGAGGGAGGGAGGAGAGAGAGAGAGAGAGAGAGAGAGAAAGAAAGAAAGAAAGAAAGAAAGAAAGAAAGAAAGAAAGAAAGAAAGAAAGAAAGAAAGAAAGAAAGAAAGATAAACTGGAAGAACAACTAGCCAACATTGTACTTAGCAGCAGAAGCAGAACAGTAGAATGGTGCATAGAGCTTTAAGATTACAAAGCTAAAGAAGTTAATGGTAGTGTGAAAAATAATATGCAGGGTTTAAAATAGCTTATGTAGAAGATGGGGATTTAAATAGGATTAGAGGCAAGATCAAAGACAGATAGGGAGGGAGAAAAGGCAAAAGATCACAAAAAATCTAGATATATTATATGCTGTAGTAACAGAGTATATACAATAGTGGTAGAGTGATTGAAGATATCAATAAGAAGAAATGTCTGCATGTCAAAAAAGATGACAAGAGCAAACATTTTTTAAAAAATTTGTACCTGTATATAAGAAAACTTAGTTATCACTAAATGGTGTCATCACCATGAAACTAAAGAAGAGATAAAAGTGACCCCAAAAAATTTCAAAGTATTATATTAAGTGACCAATTTATTTACTTAAAAACAACCATACATACAGTATAATCTGTCCTATGATTTAAGGAAACAATTATTTAATAATTGTAGCAATGATAAATGAGTGCAAGCAATACCTTAGAATGGGGTGGAAAACCTTGGCTTTTATGACTTGTGGATTTCAACTTCCAGAATTCCTGAGCCAGCGAGCTGAGAGTTGAAGTCCACAAGTCATAAAGGGCCAAAGTTCCCAACCCTGTCTTAGAAAACCCAGTAGCACTCACAATCATATCATACATGCTTACCTGATTATGCTGTTTTTCAAGAAGGTCTCTGTCAAATTAATTTAATATAGCCTGGAGACTCAATATAGCATGAAGTTAGGAGAGATTCATTCCAGAGAAGAGAGCAAGTCTCTTTTTAGCTATTTTTCCTTTATTGCAGGAGTGGGGAATTATGACCCTTTCATAACTTGTGCACTTCAACTCCCAGAATTCCTGAGCCAGCCATGCTGGCTCAGGAATTCTGGGAGTTGAAACCTACAAGTAATAAAAGGGGGCCATAATTCCCACCTTTGCTTTACTGGTTAAAAGCAAATATCTAGACAACCTGATAAGTAGAACAGGCCTGACTGCTCAGGAGTTGTTGCAGAAGTACTGTCATTATATTCAGACAGTATAAATACACCCAAGGATACTTCCTTTTGTATACTGGATGGAATTTATTTATAAATAAACAGGTTCACATATACGTACTGTATATGAACACAAAGAAAATAAACCCAATATCTAAAAAACACTATGCTTAACTATAAGTGAATATTTACAAAAAGAAGAAGCAGATTTGTTGGTTTATTTATTGATTATTGTATTCTGCGCCTATTTATTGATTATGGTATTCTGTACCTAAAGCTAAACATACAGGTATGCATGTGCAGTCATGAGGAGACTAGGGATAAGTGTCCTAGCAGCGTATCTGTGAAATCCATTGTCTTTCCTGAAGGTCTTTCTCCACCATTTTAGTTGAAAGAACAGTTAATTTTAGGCAGTTGCCATGGGTCCTTGATGTTACTTTCAAATAACTAAAAATAAGATATCAGATATTCTTCATTTTGAATTACTAATTTTCAAAAATGTGTCACTTCAAAGCTATAGATTTAAATAGTAAGGTATGAATTGTGTGCCGAAAATGACAAATGAATTTCACTCCTATTGTCAGCAATTGATTTAGTCCTGGTATTATGCTACTCTATTCCAAAATGGCTCCAGGTTCAGTGTGAGTAGTCTAGTGTGCAAGTACATTTATAGAAAGTTTTCTTGCCACAAAAATAGAATTTCATAAATTGCATAGGTGGTTGACCACTGCCATAAGTTACTCCCCTGACAGATATCTCTAGGAAAGTAAATGCAGGTTTATTTCTACCAGATGAATTGGAAACACTCTCAAAACTTTCTTTTACCATTGCTGCATACTTTGTGCAGTGATAAAATGATAATAATATAGACAGTCACTCGTTCTTTGCTTACCTAAAAAACATGTACTAAATTTTCAATTGTTCCAGCTTTATATTTAAGTAAGTCATCAGTCTTCCATAGGCAGAAAAGAGTGCTCTGAAAACTCATTATGGGCCTAGAAATAATTGTGACCTTAGTCTCCAAATAGCAACTCAGACGTTTAGAGGCTTGATATAAAAATATATACCAATTTTTATGAGCCTGAAAATCCTGACTCCTGGCAGCAGTAATTTAATTATAGCTCTCTAATTGGAAGCTCTACCTAATTACGTATCTCTAAAGAAAAAGCTCAAACAAAAGTCTTAATAGGTAAAAAGCCTTCAGAAAGTTAGAACTGACATGGTAGTTCTTGATGTATTATTCCAACTTGTGTCAATCAATGTGCATTCGTTTCTTCTTAATAATGAGCAATATTAAGTAGAAGTAGATAAATGAATGAAAGAACATAGCACAAAGAAATAGTAATTGAAGCCTAATTTAGATTGCTATTATATGTTACATTCTTTTTTCATATAGTAGTCTGCATCTCCTGTTCAGTGGAATATGAAAAAAGGCCTAAAGTACAAGATATTGAACCAGACAAAATAAAACAGTTGTTCCATTCTAAGATAATATATATTGCACTGGTGCAAAATACCTTATACACTGATACAAACTCATCTTTCTTAATGCTATCATTCTTCATTCTTTCTTCTATGTAAGATTGTAACCTCATTCTAAGAAGTATATAATTTTTAATATAGTTTTGTTTGTTTTGCTGTCAGAGATGGCAATCCACAGATTTAAAAATTAAGGTCATTGGTTCCCACATAATTCCAGTAAAACTATTCTCATTATATGCTGGCTGTACAGTTCTAGTGCAACATTCCTTCTATTTGTCTTTCATAGTCCACAAGGTTATATTTATGGCTCTACACAGACTTTAAAATAATTCACCTAGAATTTGTCCAGCAAAGGATAGTTTTCTAACTATAGTCCATGTTTATAACTGATTACTTTTATATTTTCTTTAAAATACATATATTCTGTGTATATCAATGCTTTTATGTTTCTTGCTTTGCCTGACATACTATATGTCCCAATAGGTAGAAAACAAGTGATTCAGTGCCTCCTGCTGCTAAAGTAATTGTAAAACTACACAAAGATATACTAAAATAGTCCCTCTCATCCATTTGGGTTGTCTCTTAGTCGGAGTGGTCCCTCCGGCACCGTGAGATATGTGCGTGTTTGCTCTGTGTGTGTTTGGACTAAGACTCAGACTAAGAAAGAGGTAGTTATTGGAGAAGAAGTGGGGAACGTGAGTAAGGGGCCTCTGAAGGAGGGGAAACGGGACGGAAGTAAGCAAGCTGACCTGGCAAGTCTGTGGTGGAAACAAGAGGGGCAGTGGTACGGGAGGTTTAGAAAGGCAGGAGCTGGACGCATGGACTGAACAGGAGCTTAGCAGGAGCTTTTGTTTTAGAAAGCAGGTTGTGCCCCTTGCCTTTTCCTTAAAGCTTGATTGGCAGAGCGCTATGCCATCTCTCCAGTTGGCCTTTGTATTCCCTGCCGCCTTTTGCTGGTCCAAGCTAAGAAACTTGAGTATACTTCATGGACTTCGCTCTGCTGTCTTTCTGTCCTACTCCCCCCACCCCCGCTAATTAAATTTCTCATCCTCCCTCAGGCTCTAAGCCCAATTTAGTGAGACGAAACAGATGCACCAGGTGGGGAGGGGAAGCTGTTTTTTTTTTTTTGCCTTGCGATTAATCTTGGTTGCTGCATTAAAAGTCCTTTTTAAAAATTGTGACCTATGGAGCTCTTCTTCACACAGGATCACCCAGCAACGAGGAGCGAGAGGGAGAAGGGGGTGGCTGCTAGCAGAGAGGAAAGTGCTTCTGGTATGAGGGGAGCTGGGAAGAGAAAAGGCAGCTTGCAAGAGCAGAGGCAGGACAGCAAAGCAAATGAGCGAGTGAACATTTGGCCTGCGGGGTGGCCTGTTTATTCCCCCTCACTCCCAAGGCAGCTGGGTAGCATCCGTCTCCTCGCGTGAGAAGCTACCGAAGGACCTTCTCACCAGGTGTGCTCCCTCAATCAGATTTCCCACCTCCCTCTGGCAGCCCTTGGCCAAGCTCGGCTGCCTCAACGAACTGACACAAGCTTCGGTGACACCACCACCACCACCACCTGCACCCGAAATCTTTCATCTTGAAGTGTTTCTTGAAAGTCACCCCAAAGGGGTGACCAAAGTAGGCTCTTTATCCCTATCTCATTTATCTCTATCTCATTAGAGATAGACCTCGATTTATGGGCACAACTGAGTCAAAATTTCCATTGCTAAGCAAGATTTAAGTGAGTTTTGCTCCATTTTGTGATCTTCCTTGCCACCGTTAAATGATGTTCAGTAGTAGTAAATCAGGGGTGGAATGCAAATATTTTTACTATTGGTTCTGTGGGTGTGGCTAGGTGGGAGTGACCATCTGACTGGGTGTGTGTGGCTTTTTTTTTTTTTTTTGCACCCCCCCCATGCTCCATTTCTTTTGTCTCCTGGGTCTCAGGGAAGCTTCCTGTGAGCCATTTTTGCTCCCAGGAGGCTTCATTGAGGCCCAGGAGTCAAAAAACGAAGTGTGATGGGGGGCCTTTTTTGGCCTTCTGGGCCTAGGGAAGCCTCCTGGGCAAAGCAGTAAGACAGCGAGAGGGATCTTGGCACAGTTGATTGTCGGAACAGCTGATCATTGGGAGGAGAAAAAAGAGAAATACCAGTTCAGCCGAATGGTAGCATTTTTTACTCCCAGTTCACTTGAACTGGGCTGAACAGGTAGAATACTACCACTGTAATAAATATATATTGTATCTTGTTGAGGCTGGGAGGCAGAGCCTTGTGTGGTAAGTGACGTCGAGTTGGCCATGTCCACCCAGCCACTAAGCAGAGAACCGGTTGTTAAAAAATTTGCACTGGGGTGGGCAGTTAATTTTCCCCAAGGAGCTACATGAATAAGTGGGACTGTTGTGGAACCAATAGGCTGAACTTAATTATTCTGCCAGCGCATATGTGTTGGGGGAGGGAGCATAGAGGGAAGGAGGGAATGCAGAGCTTCGCCTCACCTGAGTTATGTTGCTTCTCTTCTGCCATAGGTGGAAAAGAGCTCTTTCTCTCACCAGCCAATTAAAAGAGCACACCCAGCTTCCTCTTCCGTCCCTGAAGTGCATTTATTTACATTTTATTCTCCCTCGAGCTGCGAGGATCATCCAGAGAGTGGGAGGTGCTCCAGTCTGCGTCTGTGTAGGCTGAGCTTAATTACTGAGGAACGCTCCGCCCTCTGTCACATGGTCCCTTGTAGTGTTCCCCAGTTTTATGCTCAGCCTTCGCAGAGTTAGGCTGTGTGTTTTGATTGTGCTTCCCACTCTTTGGCTGATTCAAGCAGGATAATATTTTAATTACAGGTTTGATTTCAGTTTATTATTTCCTTAGCCTCTGCGCATCTGTGGGTTTCTTGAGACTTAGGGGTGTGCGTTTTCGCCCCCAGGGGGCTGAGCGGGCGGCTTAGCAGCGCTTAGCACTAACCACCCCCCCTCTGCCGTTTATTTTCTTTCCGTTCCTGCCTTGCCGTCCTTGTGCCTCTAGAGGTCTGGAGCCTTTTATTCTGGTTTTCCCCCCACTAACGCCAATCGCCCAGACAGAGGTGATTTCAGCGTCCTCGCCCTCGTGGCTTGCAGGACGCACCCGCCCTGAGCCGCCCGCTTCCTTTTTTGCTTTTGATTTCCAGGCGGCCGCCATTTTGGGCACCGCCCCGTGGCCGGGCGCCCTTTTTGCAGGCCTCCTATTGCTGTGACGATCTGGTGGCCCTAGCCTTAGGCTCCCAGGCCTAGTAGGGCTGATCTCTCTATCTCCCTCTCCCCTCAAAAGGGAAAAAACTGTACTTTATTTTATTACTTGTTGGTGTAAGTGTTGGCTCCCGCAGCAGATCTCAGGGCGGGGAAGTAGAAAAGCAGCCACTCCCTCCCTGAGGGGGGGCAAGCTGCCTGAGGCCTTGTATTGCTGGCGTTGATTTGGCTGATTGGCTTCTTCTTCTTCCTTTTACCAACTGCCAGGTTGTTATTCAGTCCCCCTAATACAGAATATCTTCATATTTCTTTACATTGATGATCCAATCTCATCCAATTGGCATTTATTCTCTCTCAGATTTGCTTAGAGAGACGTAGCCTCCCATCACTGCCCCTGCAGTGTGTTTTTCCTAGATCCTTATCCCGGTGGGATATATTTGTACATTAAAATTTTTCTATATCTGTGGCAGTTTAAATTTTTTTTCCTTTTTTGGTCATATTTTTCAGATTATTCATTGCAAATTCCAAAAGGGGGCGCGGGCCAGTTTCTGGATACCCGGCCTTACCCAGGTCGTATCCTAGGCGTGCCAACCACCTGTATACATATATATATTTCTATATATATTCATATTGATACTTCTGTTGTTTCACCATGGCAGATGATAACCCTAACTCCCGCCATTCTTTGAAGGCAAAATCTAAGTCCCATCATGTGCGCAGACAGGCTAAGGAAACCTCCCAGGAGTCTTCTAAGGCCTCTCAAAGGGACGCCTTAAGGCACTAGAGAGGGAGTTCGATAGGCGCTCTAGGGTGACTCAACCAACACCCCCAGCCGCCCCTTCTACTTCCAGGTACCCCCCCCTCCAGTTTGTTCCCCTCTATCCAGGCACAGCTCATCCCAGGAGTCTCACGCCCCTGGACCAGCTACCAGCCGGATGCCTGAAGCAACCTTCACTCCCATGGCCGCTGGCCTAAGACAGGAGGACCCGCCCACGATCGAGATGCCTGAGTACATGAGAACTTGGATGGAGCAGGCTATTCGACAGGGGATAGCTCAAGGCATGCAGCAGATGGCCAGACCAAGCCTTTCTCAGACGGCTCCCGCACAAGAGCCGGTGCCAACTAGGTCCATGCCCACCCTGGACCCCGCTCCTGGTCAGGTACCCTCCCAGGGGGCCAGCCCTCTTCCAGAAAGGGAACCGGAGGAGGGAATGGAAATTTTAGACCAATACAGGGAGGAGGAGGAGGACCCTGAATGGGGATCCACCTTCCATGGGGAACCCTTTTTGGATTTAGACCCGATGGAAGCAGAGTTGTCGGAGGACGAGGGCCTTACCCCCGATCAGCCTTCCTTTGTGGGGTTATTCAAGCCCCACATGTTCAAGTCCATCTTGTTCAAGGCCAAGAACACCTCGGGCCTGGCCACTCAACTCCCCCCTGCCCCCCTCTCCTCTGGGGAGGAACCGGAGGACGCAATGTTCAAGCAGCCCGTGGTGGCCGAGGATGTGATTCCTGCCCCTCCCATTTTCCACGATCTGGTTTCTAACCAACTGGGCTTTACGGGGGCTCCTCCGGCCCCATCCACACAGGATAAGAGATTGTTTAACCTCGAACCGAGTTTCTGCTCCCTCCTCAATACCCCGGAGGTGGACAAGCCCATTATTGGTCTCGCCTCTTCCTCCTCCCCGAGTGACCCCCTGGAGGCCCTCAAACCCGAGGATAGGAGGTCTGAATTGGCCTTGCGTCGGGCTCATCTAGCCGACGCCTGGGCAATTAGATCGGCCACCGCAGCCTCCTTCTTTACCAGTTCCTCTATCCGGTGGCTCCGTCAACTGAAGTCACACATCCCTCCATCCAATATACGGGCGCTTCAGGACATAGCCAAAATCACAGCGGCGGCAGAGTTCTCAGCTGACGCCATGTACCATTCGGTTAAATTCGCCTCCCGGGTGTTAGCGTCTCAGGTCACTGCCCGCCGCCTGCTCTGGCTCAAACCATGGTGGGCGGACGTGAAGAACAAGGTCAAGCTGGCCTCCGCCCCCATTAAGGGGGAGAAGCTTTTTGGGCCGGCCCTGAACCCCCTCTTGGCCGAGACTAGGGGAAAGAAGAAATTCCTCCCTCCTCTTTTTCGGAGGCCTGACTCCCGAACTCCTCAGCCCTTTCGAAGAGGGTCCTCCCGGTCCTTCTACCAGTCCCCCTTCCCCCCCAGGTACCCGAGACCTCCCTCGTATAGAGCATCATATCCCCAAGATCGTTCCGACTCAAGCGATCGAAATAGGAGGGGCGGAGGATTTAAGCGTCCCTTCAGAGGTTCCGGGGGGGAGACCCTTCCGGCGCTCCAAATAGATCCTGTCTCTTTCCCCCCATTGGTAGTCGGCTGAGACATTTCGCCGACCTGTGGGATTCTACCACTTCCGACAAATGGGTCAGGGACTCCATTAGGTTTGGACTTGCTCTGGAGTTCAACTCTCAACCTCCTGAGTTCTTCATGTCATCTCCTCCCTCTAGGGACCCCTCCAAACACAAATTAATGGATTCTGCCATCCACCACTTACTCTCAATCCAGGCCATCCAGCCAGTTCCTCCCTCTCAGCGAGGCCAGGGTTTCTATTCCCACCTCTTCGTAGTTCCCAAGTCCTCGGGGGGATGGAGGGCTATCCTGGACCTCAAACGACTCAACCGTTTCCTATCCCTCCGCAAATTCAAAATGCACACCCTTCAATCCATTTTGCAGGGCACCAGGCAAGGAGATTGGCTATCTTCTATAGACCTCTCTGAGGCATACCTCCACATCCCAATTCGGCCTTCCCACTCCAAATTCCTTAGATTCTGTTACAATCACCATCATTTCCAGTATGTGGCCCTTCCCTTTGGGCTAGCTTCCGCTCCCAGAGTTTTCACTAAGATCCTCGCGGCCCTGGCAGCTCGCTTAAGGGACTACCCGGTCCGGCTCCACTGCTATCTGGATGATATCCTCATCCTGTCCCATTCCCAATCCCAAGCAGAACTGGACACCAAGACTACCCTCTCTGCTCTCCAGGCCCATGGTTTCCTGGTCAACCAAAAAAAGAGCCAACTGGTCCCTTCTACCCGAATTGCCCACTTGGGGGCCATCATTGACACGGTGCAGGAAAAAGTGTTCCTTTCCCCAGAAAGGCTCCAGAGTATTCGAAATTCAATTCCAGGTTATTCGACGATCAAAGAGGGCTTCTCTATTAGAATTGTCTAAATTACTGGGAAAAATGGTTTCATGCATTTCTATTATTCCTTGGGCCCGTCTTCATACTAGGTCCCTGCAGTGGCTCCTGCTCCCGTTTCAAAGGTCCGGCAGAAGCAACTCAAAATCCTCAATCAAGGTACCTCCAAAGGTCCTCTCATCTCTCCTCTGGTGGACCAACCCTGGCATCAACAGGTGTCATCTCTTCAAAGATCCCCAGCGTCTCATCATCACCACAGACGCCAGCCTGAGCGGCTGGGGCGCTCACATCCAGTCCCTTACAACGCAGGGCAAATGGTCCCAAGCAGAGCGGGCCTGCAGCATAAACTGGCTGGAGCTCCACGCCATCCACCTGGCCCTGCGCCATTTCCTGCTTCAGGTACACGGGCGGCACATCCTTATTCTCATGGACAACGTTACCGCCAAGGCCCATGTCAACAGGCAAGGCAGGACCCAGTCTATCCAGTTGATGAGAGAGGCCAAAAGACTCTGCCGTTGGGCAGAGCGTCACCTCCTCTCAATCAAAGCAGAACACATTTCGGGGGCCTCAAACACCCGAGCGGACTGGTTAAGCAGGGCCACCGTGGACCAGTCCGAGTGGCGCATTCACCCATCCCTTTTCAGGGAGGCGACCATGATCTTCGGTCTCCCGTCAGTGGATCTCTTTGCATCCCCCCGCAACACCTAGCTCCCTCGGTTCTTCTCCAGATTCCCTTCCCCCGGGGCCGAGAATCACGACGCACTTCGCTGTCCGTGGTCCCCGGGACTCCTGTACGCCTTCCCCCCGTTAGCTTTACTTCCCAGAGTCATTCAGAAACTGATCCAGGAGAAGGCAGATCTGATTTTAGTGGCCCCCTATTGGCCCAGGCGGCCGTGGTTTGCGGACCTCCGCAACCTTTCGGTGTCTCCCCTGTGGAGAATCCCTCCGGACAGGATCTCCCTGTCTCAGGGGCCCATTCAACATTCGGAGCCCCAATGGCTCCAACTAACTGTGTGGAGGTTGAGCGGGAAAAGTTGAGGAAGGAGAATTTATCTGACCAGGTCATTAACACGATCCTGGCCGCCAGACGGCCTTCAACCAATCGGATATACGATGCTACCTGGGTCAGCTTCTGCAGGTGGTGCCATGCCTCCATGGTCAACCCGCTCTCGCCTTCGGTGGCCCAGATTTTGAATTTTCTCCAGGATGGGCTCAAAAAAGGTCTCTCACCTAATACCCTGAGACGCCAGGTAGCGGCCCTCTTGACCGTCGTCTCTGGCGACAATCTGGGTCCCCTCTCTCACCATCCCCATATCAGGGCCTTCCTAAGGGGGGCTACTAACCTCCGTCCCCCTGTCGTGCACCGGTACCCCACTTGGGACCTTAACAAGGTCCTGGTGGCCCTAACCAAACCTCCTTTCGAGCCTATTAGAGAATCCTCTCTCCAAACTTTGATCTTTAAGGTAGTATTCCTGGTGGCAATTACCTCGGCTCGCCGAATTTCGGAGATTGCTGCCCTTTCGGTGAGAAAGGACCTTTGTATCTTCCATTCCGATCGGGTGGTCCTACGCCCCGACCCGAACTTTTGCCCCAATCCTTCGCGGGAAAGGGAGAAACGATGGCACACCCTAGATGTGAGGCGGGCCCTCCGCATATACATTAACCGCACGCAACCCTTTAGAAGGTCCGAGTCCTTATTTCTCTCCTTCCAGCCCAAGTCCTTAGGCCACAAGGTGTCCCCTTCCACCAACGGGCGATGGATCAGAGCCACCATCGCCAAGGCTTATTCGTCTCAGGCCTTGCCAGTTCCCAGCGGGGTTACGGCGCATTCCACCAGAAGTGCAGCCACCTCTGCGGCCTGGGCTACCCAGGCTCCAATCTCAGACATTTGTCGGGCCGCCACCTGGGCTTCCCCCTCCCCTTTCATTAGGCACTATAAGATTGACATCCTTGCATCAGCGGAGGCCTCGTTTGGTAGACGAGTCCTCCAGCGGGTCATCGAGGACCCAGGGGAGCTTCCACCCCAGACAGATTCCCTCCCGTAGGACAGCCAAGCTTTGGTATGTCCCACTCTCTGGATGATCCAAGCAGCTCGAGGGAGAATGGGCGTTGGTCTTACCTGACACGCCATTTCTAATCGAGCTGTGAGGATCATCCAGCCCCACCCTTTTTAATTTTTTTCCGTCTGGGGGAACCTTGTTTCAGGCAATGATACCTTAAGTCTAATTAGATGAGAGTTAGACGACTTTCCTCCTCTCTCGACTTCGCATAAACTGGGGAACGCTACAAGGGACCACGTGACAGAGGGCGGAGCGTTCCTCAGTAATTAAGCTCAGCCTACACAGACGCAGACTGGAGCACCTCCCACTCTCTGGATGATCCTCGCAGCTCGACTAGAAATGGTGTGTCAGGTAAGACCAACGCCCATTTTCTAACTTTCAATTGACCTTACATGGTCCAGATAGGGACAGTCAAGTACCAGATGTGACCTAGGTGCCATAAAATGCCCAGGTTTGCCTTAAATAAAATAATAACACCAACAACAATAATGCCACAACATTTATGTATACATAAATCTGTCTGTCTGTCGTGACTGCTAGGCTTCTGTTGTTAATAGTAAAAGGATAAGGACCAG